>NC_063363.1:21234303-21298006 GCF_021869965.1 Rhincodon typus | reverse complement strand
TACTGAGGAACAAATAGCCAATGTTACTAGATTAAATAAGAACAAAGAACTACAGATGCTGGAAATCTGAAACAAAAGCAGAAATTGATGTATAGCATCTGCTGAGAGAAAAACCAAGTCAATGTTTCAAATCTCATTTTATTTAAATTCATGGTAACAGTGTCTATAAAACTTTTCATTGTGAGCTTGAATTGTTAATGCATTGTGCATTTATTTGTTTACTGCTTCAATTTAGGTTATTACTACCCTAGAGGTACTATGCATCCAGCCCAATACCCATGTCCTGCTGGGACCTATAACAATAGAACAATGGCTCAGAGTGTTTTGGACTGCATTTCTTGTCCAGCTTCGTGAAACGAATAAGAGTTTGAATGGCATTCAAAAGAAGTTTGTTGATTTTAGGTTTAATAAATAAATAGTTTGAGGATTTGTTGCAGCGATGAACTGATATTGAGCTCATTATACCAAAAGAAATTTGAAATCTCTTTGTGCAAAATAAAATCATTGAACTGGGTAAAATACAGCTCAAACTTTCTACAAGTGCCAATGAGATATATACAGTGAGGTGTGAGTAGCTGAGGTATTGGGGGAATCACAGAGCTGGTTTCAAGGATCTTGCACTGGAGCTCAGTTTGACTGAAGTAGAATTGTCTATGAGCTGGATTTTCCAAGAAAAATCCATTCTGTTTCAACTCTATGTTTCTGAGTTATCGTATTCTGTACTGTATAGGTCTAGCATCACAGACAACACTTTGACAGCACCTATGAAAATTAAGTGCAAGGTTAGGATGTCTGACGTGTAAGGGCCAAGGGTGCCATGTAAGTAGGGTGTAAGTGGCTATCTGTTAGGGTGCCAGGTGGCTAAGGGAGGGCCAAGCAAGTGGAGAGGGAGCCAAACTAGGAGGTAGGGTGCCACGGCACAATGTAGCAAGGGGTTGAGGGAAGTGATGGAGTGCTTAGGCTAGGCAGGGTGGTGGGAGATAGCAGATTGGATGTGAGAGTGGTATTGGGTTTGATAGAGGGCAGTCAAGGAAGGGGAGGGATTATGGGGTTGGGATGTCAGGTCTGGTGAGGAGGTAGAGGTTTTTGGGTCCAGAGTGGGAATGTTGTCAGGTTTCTGGGGGGCATGTCAAGTTTTAGTGGGATGGAGTGAGGTATGTTGTCAAAAGCAGGGTTGTGTCAAGTCCCAGGAGTAGACGAGGGGGCTATTCACTGCGAGCAAAAGTGAGAGAATATCTAGTCATGGAGGAATGAAGGGTTTGTTGGGTCCCAGGGGAACTGGAGTGTCGGGTCAGAGTTGGGAATGTATAGCTGAGGGTATGTGTATGGTAATTTGGGAGGTCAATTTAATAGTTAGCCAGGATATAAACTAGGTATTCAATAGTTTAAATTTTCCCAAGTAGCTATTCTCTTAACTACAGTGGAACCCTTCAAATTCTCCAATTTAAACGGATACCATTGAATGGTTTAAGGGAAATACCCATCTAAATCTTTGAAGGAATTGCCTGGGAAGTTGGAGTTCTATTTTGTTGGTACGTTCTGATTTAATAATAGTTGTACGTTAAAACATAGTGATTAACTTTGTGAATGTGGTCGGATCATTAGCCATGTTATGAATGCGAGCAGAATATCAATCACTATATTATCTTTGCAAATTTATATATAAATGCATGATCAGAAGTTTAATGTTGATTTTTATATTTGTTGGACAGACTTAGAGCCATAATCTTTAACTCCAGTTTGAATCCTGAATTTTATCATGATGTACCGCATTTTCTTTATTGAATTTGTCTTCCTCAGCTGGTCAATATTGTGACAGAAAAGGTCTAAATGCTCCTTCAGGTCTCTGCCCACCAGGATTTTATTGTACAGGGGCTGTGTGTAAAAGCCGACCTGAAATTCATGCCAACATATCTGATTATCTTGGGATCCATGCAGACAGCCTTGACCGATGCCAAAATTTTACGGGGAATGTTTGTCCTCCAGGTAGTATTACTAACTCATGTTGATTATTACATTAGAAGTATTGCATTGAATAGAATTTTGGTTATATAAAACAGAAAGGAAATCTGAGGTTTCAGATTTCATAAATGTTGTTAATGGAAGCCTTTTTGAATGGTTTCTTCTATTCTTTCAATGTGATGTAATTGTGCAATTCACCTGCCTACTGAGTCTTTCTGGCATGTCCAGCACAGGGGCTGATCCTGAGATTACTGTCGTTAAAGGTTGTAATATAATAATGAAAGAAGATCCAATAGAGCATAATCTGAATGCCATGAGTTGATCAGTAATAAACACATCTGCAAAGTTAAACTGTTCAGTTCTCCTTTAACAGAAGCTTGACTTTGTACTGTAAGTAAGATATTTCTTGTTTTTTGTGTGATGACAAAAGAATTTCTCCTTCGTACTGAAGATCATCAAATACAATTGAACCCTGGTATCCAGCTCATAGAATCTCTACAGTGTGTAAGTACACCCTGTGGCCCATCAAGTCCACATTGACGTTCTGAAGAGCAGCCTACCCAGACCCACCTAATCCCTGTAACCCTGCATTTCCCATGGGTAATCAACCTAGCTAGCACAACCCTGGACGCTATGGGTGATTTAGCATGGCCAATCCACCTAACCTCCAAATCTCTGGATAGTAGAAGGAAACCGGAGCACCCAGAGGAAGCCCACGCAGACATGGGGAGTATGTGCAGACTCCACACAGACAGTCAGAGTGAAATCAAACCTGGGTCTCTGGTGCTGTGAGGTAGAAGTGCTAACCACAGAACCACCGTGCTGCACGTAATGCAGAATTTCTATGATATGGTTATAAAGTGAACATTAATGCTAATTCTGAACTTCTTAAAATGAGATGCCATGTTTAATTGTTTCTAAAATGAAAGAGTTTAAAGTTGCTCAGTAATGAAAAGATTCTTTTCATTAAAATAGAATTGAAGCCAGAAAATTAGCAAAAACTTTGGTATTATAGATAATGTGTCTGATTTTAAAGAATTATGAGCATTTCTTAAAAATGAGCTAACCTAGTACATAAATTGTATTGTAAATTCTTTAATAATTTACACAAAAATTTTTAAAGAATTTTTAATTGTTTAAAACTTGAATTCAAAGTTTTGAGAAATTGATGATATGACAATTTAAACATTAATTTCATAAATGTATCATAAATGTTAGGATAAATCTAAAAACACCTTAATTAAACTCTTATTCATGTGAATAAACAAATTGTTTTTGTATATTTTAATCTTTCAATTGAATTAAATCCTTCTTTAAAGCATTTATTGCAATAAATTAAGTGACCAAATATAAATATGAATTATAAATCAATGAATCTGTTTATGAATCAAGCAAAAAATAAAAGTATTGTCTGCATTCAGGTTAAAATTGCACTCATCCAGTTGAAAAGCACCAGCTATGAAGGATTTACTCTCCTTTTCATGTGTCAACATTTATCATTGGTAAGCTATTTACTCTGCTCCAAAGACAGAGACAAATTTCTGCTAATTTCTATGAATCATCCTTTTTGTAGGTTACAAACTGGGTGAAGCATCGATTCATATGACTTAACTGTGAAGAGGATCACCGGTTTCTTGTGTCTGAACTGATCTGAGTTGCATTATGGATGAAAATTTCCTTATAAGTCCATAAATATCCATATTCGTGGTCAACTGGGTAACCACTGCTGAAGCTAATTTCACATTAAACCTTTGCAGCTGTTAAAAAGAGAAAGTTTAATATCTGCTGTGTTTGAACTCCAACCCTAAGAGTGGATGAGCAATAGATAATTATGTGATTTTGTTCTCCAGGCAGGGAGCCATGCTGTCAAAGAGTGTAGGTTAGAGAGTCATGGTTACTGAATTGTAACCCTGTTTCAAACCTATGTTCCCAGTAAGTGAGCTCACAAAATCATATTACATCACCCAGTCTTTTCCTTGCTGCTTCATTGACTTGAAAGCTCCTTTCCATTTTACCTGATTAATTGATGGACAGTTGATGAACCTATTTCTTCCTCAGGGTTCTATTGTCCTGAAGGCTCCTCTCAGCCAGTCCCATGTGATCTTGGTCAATACTGTGAACAGCCTGGTCTGTCAAGTCCAACTGGACCATGTGTTGCAGGATTTCTTTGTGATGGGAAAGCATCAGTAATGAACCCAAAGCCCTGCCCTGCAGGGCATTACTGCCCAGAAGGAACAATTTATTCCAAACCCTGTCCTCCTGGAACCCTCTCTGGTAAGAATGTTAGCTGCAATAATTTACAGTTATGCTTTTCAAAATGTTTATTATCCAGTCGAAAACACTGTCTTTCAACTGGCTTTTTTTAATGAAAGTACAAGCCTTTGTAGCACATTGATAGTGTCCATATCTCTGGACCAGAAGGCCTGGGTTCAAGTCCCACCTGCTCCAGAGGTGTATCATAACATGCCTGAACAGGTTGTTTAAAAATATCATTAAATGAAAACAAACTCGGGGAAAGTTTTTAATTGCTTCTTGAAGGACGAGTCAAAGCTTTCTCCTATTGGCATTTTTCTGGCTGTATTTATATCAACACGTTCACATCAGTATGACTGATAAATCCCTGCATTTACCAGAGCTCATTCTCGAAACCAGTATCTCAAATAACACTCTGGTCCTAAAGGTGATAGAAGCAGCAAATAGATTGAGTCGATTATGCTGCATTTTTAACCAGTAGCATTTCATGTTTTATGTATTTTAAGGAGAAAAATAAACGATTTTCATCCTTTTAGAAATTTTTAAACATTTCAGATCCATTCCAGGTACTTGTCAATAAGATTATGGCAGATGGGCAGCATGTCTTTAATTCATGCATGCATTGGTTTAGTTTGTTTTCACTGGTGAGTTTTACAAATTTACGGTACATCTTTGAACGAGAGTGGGGAAAAAATGCTCGTGGGGTTAACTGAATCCCAGTTGAAATTATTGTGATCTCTTCATGGATGAAGAAATACTCTCTTTCACAAACGTGCTGGGTGAGGCTCCTAAGTGTAAGAGAAGTATCTCCTGAGACAAACCAAGCTTTCTTACTGACAACTCCATATTCTCAATAATGCAATTCCTCTAAGAAAGGACAGCTGGTTCAGTTTTTATATAGTGAATGAAAATTGGCAGACAGGCATAAAATCCTTAGGATGCACAAAAATCTTGCACTGATTGCTATAATGTATCATTATTTTATAAGTAAATGATACAATTTTGCCCAAATCAGATGGTTAATCGCTCCTTTAGACTACATTTGATAGTAGAGATATGGGGGCAGGGAGGAGGGAAGTGGAGGGTGGTGGCGGTGTTGGAGCAGAGAGATATATACAAATACAGCTTTCTAGTAGGTGATAACTTGCAACTGCATTGTCATGGTTTGCAAAATTGAATGGGAAAGTTCGACTTAACAAGTTACAAACATAAATATAGACAGAGAAGCTTGACCAAAAGCCTCAAATGAAGGTTTATGGACAGGAAGCATGCACCAAGGTGATGTTTATTATATGTGTATTAATATTGACCGCTGGTCAAACAGTTATTATTCTAGTGTAGATGTACATGGGGATCCCCAATGTGGGAAGCTGCTAAGGAATTACGTGGGAGATTGAAGATTCCGCTCGTCAATTCTCTACTCTTAAAAACCTCTGGATGTTACCATTTAAATCAGAGAATTTAGAGGGTACTGATGAAATTAAGTAAAATAGTGACTCAGGGAAAGCAAGACTGTTGAATACATAGCCTAACTCCCGAGTAACTATACAACCTACCCTTACATACCTCACACATGCCCGAATACACTGCCCCTTGTAACCCCTAGATCCTGACCCAACATCCCCACAGGATCCAACAGACCCTCCCATTCTCTGCTATTGACGCCTCCACCTTCCTCCACTGCCAGACCTGACCTACCACAAACCCCCGACCTCACCCCTGACACACCTCCCGAACCAACTTCTCCTTAAATAAACTCAGTTGTTGCAACAGTTCCTGTCTAGGACTATTACTAATATCTTAAACTAAAATAATCTAGTTTACTATGTTCTTCACCTTTTCAGGTGCAATGCTCTGTGCATGCATCTCTATGCAAGGACTCTGTAGATGTTCTCCATGCAAAGCAAAACTGAAACAAAAATTACTCTGTCTCTACTGTGGGTGTTTCCCTTAAGTTTTTAAAACAAACTCTAGAACCTTCTAATAAAAACCTTGAAGGACAATTTTTACGCTGCTAGGTCATAAAATTATAAAGTAAATGCAAGCCCATTAGGCTGCCAAAGTAACCCTCATAAACTGTTCTAAAAGAAATCACCATTGCTACAGAAATATTTGTAAGTTAATAATTAACTTAAGATACACAACCCATATGTTACTAATTAAAAATTTTTTAAAAATCAAAAATTAAAAATCCAAACTTAAAACAAATCATCATAAAACATATAAAAACCAAAGCTCATATCACAAAGCAAAAATTCTGTTAATTGAATGTCTAATTTAACATGAGGTAATATAGATGTTTTCGTTAATTGATCATTTCTTTGTCACTTTCCTCACACAAAGTAAGTCCAGGAGGAGTTGCATTGACTGATTGCAGTCCTTGTCCATCTGGTCATTATTGTGAGACCTATGGCCTCTCAGCTCCATCAGGTTTATGTGCTGCAGGATATTATTGCCCAAGAGGACAGAGTATATCAGAACCTTTGGATTACATATGTTCTCCAGGTCATTTCTGTCCTGAGGTGAGTATTAAGTGATATTATTTAATTGTTCTATTTCATATTTGTAATGAAGAAGTGGTAAAATAATTTGATGAAATACCATTGTTGCATTTTCCATTCATCATAACCAAACTAACCCAAGAGCAGAATTTTCCCTTTCTTAGTGTGGTGAGAGTAATGACAAGAAAGGTGGGAAAGTATATTCCTTTTTGTTTATTCATTGGATGTGATTGTTTCTGGGTGGGCCAGTATTTATTGCCCATCACCTAGAGGGCAGTTGTGAGTTTGGAGTCATGTGTAGATGGACTCATGCACATAAGGATAACAGTTTCCTTCTCTAAAGGGAATTAGTGAACGAAATGAGATTTTCTGAGAATTGACAACGGCTTCATGGTCATTGTTAGATTTTTAGTTCCAGATTTTCATTTAATTTAAATTCCATCATCTGCCGTGGCGGGATTTGAATCCAGGTCCAAGAACATTACCTGACTGTCTGGATTAATAATCAAGTGATAATACCACTGGGCCATTGCCTCCCCTGAGAGTGAAAGAATCAGATTCTTGAATTTAAGCATACCTTTCTTAGGTTTCCCCTTAAGCCTTAAATGGGAACTTCAGAATCTCATCCTTGAGTAGTGACAATCTTATTCCCATGCATTTGCACCTCACTAAAATGCTAACTCATCGTAATTATTTACCAATTCCCATTCTTCTTTCTGCTACTGAGAAACAAAAATGTTTCAAGTTCCTGACAGGTAAATCAGAGCACTTCCTTCGTGGCTGCAGCTCGCTGCGTTCCTGTCTTGAAAGCAGATGCTTGCCTTTCCTCTGCAACACCTTGTAACTTCAGAGCTGACCACTGTTGTTTGAGGAGAATTGCCTGGATTGGAGTATGAAGTGGTGTGGAGCTGGTTTTTAAACGTGACACTGGAGACATGAAACTGAAGGTCTCACTGGTGGCAAGGACTTCGGCATCTCTAACAGTGCGATTCCCTGTGGATTGTACCCATCAGCTCAGTTGTATAATTAATGAAATGAAAAGCAGAAAATTAAGTCAAAAATGTATTCTAGGTTATTATAAACTGGACATCATGAAGTCACTTATCACCACATTGAAACTGCAAGAGGAAAAATCTAACCCTAGACATGATAATGATGCCTGAATGGATTTGATTAGCCAGCAAATCGTTAAACCATGAAATGTACAAGGTCTACCCTCTGTATTTCAGTTACTTCCAAAGATGAAAATAATATGATGTCAGACCATACTTTCATGGGCTAAAACTAATTGACAAGTTTAATTACAGAACAAATATAACAGAGGCCAAGCAAAATGTGATGACAAAACACATTAAGAATATAAGGCCATGTAGAAGACTGTCTTAGAACAGCATATTCATTCATTCTTAATACTAGGTTCTTAGTGACAGTCTCTGGGATCTTTTGGGAGAACAAATGCAGTGATGTCACTGGACTAGTAATCCAGAGGCCCAAACTAATGCTCCAGGGACATGGGTTCAAATCCCACATCCACAATTAATAAAAAACAAACTGGAATTAGAAGATAATCTCAGTAATGGTGACTTTTAAAAAAATCAATTGTCATAAAAATCTGGATTACTGATGTCATTTAGACAAGGAAATCTACCATCCTTAAGATGGTTGAACCTGAATGTGATTCCAGACCCACTGCAATGTATTGACCCTCATATGTCCTCTGAAATGGCCTTGGCAAATCATTTAGTTGTACTAGACTGCCGCAAGTTCAAAAAAGAAATAAAAGCAGATGGACCACCCATCATCAACCTAAGCACCAGAAACAACAATAGCAAACTCACTCTATCAACCTAGCAAAGTCTTCCTTACTAACCTTCAGTCCTTCTGGAGGCATGTCCGAAAATTTGGAAAGCTCTCCCACAGATTAGTCAAACAACAGTGTGACAATCTTACTCACCAAATCATACGTTCCACTTGCCTGGATTAGTGCAACTGAACAACACTCGAAGGTTAACACCATCCAGCACAAATAGTCTGTTTGACTAATGTCCCATCCACCAGCTTCAACTTTCACTCCCTTCACCACTGACTCTCAGTGGCAATAGTAAATACCATCTACAAAATGCACTGTAGAAACTCACTGAGGCTCCTTTGAAAGCACCTTCCAAATATGCGACCTCTGCCACCTAGAAGAACAAGGGCAACAAATTAATGGGAACCACCACATGCATGTTCCTCTCCTAGTCACACACCATCCTGCCTTGGAACTGTCTCGTCATTCCTTCACTGTCTCGGATCAAAATCCTGGAACGTCCTTTTTGAACAGCACCGTGGGTATTTTTACACTCCGAGGATTGCCATGGTTCAAAAAGACAATTCATCACCACCACCTTCAAGGTAATTAGGCATGGTCGTTAAATGTTGGCCTATTCAGTGGCATCTGTATCTCATGAACAAATAACTTTTTTGAAATCCTAAATGTCCCTTATCAGGACAAATGTATGTAAATAAGCCTCCTGCTGAATACCAACTACAGCATCCTCTTAGCTGATGAATCAGTAGTTCTCCGTGTTGAAGCTAATTGGAAGTGCTACTGGGTGTGACAAGGAAGTAGAATGTATTCTGGAAGAGGGACTTAAATATCCATCACAAAGAGTGGTCCAATTGTATCACTACTGACGAAGCTGGACAAACCCTAAAGAAATATAGAAACCAGACTGGACTTGCAGCAGCGAGTACCTCCCCATAATCAGTGAATGGTTTTGATGGTCCTCACAGGTATCAAACACATATGTGTTCATTTATTCTAATCCTTACTGGCAGTTTTTGAAACCCAAATGAAAAAAGAGCTCAAACTCAAAATCCTTTACTGCAGGAGAGCAACTGTAATCAAAATGCAAAACAAAGACTCCCTTAGCACATGTTGGGGAAGATTATCCTGTTGGAAGACTTCTCAGGATGGTTGAAATGGGCATTAATTGTTCATCCACGTTAAGCTGCTACTGTTATAAGGTGTTTGTAAAGAAGATGTACCTGTCACTCCACACTGCAGACAAACATGGCAGCTTGCAGCATCAGCTGACTGGCAATGTCACCGGTGTTCTGACTTGTGACGTGCAGTGGCTGCAGATCTCCCAGTAACAGTTCATTCCATTCTGCTTCTAACTTTCTGAAGATCCTAACCCTGCAATGACAGTTCCTCAGTAATCGTTGCAGCAGTGAATCATACAGATGCCACCTCTGGGTGATGCAAAGTGTGTACATGTGTAAAGAGATCAAGTGAAAAATCTACCAGGCACCTTTTTTTTATGACAAAGATTCAAGCATGTTCCAGAAAGCATGATCCAGGTCTTTTGAAAGTGCCGAAAAAAATCATGGTATTTATAATATGACTCTTAAAATAATTATCATGGCCAGGAACATCATTTTGTGATCACTGCAACAGGCTACAAGTTTGTTGCTGTTTCACAGTCAAGACAAAAGCTCAAACACCAAGAATAGCTAGTGCTATTTTTGCATGCTCAATGGACAGCACCCATCTTCGTCAGCCATGTTGATATTTGCAGCATACACTCCAAATCATTGCCTAATTACTGAAGACTTGTTCATTAAAAGTACTGATATTTCTGAACAGGCTAAAAATCTGATTGTTACAGTAATTCTGTGTTCAATGTTCACAGGGAAGTCCCAATCAAACCAGCTGTGCCCCTGGTCATTACCAGCCCAAATGGGCAAAGGAAAGGTGTGAGGTTTGCCTCCAGGATACTACTGCCAAACCTTAGGTAAACATTGAATAAAAAGGTATTTATGGACCATTTGTTATAGTGTTGATATGGGGAAGAAAACTAATGACTCACTACCCTCAAAAATGTAATTCCATTTTGTTTTTATTTCCTTTAGACCATAGGACTTAGGAGCAGAAGTAGGCTATTCAGCCCATTGAGTCCACTCCGAAATTCAATAAGATCTTGGCCAATTGATAATCCACCACTCCACTTTCCTGCCTTTTCCCATAATCCCTGAGTCCCTCACTGATTGAAAATCTCTGTCTCAGCTTTGAATACACTTAAAGACCCAGCCTCCACAACTCTCTGTGGTAAAGAATTACACAGATCAACTACATTGTGAAAGAAGAAAATTCTCCTCTACTCTGTTTTAAGTGAATGGCCCCTATTCTGAGAACATGTCATCTGGTCCTAGACTCTCCCACAAACTAAACAACATCTCCATATCGATCCTGTGAAATCCGCTATGAACTTTTCATATTTCAGTAAGGTCACCAATCATTCTTTTAAACTCCCATGAATACAGATCCAATCTACTTAACCTCTCCTCAGAAATTAACATTCCTGCCAGTCATTTTGAAAAGTCACATACTCCCAAATATTTAGATCCCAGTATAGAATTTCTTGTAATGATATCGCCATAATGGCTATAAAATCAAATCTATTAACCTTTATTTGCACCGTTTATTCATTTATTTTGTTTGAATGTGCATATAAATTTACACGCATTAATTTATCCTTTTTAACTATTCTCTTGCCCCCACCCCAACCACCTCCTTATTGCAGCTTTTTGATTAATGTTTGTACAAATTTACCCTCACTGTAGCACTCTGGGTATTATTATTACCGAAATAGCTGCCCTGTAGTGCTTCCATATCCTTTAGTTTTGTAAGCCTACATATCCGCTCTTCAAGACCCTTCCATGCTACTTAGTTGAAAACCCCCTCTACAGTCTTAGTTATTTAATTTACCAGGACAGTGGTCTCAGTGTGGTTCAAGTGAAGCCCATGCAACTGGAAAAGCTCCCTTCTATCCCAATATTGGCACCAGTGCCCATGAGCTGAAATATATTCCTCTCACACCAACCTTTGAGCCACAACATTAAAGTCCTTGACAAGTTTGCCCCTGGCTCAAGTAGCCATTCCAAGCTTATTACCTTTGAGGTTCAGCTTTATAAAATATTGTCTAACTGTCCACATTCTTTCAGAAGAACCTCCTTTCTGGTCCTCTCAATGTCATTGGTACCAACATGGCCAACAGCAGCAGTATCTCTGCCCTTCCTTTCCAAGTTTCACTCCAGCTATGAGGAGATGTCATCAACCCTGATACTGGGCAAGGAACACACCCTTCAGGGCTCATGTCATAGCTACTGAGAACAGTTTCTATCTCCCTGTTATACTGTCCCCTACAACCGCTACATTCCTATTTCCTCTTCCCCACTTGAATGGCTCCCTGTCCCACAGTAACGTGGTCAGTTCTCTCATCCTTGCAGCCGTCTCTGCTCTCATCCACATAACTTGCAAGAACCACTGTTCTTGTTAGTGTTGGATAGTTGCAGAGATTCCATGAAAGCAGCCCCTTGGGTCCCCATAACTACATTACCTGTTGTTGAACCCTATTGTCTCTGGTTGCAGTCCACATTTGAATGATTGTCTTAGATAGTTGATAATGTTTGAATTGTCTGCATTCTTCTCTTTTACCATTTTTTTCAAGGAGTGTTCAAACCTGTTATTTGCCCATTGGGATCTTACTGTCCACCTCAATCTACAAGCCAGCACTTCTGTCCTGAGGGTACCTATGGAAACCAAACTGGGCTTCACGAAGCATCAGGCTGCTTGCCTTGTGATCCTGGAATGTACTGCCAGGGTTCATGTATTCTCAAAACACTTTTTCTACTTGTCAACAAATGTTTGAAGAAAAACATTAGGTGGAAATGAATTTCTGTTGCATTGCACTTATGATGTGATACCTCTGGTAGAAATTTGAACTCCTTCCACTTGCTGGATATTGGGTAAAATTAGCGTTAGCTAAACTTGAATACTTTCATTTTCTGCTCCTTTCCCCCCTGCAGGAATTCTGTTGCTGCTTTTTTATTGGCAACTGGCCAATTAAACAGGAGTGCCATTAACACACAAGTCAGTCTTGTTAGAACCCCAATTGCATTTTAACAGTGTATTAAACAGGGCACAAGCCATGTATGCACCATTTGGTCAAATTAGGAACAATATCTTCTCAACACATAAAGTCTGAATTTGGAGGGGTGAAATGGTTACGTGGCTGAGGTCTGGGGAATTGGACCCTGTGGAACTATGTATCATTATAAAGTCAAAGCTTTTGGGAGCTGATCGGGAGGGAAATGTTTGGAATAATTTAACCACCAATTCTTTGTTGACTTTTCAAAATAATTTGACCTACAATATGTGGCAGCCTTCAATCTCATATGCCAATGCTTTCAGCTGTGGTATTGTCCTTTAACACTTATCGTTTTTTTACCAACCCCATGTAGCATTTTATGTGCTGAGAGAATGAGACCTGCTTCAGACTAGGCTGCCACATTTTGAAACAAGAGACATAGAATTCAATAGGGATGAAGGCTGCATTGAATTATAAAACCAAAGTGAAAGGCCCTTTTCAATTTGTTGTACAAACCCAGACTTAGTTGAAATTTCATATTTTCTGATTTTGATACTTGAACGCAATCTTTTAAGCTTATTTTAACACCTTTGATCTAGTATTGAGCATCTTCCGAGTAAATTACTGGAAGGGTAACAACGTTTGTGCAGTGTACTAACAATTTGGCTTATGGTCTGATGTACTTTAGGCATACAAGCCAAACTAAGCGAGACAGAATGGTTCTGAAAAAGGGTCACTGTACTCAGATCAGGAAGACTTGTGGTCTGTTGGCCCTTATTCCAAGGGGTCAGAATATAACAACAAGGAAATCTCACTGCAACATTACAAGGCGCTGGTGAAGCCGTAACTGGAGTACTGTAGCCAGCTTTGGTCCCCTTAGTTAAGAAAAGATATTATTTCATGAGAGACAGTTCAAAGAAGGTTAACTGGGATGATCCCTGGTCTGGAAGGGTTATCTTGTGAGGTAAAACAGGTTAGGTCTCTATTCGTTGAAATTAGAAGAATGAGAGGTGATCTCATTGAAACATGTAGGATTCTTAAGGGGTTTGACAGGGTAAATGTTGAGAGGCTGTCAGTCTAGGACCAGAGGGCAAAGTCTCAGAATAAACAGGTGCCAATTTAAGACTCAGATGAGGAGTAATTTCTTCTCTCGG
This sequence comes from Rhincodon typus, assembly GCF_021869965.1. NCBI lineage: Eukaryota > Metazoa > Chordata > Chondrichthyes > Orectolobiformes > Rhincodontidae > Rhincodon > Rhincodon typus. The sequence goes on along the minus strand of NC_063363.1, from coordinate 21,284,221 downwards.
ATGATTGTGTGTCATTGGAACTCCATTGCCAGAGAGAACTGAAGGGGCAGAATCCTAGTGCATACTTAAGGCTGAAATAGATTCTTGATCAGTAGAGGAATCAAAAGGGGAAGGCAGGAAAGTGGATGTGATGAGCGTCGAATCAGCACTGATCTTATTGAATGGTGAATCTGGCTCAAGAGGCCAAGTGGTCTACTCCTGTTCGTATTTCTTATGATCTTATTATGGACTTCATATGTTAACTCTGCTTTCTCTCCACAGCTGCTGCCAGACCTGATTTTTCTCCAGCAATTTCTGATTTGATTTTGAACAGGGTGGTAGGCTTGTGTCTATTTTCTGGTGGTTGACATTTTCTATGGTACCACTTCATGTGAAGGGTAGAAGAAAAGGAAATATCAGCAGCTAGTTTAGCATTGTAAGGGACTGACTTGTATTCACAGAAAGTGTTCCAGGACTTTGAACTGGCAAATTGGGCTTGGAATTCCCCTGTCAGCCTTGCTTAATTATTTCGACAGCCGACTGCACAGACCCTTATCGTGATTGAGAAAGGACATTGCTTGCCTTAGACCATAAGATATAGAAGCAGAGTTGGGCTATTTGGCCCATTGAGTCTGCTGCACCATTTGATCATGGCTTATGTTTCTCAACCCCATTCTCCTGCCTTCTCCCATAAACCTTGATCTTCTTTGACTCCAAGTGGTCTTTTCAAATTTTCCACAAATGCAGAGAATGCTGGAGAAAATGGAACATCTGTGGAGAAAGAATCAGTCCAGTGTGACTCTTCAGAATTGAAAGTTGTTGGAAATAAGATTTTTTTTATACTTTTGACAGAAGCAAAGGAGGAGCAAGAGGGGAGGCGGTGAAGATACCCAGTGCAAAAGACAAAGGGGTGGTTAATAGTGAAGAAAAAATATGTAAAATGTGTGTAAATTAAAGTATGAAAGTGAGAGGATTGGTTGAAAACTTTGATAATCTGAAACTCCATTTCATCCAACTTCTGATCTGGCTTTTCTGTGGAGCTTTTGGGATAAATTTAGATTTGTAGTTCCACCTGAAGCTCTTTGTCATGAATGCAGTATTGTACTTTTACTGTTTACCAAAGTCAGTATGGGAGATGTTTAGTTTGAACTTTCTCTGAAGAAAGAAAACTGGAAAGGAAGGGTTTTGTTTGCTGATTTGCTTTATATTTCTTAGGGAACACTGAGCCCACTGGGCCTTGTAGTGCTGGATATGTGTGCATCTTGGGGGCTGCTCTACCAACTCCAACTGATGGCATTACAGGAGACAAATGTTTGCCAGGATTCTTCTGTACCAGGGGCAGTGTCACAGGGCAACCTTGCCCAAAGGGAACCTTCAGGTATTTTTGATAACGTAATCGTTATTTAATTAAGTGTAGTACCATTTAGCAATATAAAATCAAAATGACCAATAGCATAACTCATATTTTCAATTTAAATCTAACATTCCTGAGGACTTGTTCTCAAATTGTGCCCCTGCAGGAGTGACAATAACCATAAACATTTTATGTCTTTTAGTAGGCATTTGGTTTAGCTCTAACTTTGGAAGGTTGTCTAATGGGAGTTACAAACTTTAAAGGGCTACCATAACAACCTTGGCTGCTGGCTGGTTGGGACGTTTTTGCCTGTCAGTTTAAAAAAAAATCTTAATAATCTTGAAAATAGTGAAATATATAGACCATTCCATCCAATTAGTTGTCTCCTACTTTGAGCTATTTTGAAGGGTTTTTTTTCATTTCAGCGTTCTTTAATTTTTTATTCATTATATTCATCCAAACCTCAACACATTTTATGTTTCTGACACTGGTTTTGTGAAGAGGCAAATCTTTATTTCCACAGTCCCAGAGCAAATTAAGGAAAAAATACATTAAGGTGAATTTTGACACCGTAAGATGGGTCAATTGTAATCGGGTACCAACATTTTAGAAACCTGAAACCTGTCTCCAACATACACATTTCCCTGTTTCATGGAGATGGGATAATGGGTGAATAATCCACTCCCATCCTAGTGGTGCTTTGACAGTGAAAATGGCCTGATCTAACTAGCTTTGCATTTGTGTCAGTTACTTTTAGAGCTTTGTTTGTGAACCAGGAGAAGAAATAGTACTTCCCACTGCCACAACTTCCTCATACCAAGTTAACCAACACTCCATCTAAAGACCCTGACCCTACATGCAGGCTTGGCAATTGAACCAACCAGCAACTAATGATTTGCTATACATTTGGAAGTCGATTAGCACAGAGAGGTGGACAGTTGGTTTTGCAATGCCGAGTGACACCAACAGTGTGGGCTCAATTCCCACACCAGCTGAGGTTACCATGAAGGACTCCCCTCCTCAACCTCTTCCCTCACCTGACCTTTGGGTTAAATCACCACCAGTCATCTCTAATGAGAGAGCAGCTCTATAGTCTGGCTACTTTAGACTTTAAAGACTATGGCTACTTTACCTTTATCTTTACAGTCTTCCCCGTGCAACCTGAGGCCATGTTTGGCATTCAGGCTGACTTCTGGGAAGGAGCAAGCTAAGGCCAACAAACACGAGTTGTGAAATTGACATTTCACAGCAGCAGGGAAACCAGAACTGCTTGGTTTCCTATCAGAAACCTGACCTATGTAACCTGTCCTTATTAACATCCAATCCATTGAGTTGTGCCTCAAAAGTCTTTTCTTGACTTCCTCTTGTGAATGTTTGGAGCAAAACCATTACTCTGGAATTCCTGTCAATTACTTATAATGTACTTTTTGATTTTGTGACTTTTACAGTGATAAACTAGGGCTGTCAGAAGCTCACCATTGTCAGAAGTGTACTCCTGGACATTTCTGCGCAGAGATTGGACTTACTGCTGCGTCAGGACCATGTTGGGCAGGTAATAAATTGAATACACAGCACATCATCATAAGCCTTGATGATTTCTATTGGAAATGTTGTAAAGTGAAAGGTGGGCAAATGTACCTTGACTAACCTTGACCAGTTTGCAGTCACCTTTTTAAACTCAGGTGCATGACATGGTGAGAGAGACAATGAGGACAAGAGTCAGGGGAAGGTCCAACACAACTTTACTGAACACTTCATCAAGGAAAAACAATAGTTATCAGACTCTACTATTGTACTTTAGTTAAACTCTATCAATCTCTTCACAGGACTCCTCAGTAAACAGTCTTAAATCTGTAAGTAACCAGTCTCAAACCTACACTAGCTATCTACTCTGACATGCGCTTCTGAGGATTCACTACACCCTATCTACAAGTCCCTACTGCTGTATTTCAAATCTTTTTCTGAAAGGACTGGTAATATCCAATCAATAAGTGCACGATAGTGGCACAGTAGGGCGCTTCTGTCGGAGTTCCTCTGCTCCTCCTGTTTCCTTTTTGTATCTTCTACTTCTCTCTTCTTCTCTCCCCTCAGCACCGGAGCCAACAGCAAGTCCAGAGCAGCGAGCCTCCGTGCCTGGGAACACCGCGAGCAGCGAGTCCCGGAGCAGGGCGGGGGAACAGCAGCTCAGCAGCCTCAAAGCATCGCGCATGCCGCGAGCGCGAGCCAACCGCGTGACTGGGTGCAGGGCAGCTCGAGGCGGCGACAGCGCGGCTCAGCCGCCGGACGGTTAGAGAGGCCGTGTCCCCAGAGAGACGGGGTTTGGGGCGATTCCCGGAGCGACGAAAGTACGAATCCCGGTACAGAGCGACTTACCCGGTTGGTGCTGAATGCCGGTGAGGAGCGAACTGGAGGCTGAAGCGTTGCGGGACAATTGCTGGGTTTGGGCCTGGTGCCACATGCTAGGCTGCTGTTACAGGACTGTAATTTAAAACCTTTTCACTATGCTGTAATTATCTCTATAAGTAATGCTTATGCTTGCCCTTAATCCTCTTTGTGTAAGACTTTTTGTTTTACTCTGTAAGCTTTATACCTAGGTAATTGTACCTGAGATGGCACCATTAAAAGGCAGCCATTGTAAAAATTTTCACTGTACACCTATACTCCTGTATTGTAGTGCAAGTGACAATAAAGGATATTCTGTTCTATTCAAAAAGGCTGGGACGGGCTGCTCCTAGGTTTTGATGATTGACTAATGTTTCAGGATCTGCAGTTGTCAATTTAGGCTTCCCCTCTCATCTAGGGCTGGTTCTGGTCTTCGGGTCATCTCTCTAGGGATGCTATTGAAGCAGGCACAAAAAAGCAGAGCGATCTGTGTCTCCTGTTGGTGCCTTTCTCGAAAATTCTGTAGCGTGTCCAATACTCACATCGGGCAGGGGCAGGAGGATCCAATCAGATGACTACTTCCAATATTTGGAGGTCGCAGAACATTGTTTTGAATCTTCAGCTGTCAAGTGCTGTCCTTGTCACGCTCTGCCTCTGGCCGTCTGCAAGTCTGTGTAGCGTACTTCTAACAAAGCAGGTTGACTGGAGGTTATTTGGAGGTATAAGCATTAACACCTACCCAGGCACTTCAAGGTCTGTCTGGTTTTGACGGGAAGTTAATTGTCCAAGGTCTGACTGCATGATTACTGTCTGCAGTATGCACATAGTCCAGCTAAGTTTAAATTTGGTTTCAATATTTTGTGTTTTTGTCCATGCTTGTGAAAAAAAGTGTCAATATTTCTACAGGAAGGCTTGGTCACATGACCACTCAATTTTCATGATGTTTGATGATAGATAACTGGTAGCTTAAAAGGAAATGAGTTTCTCCACTTTTTGTAATTTTTCTCAGATTTCAACCAAACAGATAGTTCAAGATAAATACAATACCACATTGGATTAATATCATAAATACCTCACTATTTTGTATTCTTATAACCTGCTAGAAGTACTTATGTTATGCTTCCACTGACCCCTAGACATTTTGAATACATCAAAAAGAAGTTTAATTCTTCTCCCGAAAGACAAATGTAAACCTTAAATAAAGGTGAAAGTTAAATAGTCCCCAACAGTCTGTGGATTTACCCATGAGCAACAAAACCCTCTTGTTTTTCTTAAGCCATTACTCATGTATATTTTTTAGGTTAACCCCTGCCAGGTTTCAGAGGAGAAGCCAGATACTGAGCCCATATTCTATATATTGCCATACTTTGATATCACTTTCCAGGCACAAGGGACTGAATGGCCTATTCCTGCTTCTTATTCATAATTGCTATTTTCTCCTCTTTAGGATTTTATTGCCTTGAGGGATCTAAAGCACCCACTCCCATTGCATCTGTCTTTGGTGACATTTGTACCCCTGGTCACTTTTGCCCCAGTGCTACTGCCCCCCCTGTTCCATGTCCATCTGGAACATTCCGATCTACACCAGGGGGAAAAAGTGAAGACGACTGCCTGTTGTGTCCTTCAGGTGATGTTTCTTTAGCAGTATTTATTATGACTGGTGTTCAAGTGCACGTGGTAACATTTAAGCTGCCATTTTGAAGATCAGAATATGTATTAAATTAATTTGAATTTATTCTCCATTGGACTAAGTTGAATCATGTCTGTATGAGAGTGGTGATTCCTGCTTTCCCAAAGACCCTGAGGTCCCATGTCAGAGGTGTCATGTGATGTGCCTATCTGAATGTTTTTGTAGGTTTCTATTGTAAGGAACCAGGCAAGGACAGTGTTGAAGGATTTTGTGAGCCAGGATTTTATTGTCTAATTGGAGCAAAGACCGCAACACCCCGTGATGGTGTTACAGGTACCACATTTTATTACAAATGGTAACAACAATGCGAGTAATTGCTGTTGTCGCTTGAAATAATCTCACTGAAAGTTACGAAATAGTGAAAGTATTCTAATATTGTTCTTGATTGGTGTTATGATCAATAAATTCTATCATCGGAACAAATGTCAAAGCATTAAATAAAATGTGCTGATCAGATATAATTTGATATTTTGGCAAAACAGGTTGCTGTTCCCATTTCTTTTTCTGCACCCTGCCTTTCTGGTTCTCCATTCAACCTCTTACCCACCTTTTTGCCACCTCGAGATTCAACAATTTTCCTGTTTTGCTTCTGAAATCTAAGTGACACAATCTCCAACTTCTTGAAATATCAATCACCCATCCTTTTTCCTGAATTGACCAACCATCAGCACTGACCTCAGTCAGTATCCTGTCCTGTCTTGAACTTGGTAGCACATCTAACAGCACCCTTGCTGCCCTGGTCAGATACCAGTGGCATTGAGCTCCTCTGATGCATTAAACTTAAAATTCTCAAAACATATTATAACATTATATACCTATTCATGTATCCAACATTTACTTTTTTGATTGGTGGGAGAATGCTCAGTCATCTCAATCCTATTCTATGGAATTCCTTCCTCAAACCTCTCTATCCAGTATTTCTCTCCAGCCCCTGAAAGCCTATCTTTTTGACCATTGTTGTGATCAATTCGCTGAACTTTGCTCATTCTTCATTCCTCCACTGTAGAGCATTTGGAAATTTTGCACTTCGGAATGGTAATTATTGTTTCTTTTGGTGTATTCTTCCACATTAAATACTCACCTGAAAGCCCCACTTTCAACTTTAATGGAAACCAGTGTATAAATATTTTCTGCAGATTTGGACAATTCCAAAAATGATTTCAGCAAAAATCGATCATTTTATTTTTATCTATATTGTTCATAACACACTAATTTAGGATCTTTCAAACTTAAGGAATTAGATCAAGATGCTGTGACTTAACACTTTTGTTTCAAATTGTAAGTGCTGTAGCACCTTTCAAGTTTTAAAATATTAAAAGGATTTGATAGCTTCTATCTCCTATGTTGGGACATTGACGATAGGAGGCTGTAATCTTAGCGTACAGCTAGACTACTCCAGAGACATGTTTTCATAAATTGGGTCATAGAAATCTGCAACTCCCCTTCCCTTTCTCCCTTACTGTGGTTTCAGAAACAATTGGAGCTGACAAGACTGAGATTGATAGATTTTTGTGAGGTTAAAATGTCAGAGAAATCAAAGGCAGGAAAACTGACTTAAGGTTCAGGTGCACCCTAACCTGATTGAATGGTGGAGCAGAATTTGTCTACTCCTGTTCCAGCTAGTCCGTGAGGAAAGTTCAATAGTTTACACTTTCTCCCTTCCTTCCTATTTGCCTTTCCCAAGTTTTAACCTGAAGGGTTCAAAAATATGAAATACCAAGTTCAGAATATGTGCAGAAATAAAGTTTGGGGTCATTTGCAAGTCAGAATGGTTACAGAGTGCATAGTAAGAAAAAAATATAAAACACAGTCTTTCAACCATGCTAAAAAGAAACAACAATTATTGGTGGTCTGCATTTTCTTCACCTTGAGCAGCTGTTTTTTATATTATGTGAATCCAGGTGACATTTGTCCTGTTGGCTATTATTGTCCATTGGGTTCTGGTGGCCTCAAGTTACATCAGAATGGGACATCTGTGAACCATACAGGGACTGAAGAATCTAACATCTGTCCTGAAGGGTCTCTCTGCACCAATAGGTAAGATATAAAGTAAAGGTAAAACATAACCTCCAGCTGAAGCAAAGTAATGGACAGGTACAGTCCTTCAACCAGAGTGTCATAAAGTGAAGTTGGATTAGAAGAAAAATAGTTATAAACAAAGAACAAAAGATTGCAGAATGGAACCATGTATTATACAAACCTAAAAAAGATGAATATGAAAATGAGCATTATCGCATTTATCAGGAGTTCAACACAGAAAAATGAGCTAACAGATGTTTTACAGAAATGTGTAGTCATTCTTCAACATTTTTCTAACTATTTCAACTAATACACTCAAAATGAAACTAAAAAGTATGAATGCTTGTGAAACTGTTTAAGTAATGCATGTTTTTAAATGATTCCCAAACCTAATTAAAGTCAAAACTTTAAATAGAATCTGAATTCCTGAAAAAGAGGCTTTAGAACCCTTTTTGGCTTTACCTGGCTGATGTTCAGTCATTGGTCAGGACTGTGATGTTGGGGTCAAATATCCGCTGATACTCTGGACCATGTCAAGAGCAGTGATCTGACTTTGATTTCGACTGGATTGGTAAAAGGGTGTGCTTGGCATCCAAATAAGGATGGCAGGTAGGCTCCAAAACTGGAGGGATGGCTTATAGGAGGCAATCGCACTTACAGAGGTAGGAGAGAGGGGTGCCTTACAATGGAAGAACAGCTGAAGAGAAGATAAAAGCATTTAACTCTTAAAAAATGGAACTGTCTGGTTACGATGATGGAGGGACTCAAATGGCCAGCCAGCAGTTGTGGCCCAACCTTCAATTTGGGTGTGGTTGTAAAGGGAGTGTGCCTAGTGCAACAAAATGTAGATCATCACTGCCACCCCTCCTTGCCTTTGTTCAGTGAACTGCAGCCTCTGTGCGGTCCCACCTGCTAATGGGAAAACTCCACTCAGCACAGAAGAAAGATTTTAATTGGCCTCTTTATTACCTAATTTAGAACTATCTGCTTTTCTGCATCTGACCTGACCGGACCTTCCTGAAAATCTCATATTTACACACATCTGCCTGTGCAAAATTCTGATCAGAACTATAAAAGCCTAATGTTAGACCCCTATTATTAGGAACCAACAGATTCTCTTTATCAGTATAGTCCTAACGCTTACTAAACATTGACTTCAGTAATAGTATGAAGCAAGAAAAATCACAACAGGAAAGTGGATGCAAGGAGTGTCAGATCAATCTTGATCCTGTTGAATGGCAGAACATGCTGAAGGGGCGAAACAGTGTACTCCTGTTCCTTACAGTCTTATAGAATCATCAGCTATTTCACACATTCCCTGTTTGGATGCAGTTCACACTCTCATTTGGTGCCAGTGCTGAAGATCAATTTCAGCATATATTTCTTTAAGATTAACAGTTAACATTTCCAAACATCTCTATTTTCTTCTCCTTTTCTACAGAGAAAGAACTGAGCCATGCCATCAAGATTCATACTGTCCAGAAGTTTCTGGTACCTTCCCACAGTCTTGTCCTTATGGGACTTTTGGAGCATCCAGGGGATTAAGGAAGAGGTCTGACTGCATTCCATGCCTTGGTGAGAAAAAGTACAAAGTGGTCCTTGACCATGATGATTTTGCATCCATTTTCTTAATATTTTGGAGACCAAATAATGATTAATTGTAATCTTTCTCACTTGTGTTTAGATCTACTTGTAGATCTCCACAAACTCAAAAGATTTTGTATAATGCTTTCATTTGTTATGTTGCTATAATCCTTTGATCCACATCAAAACTGTCTGGTTAGGTTGGTGAATCTTCAGATTAATTATAAAATGTGATGCATGTGTACTGAATTTTTTGTCATGCAAGCATAATTTTAATTTTACATCATGCTTCACTGTTAGAATTTTAAAAATCTTAACAATGAGATTGTTATTAATCATTTAGTGAAATTTTAAAATATGCCATTGTGAATATCTTGTTGATAGATGGGCTAGCACTGGGGATTGTGATTGTTGATTTGTTCGCTGAGCTGGTAGGTTGGTTCGCAGATGTTTCATCACCATAGTAGGTAACACCATCAGTGTGCCTCCGATGAAGCGTTGTTGGTCTGTCCCGTTTTGTTATTTATGTGGGTCCGCTTTGATGTGGTGGCTTACTTCATTTCTGGTTCTGCTTCGTAGTGGTTGATACATGGGGTCTACTTCCACCTGTTTGTTGATGGAGTTCCGGATTGAGTACCAGGCTTCTAGGAATTCCCGTTCGTGTCTTTGGCTCGCTTGTCCTAGGATGATTACGTAGTCCGAGTTGAATTGGTGGCCTTCTTTGTCTGAGTGTATGGAAGCAAGGGATAGTTGGTCATTTCCATACACTCGGACCAATTATCAACTATCTACTATAAGACTGTAAGGAACAGGAGTACGCTGTTTCGCCCCTTGAGCATGCTGTGCCATTCAACAGGATCAAGATTGATCTGACACTCCTTGCATCCACTTTCCTGTTGTGATTTTTCCTGCTTCATACTACTACCAACTGATCAACTATCCCTTGCTTCCATACACTCAGGCAAAGAAGGCCACCAATTCGACTGGGACCACGTAAACATCCTAGGACAAGCCGATCAAAGACACGCACGGAATTCCTAGAATCCTGGTACTCAACTCGGAACTCCATCGACAAACATGTGGAAGTAGACCTGAAATACCAACCACTACGAAGCAGAACCAGAACCAGAAATGAAGCAAGCACCACATCAAAACGGGCCCACATAAATAACAAATGGGACAGACCAACAACGCTTCATCGGAGGCGCACTGATGATATTACTGAGTATGGTGACGAACTGCCTGCAAGCAAATCAACAGCCCGATCGACAAGTCTTCTCAAAAACTTTAAACTGGAATTGTGTCTAAATTGGTAGATTTTAATAATATCTTGATCTTGAAAGAGTTAAAAAAAAAAGTAAGACCTGAAGACAACTATAGATGTTGGCCCATCTATCAACAAGATATTCATAATGGCATATTTTAAAATTTCATTAAATGCTTAATAACAATCTCATTGTTAAAGATTTTTAAAATTCCAACAATGAAGCATTACATGTATCGGTCATACACATTCCAGCAGGTTCCCTGAAGAAAAATGATATTACCATATTCTGAACCTGGAGTATTTTAGTATGCTTGTGTTATGTCTAAAGTACAGCTTCCTCACTCCGGGCCCCCATACAGTGAGTTCACGATCTCAGTTGACCATCTCTGGTCACTGCTCCTTGAAGGGAAAAAGCGAAATATTTTGCTCTTGCAAGCTTCCACTATAAGAGCAACTTCAGTAGGAGCCTGAAAATAATTCATTGTCAACCTTCTCTAGTATGAATAGCATATAAATATCTAAACCTGCAAGAAAAAAACCTGTAAGATAGAAAATTAAAATTGCTTTGTGCCTTTTATCATGCAGTTTGTTAGCAAGCAACATTAAAATCTTCTTCCATTCATTCTTAGGTGGTTCCTACTGCAGTCGGCCAGGTCTCTCAGAAGTTGAAGGTCCTTGTGATCCTGGTTTTTATTGTGAATCTGGAGTGAACTCACCACGGCCTTCACAGTATTCGGCTCATACAGGGAAAGGTGGTGAATGTAGTGTAGGTTCCTACTGTCCCAGAAACTCTACAGTGTCTATACCATGTCCCCCTGGAACCTACAACTCAGAAATAGGTACAGCCCAGTCTTGCATAAAAATGAAAACTGGATGCAATCTTTAAGTTGTATTAATCTTGAAATATGACAATACGTATCACATCACATCAATATCTCTTTGATAGTTAAAGTAATTTGAATTCTGCACACTTCTGCTTTTCACAATTTTTAATAATTCAAATCTGCCACTTTGGAGAAATCCATGTCATAACATATTGCACTCTGAAGTGAGCCTTTGCTCCCAGTAGAACATACAATCGAATGTTACATTATTGTATTCGTTTTCAAGTGTGACCTCAATGCATCACATCTGGTTATGAGACCTTCAATAGCAGAATGCATGTTGACAGCATCTAATTATGAATAGACTATTTTAATGCGGCTTCAGTGAAGAGAGTGTATTTGAAACATTGTGCAATATTTCTTTATCTACTATGAAAATACATATTGCAGTGAAAAAAACTTGGGAGACTTATGAGGATTAACCCATATAATGAAACTTGGTACAAAGCTTTCCTGAAACGTGGGTAAGCAACAAAAATATTTTATTGATGTATAAAAATGCACAAGCGTTTACTTTTCTCTGTGTGTCTGAAGCACACTGTATTTTTCTATCTAACTGCACATGCCTTTGAACAACTTTCAGGTCAGAGTGACTGCAAAATATGCTTGGCTGGATATTTCTGTTTGGGTGGAACTTCCAACCCCTTCCCACTGAAATGCCCAAAAGGTCACTTCTGTCCAGAACGTACCCGCTTTGGAGAAGAATACCATTGTCCCCCTGGGACCTATAATAGTTTACTTGGTCAACAAAGCTCTGCTGACTGCTTAATTTGCCCTCCAGGTAAGTGGGAATGGTAAATTAGGAAGTACAGATATTCCCTCTAATACTCTTTCAGAAATGACTCCTGGGCTGTGGATTAAAATATGCACAGTTCTTTTTAAATCTATATATCATTCAAAACTACCCACTTTGCGTTTTGGTTTAGAACAAAAGTTGTTATTAAACATGTAAGTTTCAAGTAGGTATTCACTAACCCATAATATTAAGCCAATATAAAGGGTATAGCCGCCTAGGCTAAACAATTATCATTGAGGAAATTAACATTATAGTTATAAGCCATTACGAACACACTTGCAATATTTGCTAATTGTAATTTGTGAATTGCTGTGGTGTTTTTTCTCGTTTTATTTTTACTCTTGTAAAGAAGGTTTTCTCAAATTATTGTAAATTAGCAAAGTGCACATTGTATGAAATTTTACATAATTTGAAAGTAATACAGCACCTTTTATGAATATCTTATAACTTCAACAGTCCTTTGAGTGCTTTGAATAATGAGCCATCATTTATTTTAAGCATTTTAAATTCTAATATAACCACAGTCTTGCACATTTGGTCAGTCTTGAGAAACAAGAGGCAGAAAAATCTCTTTCAATTACAGGTAACAAAGAAAAATGTTTTTTGAGGAGGAAGGAATAGGGAATGATTTACATCTTAGAAAAATGGTAAACTTACAGCAATGGAAGGTAGGGGATAAGAAATATGCTTTGCATCAGGTTAATGCTGAGAAGAGGAGGAAATAGAGATAAGGTTATTTGCATTTCTGCAGCTTTCTGAAGTAACAGCTTAGTCAGTTGCAAATATATGTATGAACTGTGGATATCTCAGTATCAGCAATGAATGTATTCTTATTTAATCAGTTTTTAAGGTTCTCCTAAAGAAGAGTCGTATGGGACTTGAAAGGTTAACTTTGTTTCTTTCTCCGCAGATACTGCCAGACCTGCTGACTTTCTTTAGCTTTTTGTGTTTGTTATGTATCTGATATATAGTAGCTGTGTGAGAGCACATGGCTTGAATAACATTTCCACTCTAAAGTTGTAATGAGTCAAAAATAGAATCAAATGTTACTGAAATATGTTCTGACATTTTCTCAAAACATTGGAATATTTTTAGGCCAGTTTTGTGAAGGGATTGCTCTGAGCTCACCGAGTGGGAACTGCTCTAAAGGCTGGTATTGCACCGGAGGGTCAGTAACAAGCAAACCCTTGCCCCAAGGTAGGCAGCTTGAGTGAGATTGAGTTTTCAAATCTACAACTTGCTACAAAATGAAATTTCCACGAATAGTAAGAAATGAGAAGGACTTAAAATCAAATAAGTAATGTTCTAGATTTTGTGCCAAGGTTCCATAAGTATGCGCACCTGCTTTCAATTCCCTCAGTGAATTTAACCTGGATAACCTCACTATTTAACTGTGTACTTTCTACTACAAACCAATTGTTAAACTAATCAACTTAATAATTCCCTATCAAACTTCTGTGTCCTCCCAATTATTAATAAAAGTGATGGAAAGGAGTCAAGTGACGTCAACTCACTGATCTTCAATTCTACCAGTCCATTTCAGTTCACACCTCCAACACAGCCTGAATCTACGAATTGACTTAAGAGCTGAATGCTAGATGGACCAAATTCAGCCAAAACAACCTTCAAAAACCAAAATTATAATTGGAATGAGAGGAGAAAGCCCTCTGTAGCTGGAATCATACAGACATATAGAAAAATGGTCATGGCTGTGTCTGAGAAATTCTAGTCACAATAGCCCAAAGCGGATGACACCAGAAAGAGTTCCTCAGAAAACAATGCTAGCTTGACTATCTTCAACTGGCAGATCAATAACTTTCTCTTTGTTACAAAATCAGGAGTGAAACTGTTCATGAATCTTGGCTAAAGATTCCACAATGTTCAGCTTCCTTCAAAACTCTTCCAATAATGGAGGACAAGCTAGGCTAGAGCATGACTTTAATGACATCCAGATGTTTTGCCAAATGGTCAGTTAAATTTATACATAGAACAAATGACCATTTCAAACATGTGATGAACCAGACCAAAGACACAGTACCATTACAAAGAAGAGAATCTTCTTTATCTACTACTGATTTTCAATGGGTCTAATCTCATTAAATTCCCCCACCATTAGCATCTTGGAATGCCACTGTTGAAGAAAAACTAACCTTGAGTAACCACATCAACATCATTTTTGCGAGAACAGGGCGAAGACCAGCTTTTCTCCAACCAGTGGCTATCCCTGATCCTTCAAAGGCTGAAGTCAGGAGGATGAAGGAGTACTCTCCTGTTGCAAATATGGCTGCAGCTGCAACAGTACTTGAAAAGTCAGCACCATCCGTTTTAAAAAAAAATAGAGTGCTCAATTATCATTTGGTCCAGTATACTCTACACACACTGTCACAGTTACATGGAGCTGCAGAATGTAATGTCTGTAGGGTGTACTGCAGCACTTCCTTAAAGCTTTTCAGTAACATCTCCCTTCTCCACTAGCCCCACTACCATGAAAGATAGAGGAAGATATTTGCACTTATAAACTGCTTTTCTGTTATGAGGGTGTCCCAAAGCACCATACAGCCAATTATGTACTCTTTGAAAAGATTGTTTTAGTGTTGAAACAGTGGCAACCACATCAAGGTTACAGGTTGCTAATTCAAACCCTATTTGTGCCTCGTGAGGTCCAAAAAACAGCAATGATATAAATGATCAAATCATGTGTTTTTGTTGTTGATTGAAGGGTACGTGCAATCAATGAAGAACTCCCTGCTCTACCTTTGAATAGTGCTATTTTTTTTTAATCTGGGCCTGCAGTTCAACTGTTCATTCAAAAGACAGCACTTCCAATAATGCTGCACTTCCTCAGTATCTGAAATGGGGTTTTAAAACACAATCTCTAATCTTGATGTGTTCACAGCTACCATTAAGCTAAGGCTGTCAGCTACTATTCTCACTTGAATAGAAATCTACAATTCCTCATTGATGTTGTATAAATATTATGGAATTTTCGACATAAAAATCCTGCAGGACACATGACTCCAAGGACTCCATCAGTTCAAGGCATAGGTTAAACACCATTTTTTCATGGCAACAACAAAGGGGCAATAATTGTGATCCTGCCAGTATCACTTGTATTCGGAGGAAAAATATTTTTTTTAAAATCATGTTTTCACTGAAAATAATCTTAACTTCTTATTTTTATAACATTTCTCAAAAGTTGCTGATGTAAATTGGCATTTTGTTTTCAATCTTTTTGTTTCAGGCGATTTCTCAAATATTTCAGATTGTGCTTCCCAAGAAGATGTTTTCCCAGGAAATCGTTGTTCTCCTGGGTTTTTCTGCCCAGAAGGATCATCTTTTCCTCTGATTTGTACAGCAGGATATTATTGTGATCAATATGAGCTCGCTGAACCAACAGGTTTGGTTTTTCCCATAACTTGTTTAGAGGTGAAACAACAGGGCAAAACACTTCATTACAAGTCCTACACGTATTTAGCAGTGGGAATGCATTTTTCAACGGTTATTGCTGGATACCAGTCGGACATTTGATTTTCCTTTACACTTACAACCACACCATTTCTTGTAAATCATTTATTTACCATTGCAGGGTAGGTGATGAGTTCTTACACTTTCTCAAATTGAGATTACAACTGTTGAATTTTAGGTTAGTAAATTAAAACCACATTAACTGCAAATGATGAAAATTGACATGGCAGGTTCTCTGGATCACCATAGATATATCTCATTGGATGCCTATAATTGTCAATCATTTAACTGGATAACAGCAGCAATATTATTACATTTTAGTTAAGCTTCTCATGTACCTCTTTAAGTCTTTTCCAACACATTTTTTAATAGCCCCAGATTTGATTGTTTCTAATAAGCATGCAACTTGGCTAATCGCTTTCTTTTTCAATTAAATTGACTCACATAAGACCATCCTGGGCTATAAGGACAACTCCGAACATCAAGCATCCAGCAAAACCAGCTCTGACATCCAGGTGATGACCACTGCAGTGTCTCTACTTCAAACACCTAATGTGATGAACTGAACTACTTCACCATACCCAACATTGGCCAGTTGTACAAGGACTCAGCATATATTCAATGGACCAAATGGCAACCTTCCATGTCTCTGGCATCGATTTTCATTGCTTGCGCTGAGCTATATACTCTCTGCCCTCTTGACTCATCATTCTCTCTCTCATCACTTGTTGAACAGGACCCCAGTCACCCTTAACACTGCAAAGTGTCACTCATCTTCCATTTCAATTATCTTTTGTGATTTATTCTCTTCATTGAACCCCACGGATTCCCTTTTTGTTCTGACCCCAATACAAGCTCAGTATTAAATAATTTCTCCTAGCCTAGTGCTTTCAACCTGACTGTATTTTCTGCCAGATTTCCAAACTCTCTTTAAACATTTATTGTCACATCCTCTCCTGAAATATCACAAGCAAGCCACGCATTCTCTTAGTACTGCTGTATTTTCAAGATATTCTGACTTTCCAAAGCCCTGGAAGGTGTTATTGCCTCTTAACTGCAACTGCCTTCACGTGAATCATATTACAGAAATTAGCATTGGTGCTTTAGGAAGTAGAATTTAAAATTATGCCTTTTGGGGTCTGATTTTTTTTGTTGAAAAGTGTTATTCTTTTGGCTACTTTTAAAAAGATTTTTGGTGTAATATCTTCCTGAAACTATGGTCACTGTTGTCATTTTGAATATAAGGTGTATTCCAAGCAGAAAATTGTTCTATTTGCTGCCTGCTGCAATACTACTTCATGGGACCATTTTTAGTTTAATTTCAGTTGCTTTCGGAATGATCCAGATTAAGTCAAAAGTAAATCAAATGGTATCATTGGACTGTGTAGCGTGTTTTTTTTTAAAGAACTGACTTAGAATTTCGTCACTTGTAGTACCCCAATGATCCTGTTAGCAATATAAAGTTAGGCCATGCGTATGTTATATGATGATTTCATTCAGCAACATGATCAACATGTTTGTTTTCTCAGTCGCCAATAGAACATTAAAATCATGAAAGAGGATCACTATAATTTAAGGAGACATTAATGTGAGCAAGCACCTTCTGATCCAAAAGATAAGAGCATTATTTGCAATATTTTTCATTACATCTTAGGTCCTTGTGATGCAGGATACTATTGTCCTATTGATAGTACTGAGCATGCCCCAGACTCTTTCAGGTGCATTGCTGGGCATTACTGTCCTGAGGGCTCACCAACCCCCAAGCCATGTCCTGAAGGAATATTCTCCAGTACCCCCATGAGCAAGGTGCCTGAGAACTGCCTGCCTTGCTTACCAGGTATAAAAACTGTGCTCGTCTTTTGATTTGTTTCATATGCATTCAAAATAGCTCTTATATATTTAAAAATAATTTGCAAACTTTCAAAAATCTGTCTGTGTAAACATAATTTTACTAATTACATAATGATGGTTGCCAAAGGTAACTTCACTCTCTGAAAAGAATAAACATATAAGGCTATTGAGAAAGGTGGTAAGTCACTCTCACAGACATGACTGAATGGACTCTTTGTGCTGGAACCATTTTATGATTCAATGATTCCACTAGTCACATGTAGGCAGGGTGGTGAAGAACGTGTTTGGCACGTTTGCCTTCATTGGTCGGTGCATGGAATATAAGAATTGGGACATCATGTTGCAGCTGTACAGGATTTTGTTGAGGCTACTTTTAGAATACTGCATTCAATTCTGGTCTCCCTGCTATGGGAAACTTGAAATAGTTCAGAAAAGATTAGCAGGGATGTTGCTGGGATTGGAGGGTTTGAGCTATAGAGAGAGGCTGAATAGACTGGGGCTTTTTCCCTGGACCACTGGAAGCTGATAGGTAACCATATAGGGGTTTGTAAAATCATGAAGAGCATAGATAGAGTGAAAAGCCAAGGTCATTTTCTCAAGGTAGGGGAGTCCAAAACTGGAGGGCAAAGGTTTAAGTTGAGAGGGGAAAGATTTTAAAGGGATCTAAGGGGCAACTTTTTCATACAGAGAGAACAAGTTGACAGGGGAGGTGGTGGAAGCGAGTACAATTACAACATTTAAAAGATATCTAGCTGAGTGTATGTACAGGAAAGGTTTAGAGGGATGTGGGCCAACTGCTGGCATATGGGACGAGATCAATTTACCATATCTGGTCGTCATGGACAAGTTGGTCTGAAGGTCTCTTTCTGTGCTGTGCAACTATATGACTCTGCCAGGTACGCTATTTTGTCTTTAAAATGAAATAGATACTAATGGTTGTCTTTTGTTAGGATTCTTCTGCGAAGGCGTCAGGCTGTTTCATCCAACTGGCCTCTGTGCATCTGGTTACTACTGCCCAGGAGGTCAGAGTTCTCCCACCACAGCAAACCTTTTATGTCCTCCTGGGTCCAGGTGTCCAGCAGGAAGCCCCAGTCCTGACCCTTGTCCAAGAGGTAAATTAATTTTATTTTAAAAGATCCAGAAATTTAGTGAATTTACACACATTCTGATTTTTTTCTGTTTTCTGCATTCACCCTGTTCTTTTGAGTTACTTTTGCCATTGCTTCAGTTCCCTTCTCCATCCTACTTTGTCTGCTAGATAGAGTGACCTATGACTTTAGTCATAGCTTAATGTTGGCAGTGACAATTTGTCTTTTTTGCCTCTTTCAAAATGAGATGTCCCTCATCTCCTCTGGAGGTCACCAAACTCATCAATAATAATCATAAGGTTCATAACTTCAACTGATCCTTCTGTTTTGTCAACTAAATTAGAAGGATGATTTTTCTCATCCTGTGCCCAGTTATACTGGACCATGTGGGCACAGTGATGTAGCAGCAGGGCGAAGTACACATCCATAAAATCCATTAACTAGCAATGGAAAGAAAATCAAAAGTGTTTGGTAAAAGGGGCTTCTTCTGCCTCATGCACTTCGCTGCATTTGGGTGATTCTGTACACTTTGATAGGACTACATAGCTCTTTATTGCTCTTTCCTGATCTCCTTTAATAGTTTGATCCCTGAGTACATTTTGAAAATGTCTTAATTGGCTTGACTTCAAAGAACACTACTTTTTCATGAAAAGAATTCATCTGATCCACACTTGATTTTCGGCTTCTCGTATTATATTTTGTAATTAGGCTCTTTGTGACCAATTCTCTGCCAAATAAAGATGATTTTCGCTGCTTACCCTTTTTGCGCAGTGCATGTGATACAGGTACTTTTGCAATGCTGTTAAGAAAGAAGTTCGGCAATGTTGATCCAGAGGCGATGAGCGAATTTCAACATGTCTAAGTCAGGATATTGTGTATTTTGGAAGGAATTCTAAGGTGTTGGTGTTCTCACACTTGCTCCCTTGTCTTTCTGCGTAACAGTGCTGGTTCTTGAAGATGCTGCCCATGATGATTTGGTCAACTTAATGCCCAATATAGATATAAGAAACCATCCAGAACTGGGTGGCTGAACTATATCCCACATCAGCAATTTGTTTAGATTCTTTATTGAAGTATTTTCTTTTCTCCCTGGGTAGTAATACTTGCAATAATTTTTGTGATTAATAGGTTTCTACCAAGCACTGAAAGGCCAGTCTGAGTGTAATCCTTGTCCTGCTGGAAGCTACTGCTACACATCTGAGTTGGACAACTGGGGAGTCGAAGCCCCTCAGCAATGTCCACCTGGGCATTTCTGCCCAAGAAGAATAGAATTTGCCACCGAGTACAAATATCCTCATGGAACTTTCAGCAACAAAGAAGGACGAACCTCAGCAGGTAAATGCTTGCTCCTCTTCGGAGAACTGTTCCTTCTGAAGAAATGCTAATATTATGGCAGAAAAACAAGGTCAACCTAGCACCACGTGTGTTCTGAAAGGCAACAAATAAATCATGTTTGTTTAAAAAAAAATTAATGCTGCATCTCATCTAATTAATCTTTGTCAATATCCTGCTGTTTTCTTCTGATGATATTGGCATCTCACTTATTGTCAAGTTATGTTAAGTAGTTAGTTGTGTCAGGTTAAACAGGGCTCATTAACAGAAGCTGTGTTGAGTCCATTGTGGTGACTCCCAAAGGGGAATGATGTTTGGACCGTAAGAAATACTAACAGGAGTAGGCTGCTTCGCCCCTTGAGCCTGCTCCACCATTTAATAGGATCATGGATGATCCAACATTCCTTACACCTGCTTTCCTGCCCTTTCCCTGTAAACCTTGATTTCCCGACTGATCAAGCATCTATTTATTTCAGCCTTAATTATACACAATGTCTCTGTCCTCTCTGTGCCAAGGAGTTCCAAAGACTCTCAACCCTCTGAGAGAAAAAATTGCTCCTTATCTCAGTCATAAGTTGGTGGCCCCTTATTCTGAGACTATCCCCTCTGGTGTTTGATTTTCTCATGAGGGGAAATACCCTTCTCAGCATTTACTCTGTCAAGCCTTTTAAAAATCCTTTATGTTTCAGTGAGATCACCTCTCATTCTTCTAAATACCAATGAGTAGCATCTCAAACTGTTTAACCTTTGCTTATGAGACAATTGTTCCATACCAGGGAATCATCCTAGTAAACCTTCACTGAACTACCTCCAGTGAAATCACATTTGAACATGCCGGTTGTCATTTGTGGAGGTTCCTTGTTTCCAATTTCTGTATGCTATCTGCAAATACTGCTTACAACCAAAAGTGCTATATCTCACAATTGACTCTGATCTGTGTAATTATTTGCTTCCTGCAGCCTATTCATGATTCGGAGTAATTAACTACTAAATACTTAAAATAATGGGACTATTACATGCTATTACTGTCCTTATCGCTGCCTGCTTCAACTATTCCCTCTTCTGTGTCCTCTAGTGTACAATCTAGATTTTTTTTAAAAATTGTATCCAAAACATTTCTTCTGTTTCTAGCTGAGTGTGACCTTTGCCCTCCGGGACAGTTTTGTAGCCAAGAAGGCATGACTGAACCCTCTGGATCCTGTTTGACTGGTTTTTATTGCCTCATTGGAGCAATGTACCCCAATCCAACTGATGGCATCACTGGTGATATTTGCCCAATGGGCAAGTTCTGTGAAGCAGGCTCTGTTGCAGGTAAGAAACCTTCATATTTTAAAACAAAATCTCTGCAAATATACCTCATATGTGAAAATGTTGGCTTATTTTTATATTCGCTGTGTACATAGGTCAGAGTTATGTATGGGCCTCATAATTATATGGGAATTATTTCCTTGGACTGAAGTTGGAAATTATAGATGAGCAGTTCCCCTCAAATAAATGCCGTGTGATTGTGAAACTCTTGTGATGAACAGTAAAGGTAGTTTTTGAAAATAGTATTAATAAGCTCTTTAAGTGGTTAAAAGGGAAGGCAAGGACTTGTAACAGTATTTTATTGCAGTAAGCACTACTTATCACAGCTTGGTCCCCAAAAGGGTCTTGTCAATATGACTTCAAATTGTTGCACAAAATAATAGCTCTTAATATAAATATCTTGCCTTTTATTATTCCTGTTAAATATTTCCATTAATGGCACCAGAGTTGCTTTTTTTTGTCTTTGTCACTGTGTTGGTTCTTGTCTGTCTTTATTTTCCTTAGTGCTCCATTCATTACTAGCACAGACTACTGCTCAGAAATATGTTCAAATATGGAATAAAATGTATTGAGAGGAAATGACAGCACAGGCCCATATAATGAAGCACTAATCCTCTTACTTATTGATTTCTTATAAGAAATTATGGGATAAAACTTGCCAGACCCTGTCCTATCCTGACACACAACCCTAATCAAGGAAAGTGCTGCTTGGAGAACTGGAAACATGGGCAGCGCAGTATTTAAAATGAATTGCCAGGAAGTTGAAAGAGCCACAAGTCGTCTGTTTGAGTCGTGGTTAATGAAGCAAACTTTGTGATGGAATTGAAGGTGGGTAAAAATTTAGCTTATCAAGTTCACATTTAATCTGAATATGTTTTTTTTTCAAAACCAAATGCAGGTGTTGACTGTCCAATTGGCCATTACAGCAATAAGACTGGTTTGACCTCTCCAAGTAATTGTACTCCTTGCGACCCTGGCTTCTGCTGTAGTCATCTTGGATTGACATCTCCACAGGGTCCATGTGCAAGAGGATATTACTGCAAACTGGGTAACAGAGCAAATTTCTTCACATTTTCCCTTTCAATTTGGACAATGTTGGAAAGAGCATGTTAACTACCCATCCCTGATGGCTGATTGTTTACACAGTAGATAGGTTGCCAGGCAACTTCTCACAGCATATATTGATCAGATTTATTCCATTTAATAACTTACCGTAGTGGATTTTAGACTATCACTCTGCTGCTAGTTCAATATTGGTACTTGCCATGTTTTATTTAATTGATTACTAGACTAATTCACTTTCTACAGTATTCAAGACCACAAATTGTATCCTTCCCTAGGATATTGCAGTGAATGCAATGAGGAGTCAAAACATTGATGCTTTTTGACTTTAAACATTAGAGGATAGAACTGAGATTGGGCTTAAGCATTCAGGTTTTGATTTGCTTTTAATCATTTCATTCCTTTAAATATATTTTGGGTATTAACCAAATGTATATTGGGTGTACAATGTGCACTGTTGGTTATCTAATATGAAATTATGTATATCTGTATCTGCCTCTCTAACGATAGAGTATAAAAATGGGTGTAGATGTAATTTATATCCATTTACAATTTTATTCTACATTTCCAACAGCAGAAGCTACATTATTAACAGCCGTTTTGGCAAAAAAAATTGAATGAAATATTCGACATAAAGTAGGAAAAGAATTACTATTACACAAGTAATATTGTGTGGTACATCAAGATAGTAATTGGCATTTAATAAAGTGTAAGGAAAATAATCCAAGCTGCAGCAGCCTTTCAAAAAGCTATTTAAAACATAATTGGAATGTGTTTGTGGTTGTAACACTTGCACCATGCTGAGACCTGCAAACTTCACCTGGGCAGGCCAAACTTAAAATATGTCTCAATAGTACATGATGAAAAATAAATGAATAGGCTGTCATTTATCTAGCTTAGAGTAGCAGTCTAGCCGCAGTATGTTTTAATGTGTTTAATCATGATTGAATCCAGAGTTTGAGAGACTGTTTGTTGGCTGAAGATTCTAGGATGCTCATCAGCAGATTGATATCAACTGAAAAGCTTTCCCTGGTTCTGAAGAAGGGTCACTGGACCAGAAACATTAACTCTGCTTTCTGCCCACAGACCTGCTGAGTTTCTCCTGCAATTTCTGTTTCTGTTTCTGTTTCAGATTTCAAGCATCTGCAAGTCTTTGTTTTATTATAACAGAATGTAGCATCTGGGTGAAATTGACTCACAAGCAGAGATCTTTTCAATTTGAGAATGATTGGAATTATCTGCAAATGCAGTGTCTAGAACCTAAACCCATACTGTACAAAGCTACCTTTTGTTAATGCATTATCAAGATCACTTGGAGAGAGAGAGAGAATCTGGAACATATTGCATATTCTGGAGCATACTTTTGAATTATTAGGTAGAACAAAACATTGTTAATAATTTAGGATTACAGCACACTGCTTGATCTTTACAGGTGCTCGATCACCAAATCCAGATAATGGCATTGAAGGTACTGTTTGCCCTGCTGGTTATTACTGTGTGAGTGGGACTGAGAGGCCAGTGCCTTGTCCAATTGGGACATACAATCCTTCAAAAGGTATAAATAACTTATGAAACTTAAGTCAAAACCATATTCATCATTTTAATACATGAAATCCCAAAGAATATCCTCAGTATGCAATATCAACATGCTTAGTTTCACTACATATATGCAATTTTGCTTCCATGTTCACTATAGTTCTATTATAGAAATAATTAAACCATATTTGAATGTCAGCAGCAACCTTGGATCTCAGGCTACTCATGGTTTTAGTTAAGTTCCAAGTAAAACTGATACTGAGATCCATATGGCAGTTGTTGTTTTGTAAACAGAGATTTGCAGAGATCCCCATTTGAGTTCACTTGATGCCTGATGCGACTTCACGGAACAGTCAACTGAATTGGTGACCGAACCTGAAAGGCACCCAATTTTCCTTCCTGATAATTTGCTTCAGAAGTGTGAATTGCAACCATTCTGATTTTTCAATTGTGTTACATCCAGGCAAACATTTATGCTACTAAAAAAATCCAACTATGAACACCCCACTTCAGGGTTCATCATTTTATATTGCCATACTAATTTATTTCTCAAAGAATGTGGTGGAGAAACACAGCAGGTCAGGCAGCATCTGTTGAGACAAAAGTAGAGGTAACATCTCAAATCCAGTCACCCTTCATTTAAAAGTTAACTGTTTCTCTGCTGCCCATCGTGCTGTGTTTCTCCAGCACACTCTGTTTTTTGTTTTGGATTGCCAACATCTGCAGTTCTTTGCATTTAATTTGTTTCTAATATGGGAATGATCTGGTGCTTTCTATAGGAAGGGATTCAGTGGCTGGTTGTTTGCCATGTGATCCAGGACATTACTGTGGAAACATTGGTCTCACTCAACCCAGCGGCTTGTGTTTCGAAGGCTATTATTGCATCGGACACACTTCCCAGCCTAATCCACAAGGTATGTGTAAGAGTTTTTATGTTATAATATGAATTCTTTCAATTGAAACACCTAAGGAACTTTCCAATAATCCATTCCAGGTAAATGTATTACTTGTCACAGCCTTTTGACAGTAAATAAATCATATTTTCAATGTGAAATGAAGAGAGTCATACAGGCCAGAGAAATGATTTTTACACTAATGAATCTATAGACTCTAGATATGTCAATGCTTGAACCTAAAGGCTGAGGTTTGATAGGAATGTCTATATTATTGAAAAGAGAGCAATTCATCCTAGGAGATTGAATTGTAGTGTTTTTTTCCCTAAATCCTTTCGTTTAAATGTTGAGCTTAGGCTTGTGGTTCAAGTCAAACAACCATTTCTATAATTTTCCTATGTTTCTTTTATGAAATATTTTTTGGGCTTAACTCTGTCACACAATAATATGTAAAACACAATGTAACTACGATCAGTAAGAGAGAAGAGACCAGTCTAGAATCTACAATGTACAATCTACAATCAAGAATCAATATTTGAAGAGCAAGGTCATAGATACCACACTGGTGAGCTATATTTGATAACATATTATGTACAGATGTAAATAAATGTGTATTACAACATACAAGGATTAGAAGAACCTTTCTTGGAGACCAGGATTAGTAGCCTCAGGGACAGTGTACGTGCAGACACCCACAGCACGCGTTACCAGACTGGTATCTCATTATGTAGGTAGCAGAATTGGTTTCAAGCACAAACTAAAGCATAGTGACAGCCAGGGGCTAAATAATCAGAGCCAAAAGCTGATGTTAAAAGATCCAGGGGTCACAGCTGCATAGGGAAGCCTCCAAAGGCAGGAGAAGACCACGGAAGACATAGTGGAAAAAGAAGCAGGAAAATGAGAAGACACTGAAGGTGGAGAAAGACCTCAGAAAATTTCAATTATGGAACTACAGAGAGACAAACCTTTGAAAGGTGGAAAAACAACCTGAAATACTTTGAAGCATACCCACAAACTGGCAACACTCTGGAGAGGAAAACACAGGATTGGAACATTTCGAAAGGAAGAAGGAAAACCCAAAGAATTCAGCCAGGTCAGTCAGGCATGATCGCCTGTAGGGACAGGAGCTCCAGTACAAAGTCATAGGGGATTGCTGTGTCATGGCAATGTCACTAGATTAGTAAGGCATAACCACAGGCTAATGTTCTAGGGACATGGATTTGAATCCCACTATGGCCAACAGTGAAATCTGAAACTTGATAGGACAGGTGAGATTTAATTAAAGATCTCAGCACTGGGGGGAATCAAAGGAGCCTTTCCAACAGATTTGTATCACTTCAAAGTGTTTTTCAGTTACA
The DNA here is from genome assembly GCF_021869965.1 of Rhincodon typus. Lineage (NCBI taxonomy): Eukaryota > Metazoa > Chordata > Chondrichthyes > Orectolobiformes > Rhincodontidae > Rhincodon > Rhincodon typus. The sequence continues at coordinate 21,258,373 of NC_063363.1, read as the reverse complement.
GAACTTTGAAGGATGAATTATTTAAAGATTCCATAGTAATTAGTGTAGCAGATGAGAAGCTTTCTGATTTTCTATAATCAAAGGAGAATTTAACCTATTTTTCCAAACAACGTGTTCGGAGATGTTATTACACATCTCGGGAGCAAGACAACCTTGAACCTGGGTCTGTCAGTCCAGGGATAGGAACACAACCATTTTGCCGCAAGATCCCCCCCAAGGGGAATGTAATCCTGGAAGAGGCAATGTAATTGACATGCAAGCAGTAATCAGGGGCCAGAATCTATCAGTACTACAAGGCAACATCGGAGATTCTCCCAATATAGTTGGATGGAGAGGCCCCAAGGTGACATCATGAGACTCCCAAAAGCATGGTAACTAATGTCATTGATCATATATTCTACAAGATTAGGCTACAAATAGAATCACAATCACAACAAATGTCCAGTGGGGTGCTGAGTGCTAGAAGTGTGGCCAGTTGATACACTTTGGAAAATATCGCCAGTTAACTGCGTTTTCATCACTTCAAAAACAAAGACAAGATCCTGCAAAAGTAAAATTTACAGCAAAATAGAAATCAGACTCTAAGGAAAATATTCAATAATTTAAAGGTGCAGAACAGAACGTAAAGACAGTATTCCTAAGTGATGTCAAAATGAGTCAAAACAGATTCTGGACCATGAATTTGAATCTGCCCCAGAGCTTTGAAACAGAATTTAACTTGACACAGGAGCAACTGGTTCAATACTGGCAGACAGCTTGTCATAGTTGAAGTCTGAGAGAGTCAGAGCAACTATTGTAAAACTTTCAAGGTTCAGGAAACACAGATCTTAAGATGTATAGGTAAATAACCACAAAGCTTAATCAGAGAAGACTAAATGTAAATGAAGTATTGTATATATGGGGGGGATCAGAATGCTTCGTTGTTAAGTAGAAATGTATCTCTTTGTCTAAGCCGCATAATTTGAGTATATACAGTACTTCAATTGAAAATTGGAGACAGTTTCAGCAAGAATTTCCAAAGCTATTCCAAAGTTAGGCAAATTAAAGTAACAGTATCCTATAATTCTATAAGAAGATGCTAAACTCATCTACTTATAGAGCCCCGGGGGGAAGAAAGATCATCCTTTGATGGGCGAAGTAAAATCTTGGTTAAACAACCTGATTGAAGGGAGATCCTATCACCAGTAACAGGATTCACACATGTAAAGGTCTTATCATTTTTCTGTGCTTTTTTTTTTGTGGACTGAAGTGGGAAGTGGATAGTTTTAAAACCAAAGATCGTTGAAGGAATCAGTACACTTTTTAAAAGCAAGTTACTTGACACTCATTTTAAGTGCTGTCTACTCAGCTGCTTATTTAAGCAATGAGGGAAGGACAACTGATGGACTGGAGCCAGAGCTGGGGGAGGGGGATGTGTGTACAAAATGAAATTTGGCCAGCAAGAAGTAGCTGATTGGTCTGTACAATGATAACTGATTATCAATGACAAATTGCCTTCTGTCTGCCAGCAACTGTGTGATTGGCTCTCGCGTGCAATTCATTTTAAATTTTTTACAGGCAAACTTTAGTTCTGGAAAGATTATTATGGGAAATGGGAGTTCATTAAAATGCTGGGCCTTTGTGATTGCCAGAACACCTAAAGAAATTGCAGTTCTGAAGATTGCCCTTATTTGTTTAATACTTCGAAATAGAAGTATAATCTATAAACCAGCAGGTGGGTTTACATAGCCGGAGAAATTGTAAAGATCTGATAATTAGTTTGAAAGTTGTTTTGACAATAGTCCAGACCAGGGTAAGCTGTCCTGAAGATGGAAGAAGCAGGGGAAGGTTCTCTGCTCTCCATTTAGCTGGGTGTTTGCTGGGCGAGGTTGTCTGTTGCACTTTAGACATTGTGTGGTTTGCAGCCCACTGAGACAGGTTAGTCAAAACAAAAGAGTTAGACCTGTGCTGTAAGCATAAAGAACACTTGCCTCTTCATTAATTGCATTGAACGGGGACAGAGTTTAATATCAGTTTGAATATTGAGGGAACATCAACTAGAAAACTGCCTAATTTGAAGCTAGAAGATAATCTACCATAGGCTTTATAGTGTTTTGTTGTGAAATAAAATAATTTGATTAGTTTGGCAATCTTAGAAAATTAACAAGAACAAGGGACTGAGGCCTCCACACTCGAGAAAGAGAAATTTAAAGTTTCATGTTTGATACTGGCTGGAGCTAAGGAGAATTTCCAGACGACAGTGACATACTTATCAGGCATTACCATACAACGCAATCACTTTAAGATTGATGCGTATGGACAGGAATTCTTGGGGAAGTAGGAAATAAGCCTATGCTTAGGATGGATAACTTTTTAAAGTCTTTTATATAGTAACATTTGTTTTGTTAAAAGAAAGTAAAATCTTGTGATATAGTTGAACTGGTTAGAACAGATTTATTTTTAAACATTGATAGTTCCTAACCAGATCATAGCACAAAGCTATCCCTAACATCGTCGCTGTTATTGACAATTATAATTTAATCAAAGAATGTGGATAACTATAAAATCTCCCAGTACAGATAAAAGTTATTATTTGTATTTTTAATAACTTGCTTTTTTTAGACGGAGAAAGTGGTGGTGTTTGTCCTGAGGGATTTTACTGTCATGCTGGAACCTATAAACCTGTCCCTTGCCCAAGTGGGACCTTCCTGAATCATAGTGGTGGGACTGAATGTGTTGTGTGTCCTGCAGGATATTTTTGTGTCTCTGGCAATAAGATTAATCTGTGTCCATTAGGATTTTATTGTACTGAAGGTACGGGTGCAGACATCACATCTTGCCCTGCAGGTGAGTAGGAGACAAATAAAATTGCTTCATGATGTTGGTTTAGCTTCATCATGATCATTATGATTTATATATTTCAAATAAACAACTGAATTTTTGTTATATGTATTATTTCACAGTAATTATGAAATACAATCCGAAAGTAAATACCAGAGTCTAAACTATTTTAAATTTAAATAAATTTGGAAGCAGATTTGCCTGCTCATTGTAGTCTTGCTGTATGATTGTTTCCAATATACTGTGACAAATATAGCTGCTGTTGATCATGCCAAGTTGAGTTGTTTTCAATTTGACTTTGTGCTAAACAGGTCAAAAAAGGGACCGTGGCATTATGGCAGATTTTCACCTGAAGTGATCTAGATATATTAATAGGAAACAGCAATTAAAGCAAATCATTCAGTCATAGAATTAAGGGATGTAGGGATAACACAGGTACGAAAATGTTCAGTTTCAACCCAGGTCACATTGTGCAGAGGCTGAATAGGCCATATGCACAACTCACATTGCAATTTTTTATGTTCTTAATCAGAATCTTGTAGCAAGTATGCACTTGCTCAGTCCAACATTCCTGTGGTGGCTCTTAAGGAGCTATAGAATTCAACCCACTAAGCTGTTGATTAGCCAGCATCTGGATTCTTTTCTTCCCTTCAGTGTTTATCCACTTCAGTTTTTTTGAAGGCTACTGTTGACAGGAATTTGAGCCCCTTCAACTCTCTGTAATTTTGTTTTGAATTAAAATTCATCAAGTACATAAATAACTTAGAGATATTTACGTTTTTGCCTCAGGCACATATGGAGGACGTATGGGTTTGAAAGAAGAGGATGATTGCTTTCCGCGTAAAGGGGGAATTCTACTGTGCGCAAGTTGGTCTTTCTTCACCACAGGGGAAGTGTGACCCTGGACATTACTGCATCTCAGGTAAAAGAAAAATGGAATTTAAATCAAGCTAGAGTCTGACAAAGCAAAATGATAGGAGAAAACCTTAGAATAAATGTGCCATCAGAATTTTTAGGTGGGAGCATTGTCAGCATGAATATATTTTAGGAGTTGTTACTTCAAAATTCTACAACCTTTCACCGATAATAATACTCACATACTTGAGTTCTTTAGTACTTTCAATGAGAAATTTTGTTCCAGACAAAAATCTTGTCTCCATAAGGGGAAACGTAATTGAACCCATATGTTTAAATTCTCTTTGCGGGCAACTAGATCTATTCAAATTCTCCCTGTTGAACAAATTGGATTGCTAAGTTGTATTAATACAAAAGCAAAATAGTACAGATGCTGGAAATCTGAAGTTGAAACAAAAAGTGTTAGAAATTCTCTGCAAGTCTGGCTGTAGCTACAAGGAGAGAAATGGAGTTAATGGGCTGAATTTTACCAAAAATTGATTACGTGGCAATTTTGGGCAGTTTCATGAAGGATTTCTCATTGGACAGACAGGAAGAAAATTGGCCACAAGAATGCGTGAACACCAACTAGCAACAAAAAGGCACGACCAATACTCACTCATCTCCATTCACACAGATAAGGAGAACCACCAGTTTGATTGGGACAACACCAGGATCCTAGGACAAGCCAAACAGAGACAAGCACAGGAATTTCTAGAGGTCTGGTTCTCCACCAAGAAGGCCATCAATAAACACACAGAACTAGACCCCATATATACACCACTGTGAAGGAAAACCAAAAATGAGGTAACCAATTCCAATGGACCTCATTGTTTAAATACCAGGTGGGAAAACACAACAGCGCTTCATCGGAGGCTGCACTGATGATGTTACCCAGCAGCGTAATGAAACGTCTGCAAACTAATGAACCAGCTCAGTGAGCAAACCAACCACGGCATCCACAACCTGAGCTACAACTCTACTTCAGAACCTTAAGATTTCTCTCCCTGAGCTTCCAGTGAATTTTCTCTCTCAATTCTCAACAGCTCATCCCATTATCTCAGCACCAGCTCTGCTGTACCAACACTGCTGTGCACCAGTAATACATGTCACTGCTGGGAACTTCTAGAATTCCTAGCACCACACCAAGTCAGGCACCAAGTTAAGTACTATCACACAAGAGCTGCCCTTTGCAGTGAAAGTAGTTGGAGGGGAATGAAAAAAGAAAGGTTTCTGGAGGCATATATATGGCATGGGATGTGTTTTTCCAAATACAGCTGCACATTCGTAATTGTATTGTTCTTTAATAACCAAGATACAAATGGTTACTCATTCTTAGCATCATCCCGTCTTTGAACCCTGTCCGAGAGAGCTACTCTTTCCATGATTTTATTCATTGAATCCCTACAGTGTGGAAACAGCCCTTGAACTCATCCAGTCCATACTGGCCTCTGAAGGACATCCCACCAACACCCACACCCACACTTTACCATATTCCTGTAAACCTGCATTTCCCATGGTTAATCCACCTAGCCTGCACATCCCTGTATACTAGGGGCAATTCAGTATGGCCAATCCACCTAACCTGCACTTAGAGTCATAGAGATATACAGCACAGAAACAGACCCTTCAGTCCATGCCGACAAGATACTCTATACAAATCTAGTCCCTTTTGCCAGCATTTGGCCCACATCCTTCTAAACCTTTCTTATTCAAATACCCATCCAGATGCCTTTTAAATGTTGTAATTGTACCAGCCTCCACCACTTCTTCTGGCAGCTCATTCCATACATGCATGACCCTCCTCATGAAAATGTTGCCCTTTAGGTCCCTTTTATATCTTTCCCCCCTCACCTTAAACCTATGCCCCCTCGTTTTTGACTGCCCCCCCCCCCCCCCCCCCCCCGCCAGGGAAAAGACCTTGCCTAATTAACCTATCAATGCCCCTCATGATTTTATAAACCACTATAAGGTCACCCCTTAGCCTCCGACAATCCAGAGAAAATACCCCAGCCTATTCAGCCTCTCCCTGTAGCTCAAACGCTCTAACCCTGGCAACATCTTTTTCTGAACCCTTTCGAGTTTGACAACATCCTCCCTATAGGAGGGAGACCAGAACTGCATGCAATACTCCAAAAGTGGCTGAACCAATGTCCTGTACAGATGCAACATGGCCTCCCAATTCCCATACTCAATGCACTGACCAATAAAGGCAAGCACACCAAATGCCTTCTTCACTACCTTATCTACCTGCAACTCTACTTTCAAGGAACCTGCACTCCAAAGTCTCTTTGTTCAGCAACACTCCCCAAGACCCTACCATTAAGTTTATAATTCCTGCCCTGATTTGTCTTACCAAAATGCAGCACCTCCCATTTATCTAAACTTAGCTCCATCTGCCAATCCTCGGCCCATTGGCCCATCTGAACAAGATCCCATTGTACTCTGAGATAACCTTCTTCGCTGTCCACTAAACCTCCAATTTTCATGCCATCTGCAAACTTACTAACCATACCTCCTGTGTTCACATCCAAATCATTTATGTAAATGACAAAAAGCAGTGGACCCAGCACCAACCCTTGTAGCATACCAAAGCAACCCTTCACCACCTCTGTCTTCTACCTTTGAGCCAGTTCTGTATCAAAATAGCTAGTTCTCCAAGTATCCCATACGATCTAACCTTGCTAACCAATGTATCATGAGGAACCTTGTTGAGTACCTTACTGAAATCCATATAGATCATATCCACCTCTCTGCCCTCATCAATCCTCTTTGTTACTTCTTCAAAAACTCAATCAAGTTAGTGAGACATGGTTGCCCATGCACAAAGCCATGTTGGTTATCCCTAATCAGTACTTGTCTTTCCAAATGCGTATAAATCCTGTCCTTCAGGAGTCCCTCCAACAACTTGCGCACCACCGATGTCAGGCATACCTATATTTCCCTGGCTTTTCCTGACCACCTTTCTTAAATAGCAGCACCACATTAGCCAACCTCCAGTCTTCCGGCACCTCACCTGTGGCTATCGATAATACGAATATCTCAACAAAGGGACCAGTAATCTCTTCCCTCACTTCTGCAGAGTGTAGGGTACACCTCATCAGGTCCCTGGGATTTTTCTACCTTTATGCATTTTAGTACATTCAGCACCTCCTCCTCTGCAGCATAGATAGTTTTCAAGATTTTATTTTTGCCCATGTTCTATATCTTTGATATCCTTCTCCACTGTAAACACTGATGCAAAATACTCATTTAGTATCTCTCTCATCTCCTGCAGTTCCACACATGGGTGGCCTTGCTGATCTTTAAGGGGCCTTATTCCCTCCCTAGTTACCCTTTTGTCCTTAATGTATTTGTAGAATCCCTTCGGATTCTCCTTAACGCTATTTGCCGAATCCCCTTTTTGCCCTCTGATTTCCTTCTTAAGTATACTCTATTGCCTTTATACTCTTCTAGGTATTCACTGGGTCCCTGTTGTCTATACCTGACACATGCTTCCTTCTTTTTCATGACCAAAACCAGCCTACCAGCCTTGCCCTTCACCCTAACAGGACTTTGGAGGAAACCGGAGCACCCGGAGGAAACCCACGCAGACACGGGGAGAATGTTCAAACTCCACGCAGACGGTCGCCCAAATCTAGAATTGAACTCGGGTCCCTGGTGCAGTGAGGTTGCAGTGTCAACCACTAAGCTACTGTGTCACCCCTCCATTTTGTTTTCTCTTTTATTTTTCTTTTTTTTTTTTGCTTTTTTTCGACATTCAATAGATCACTGCAAGGTAGCTGCTTACGAAATCCTGAGCCAGAATCAAGTTGTCTATGAATGATTTAGTACCAGGTTCCCCACGAGCATTTCTGTGCATTTACAAGAGAGGCAGCACCCGTATGGCCGAGCTCCTGCCCTGAATCGAGCAGCTCAACGCACCAACCACGGTCGGTTATCCCAAACCAACCAGTGATCTGCGGTGGTAGGGTATAGTTACATTTAGACGACATTCTGACTTAGAGGCATTCAGTCATAATCTCACAGACGGTAGCTTTGCAACGCTGGCACCTCAGCCAAGCACATACACTAAATGTCTGAACCTGCATTTCCTACCGTACGGAGCAGGATTACTATTGTAACAACAATTCATTAGTAGGGTAAAACTAACCTGTCCCATGACAGTTTAAACCCAACTCAGGTTCCAATTCAGAAAGAACGAAAGCAAAGAAAAATCAAATAAAGAAAAGCTGCAGAGTTTTCATCTATCACCCACCTATCACCATCCCACCTACCTTCCGCTAGCCCCACCCCTCCTCCCTTTATTTATTTCCCAACTCCCTTCCCCCTCCCCAGTGCTGATGAAGGCTGTAAACCCAAAACGTCAACTTTCCTGCTCCTCTGATGCTGACTGACCTCCTGTCTTCCTCCAGCTCCACACTGTATTGACTAAAGAAAAGCTGTACTCGCTTCTTGGAACGGACAGGAACTGCTGGCCTTTTGAGCAACAACCGATTTACAGTCAGTGAAAGATCATGACACTTCACATTCCATTAGAACTAGGTGTCAAATAAGTCCTGAGTGGGTTGTTGCACCAATGATGCAGCACTCAATAGTGCAGAAGGTGAGGAAACTCCTGTTCAGTTTTCCTGTCCACCATATCCTCTCTTTGCCTGTTCCAGTTGGGCAAAGTACAGCGCGTAAAGATTATGCAACATACTCTACAAGGCGTGTACCCCAGCTCAATCAAAGCATCATATTTGTGTCTTCAGTGGACCAGCCCTCTCTGCCACCATGACCCTGGTTGAAGAATAGTCAGCATTTATCAACATTCAACCTCAACCTCAACTGGGTGGTTATGTAATGGAGTTATGAGGCATATTTGCAGAGGGTAGCTGTTGTCTCCCAGTTAACATCCTTGCAAAACATCCAGCCTTTGAATCAAAGCTGGAACATGGGATATAAGCATCATGGGAGCTCCCAGTGATGTTTCTTCTTTTGGGAGAATCCATGGATCACTGCTTAAAAAACAGGGGTTCGACCATGTAAAACAAATGGTGCAAAACTGTTTCCTCTGACGATCACAAATCTTTGGAACTATCTTCCAGAAAAGCTTGTGTGATTGTTTTTAGCCAATTTTTGGATGACACAATGGTAGATGGGAAGGCAAATGGTGAGGATAAAACAAGCAGCCTGCAAAGTCTAAAGACATGATAAATGGGTTGGGCAAGAAACTCAGCAAGTGGGATAAAATGTCAGAAAATGTGAAGTTATGTACATTTACCACAGCGGATTGTCAAAGTTGGGTTGTTAAGAATATTCAAGACTGTGTTAGGCATTTTTTAATCAATAAGGGAATCAGGGATATGGAGAAAAGGCAGGAAATTCGAGTTGAGGATTCAGATCAGTCATTGAATGGTGGAATGGACACAATGGAATAAATAGCTTCCTTCTGCTCCGATATCTTAAAATAAACTCTACAAAATTTTGTTGAAGCATTTTATTTAGAAACGTGAGATGGAAAAGCAGTCATATGAAAATAAAACATCTGGATGCAGGATAATTCTGAAATCATTGAGAAGGATTATAGTTTTTCTGTGTTTGCAGGGATGAACATTCCCAATCCTGGTCCTGCCCAGCTCTTCTTGGGAAAAGGTGGAAAGTGTGGTACTGGGCAACAGTGTCCCTCAGGGTCAGTTCTACCACAGCCATGTCCACCAGGAACCTATGCTGAAGAGGAGGGACTGGAGCATTGCAAAACCTGCCCAGCAGGTAAAATATCCTTAAGTGATACAGCATCTCGATAAGCATAGATGTTTATTTTTTTTCTTGTCCTACATATGCAACAGATTGCTGCTCCATCATCCATCCTTATAATTGATCTTGCTATGGCTTCAGAAGTATTGACACCTGCAACAATTTCCAGAGCTCCCTATTGAGCACGTCTGATTTGAGTATTTGCTTGGTTTCAAAGCCCTATATTGTTGTTGATTGTGCCATTTTTGTTGTGTTTGTTCTTTATGCTGCACTCATTATTATTCCATAAATATAAATATATTATGTTTAGAGCTGCTGAAGTTTAGAAGAGTAAGAGATAACTTGCTTGAACCGTACTCCTGAGGGGTATTGACAGGGTATATGTGAAGAGGATATTTCCTGTTATGGGAGAATCTAGAGCTAGGAATTTTGTTAAAGTTCAGGGCCACCCACTTAAAACTGAGATGATGCAAAAATCTTTCTCTGATGATTGAGTCTTTGGAATACTCTTCCTGAAAAGGTAGTTGTAGCAGAATCCTAGAATATTTTTTAAGGCAGAGGTAGATTGAATCTTGTTGAGGATGTTTGCAGCACAGTGGCTCAGTGGTTAGCACTGCTACCTCTCAGTACCAGGGACCCAGGTTCAATTCCAGCCTCGAGGATTGTCTGTGTGGAGTTTGCACATTCTCCCCGTGTCTGCATGGGTTTCCTCCAGGTGCTCCAGTTTCCTCCAACTGTCCAAAGATGTGCAGGTTAGGTGGATTGGCCATGATAAATTGCCCGTGGTTTCCAGGGATGTGAAGGTTAGGTGTATGAGCCACGGGAAATGGAGGGTTACAGGGATAGGGTAGGTGGTTGAGTTTGGCTCGGATGCTCTTCAGAGAGTCAGTGTGGACATGTTGGGCCAAATGGCCCGTTTACGCACTTGTAGGGATTCTATGTAAAAGGTTATCAGGAATAGATGGGATTGTGGATTTGAGTTGACAGTCAGATCACCCATGATCTTATTAAATGGCAGAGCAGACCTGAGCGACTGAATGGCCTTATCCTGTTCCTTGTTCGTATCTTCATAGCATTCAGTTCTTTTCAATTGATTTTAAAGGGGCCAACTCATGGATAAGTTGTCTGGTCATGAATTTACTTTTAAAATTTTTGTTTGCAATCCTTTTACATGCAGCCGTCAAACTGCCAACGTCATGATTTGTAAATTAGTCATTTGTCACTGAAGGTGGCAGTTCTTTAAGTCTTTGATTGAGGTACAGGAGGATTAGAGACAGAAACAAATTTAGTATGGTTGTGTTCAGTCTCAACACTGACAATGCAACTTATCTGAGGCAAATTCTTTAAACAGCTGCTGCGAAATTCACAATCAGAGTGGTACAGCAGAAAAGGTTGTCAGATTCAGTCTACCCATCGTGCGCCAGACTTGTCTTGATCATGCGATCAACAGAAGTTTGGTTATAAGCTAATTACAACTCAAAATGACCACTGCCTGTTTTTTCTTTTTAAAGAATGTTCAGGGCATCTAAAATTTCCATCGCAATTTAACTGTTGTTGCAGGATATTACTGCCCCCCCACTTCGATGATTCCTGAACTGTGTCCGTCAGGTTGTTATTGCCCCACTGCAACAAAGGAAGGCACTCAATATCCCTGTCCTCCAGGAACATACGGTGGCCAGTCAGGTAGTAATAATCATCAATATTGTAAACAGAGACATCAAAATGTTTCTCTCATTGTGAGCCTACTGTGACCTGTCCATGATTTTCTGATATGATTTGAGAATTTGACAATATAGGAAAACTATATTTATTTTTGAATAAAATGTTAAGGAACTGGTTTGGAATTAGTGAAGAAATGTTGGTGATTTCACTAACTGATTGAGAGAAAATGTTTCTGTAAATGTGATGGGCTTTTGGTGCTAAATTTTGTAGTAGGGCACTGAGTTAATCCACGGTGCCATGAGCCTCGTCAGCACTCATACAAATATTTTATCTTTCTTCAGGCAGCAGAAGTGAGAGGGAGTGTCTGGTATGCCCTGCAGGACAGTACTGTAGTGGATGTGGTCTCTCGAAACCCTCTGGGTTTTGTGCTGCAGGTTATTACTGTACTGGAGGATCCACAACTGACAAACCAACGCTGAGTCATTTAACCTCTAACATTTCCTTGAACTCCCCCTCAGAGTGAGTGTTGAAATCCACCTTTTCTTCACCTGCATTTAAAATACTATTTGATACATTTTGTTTCATATACATACCCTGAAAATGGTTTGTTGCTCCAATATTAAGATGTAGATAGATACTGTTTAAAGTAGCTGCTGGAAGTATTTCATCACTGCAGTAATTATACATAAGAACTAGGAGCAGGAGTAGGCCGTCTGGCCTAAACAAACGTTTAACTGGATCTGGATTCAGTTGAAGCGGTCTCAACACTGCCTTGTCTATGGAAACAGTCAGAATGATTTCTTGTAATCAGAGCAGAAAATGTATGGAGCGTTATGTTCAATTCTGCTGAGACTCAACCTTACCAAGCTGCTTCATGGAGATTGTCCAATATATTGCGTACAAATCTGATGCATGCTTGTTTTAAACTCCTTTCCTTCTGATCTTACCCTTCCAAACATCTATGACAATTTAACATCAGCGTATCCAATTTAAAAGGTATAATTCAATTATAAGCTTCCAAAGAACTTTATTGATTTGATTTATCTGTTAACTAACATTCTCATCTAGTCTTACCCAGCAATCTTTTCAGAATGAGGAAAAAGCAAAACAACAGACTAGGAGGCATATTTTTAAGATGACAGGAGAAAGATTTAAAAAGGATATGAGGGGCAACTTTTTTTACACAGAGAGTGGTTAGTGTGTGCAATGAACTGTCAGAGAAAGTGGTGGATGCGGGTACAGTTACACAGTTTAAAAGACATTTGGATAAGCTCAGATGTGGATTAAGCGCAGATAGGTGGGACTAGTTTAGATTGGGAACATGTTCAGCATGGATGGATTGGTTGGACCAAACGGTCTGTTTCCATGCTGTATGACTCTATAACAGAAGACAGTGTTTATCATATGTTTCCTCTTTTACAACTGTACAATTTAAATAAACTCATTAGTGTAGTCATTCCAACTGCTGTATCTAGCTTTCCTGCTTCTGTTACTTCAAGAACATTAGAAATAGGAATATGGTTGAGTTATAAGGCCCCTTGAGATTGGTTAGCCATTCAGTAATATCTAATCTTGGCTTCAACTCCAATTTCCTGCCTTTCCCCATATCCATCACTCTCTTATCATATATTTTGTACGATATTCTGATTATTGGCTAAACATCAGAGGGACTGGATAGTCTTTATGCCAGGTTTAGTAATCTAATGTTTTCCTTTATCCTTAAAGTTTAAAATATATGTAAACTTCCATAAACTGTTCCACTTATTTATTATTTTGATAACCTTACTAGGTGTGAGTGGTGTTTCAAACAATATTATTTGATGGGTGGGCTTTGCCCAGCTGGCTATTACTGTCCAACTGGATCTTCTGCTCCACTACCATGTGATGGAGGAAAATACTGTTCCGAGCCAGGACTTGGTGTGCCAACAGGTTTGTTCTTTCTTAATATTTTACATGTTAATTTACAGTAAAATGAGAAAGTGTCAATTAAAATTTCAGAGCTTGTAGAATTGCTGAGCTGGTTTGTTTGGTTACAGACATTTCGCCACCTTGCTAGGTAACATCGTCAGTGCGCCTCCGGTGAAGCGTTGGTGTTCTGTCCCACTTGTTATTTTTATGCTTCAGTTTGTTGGGGTGGTTGGCATTACTTCTAGACTGCGTACAGAACACCGACGCTTCACCGAAGGCGCACTGACGATGTTACCTAACAGAGTGACAAAACGTCTGCAATCACACACACCAGCTCAGCGAGCAAGTCTACAACCTCCTCCACAACCCAAGCTTCAAATCTTCTCAAACACTTCAAAATTTCAGAGCATTTACAAAATGTACAATAGTAGGAAAAGGTGGTTTACCTAAACAGAAAAGCAATAGTTCTGATAGTCTTTAAATCTCTTTGAATATAAAATTTAAATTAGCTAATATTCTGTTGCCTTTTTATTCTGCTGTTGCTGTAATAGTTTCCCAACAAAGTTGTTGAAAGAACAATTTCTACTTTACTCAAATTACATTTAAATGTTGCTCCAGTAGTTTTTAAATGAATGGCTCCCTTGCATTCTAGGATGGATTGTTGAAGAAATATTATGTTTCGGGAGTAAAGTGAAAAGGCAGATTGAGCCAGTTATGATGATTATTTCCTCCTCTTGCTACAGATGGATGTTTCGCAGGATATTACTGTGATGCAGCCTCCACTCAGCCTGACCAACATATCTGCCCTGCTGGTTTTTACTGCCCAAACAGTACAACTATTCCTGTGCCTTGTCTACCTGGTACTTACAGCAACAGCACTGGTAACAAAAAAGATTCAGACTGCCAACCTTGTCTCAGTGGACAGTTTTGTGATGGTAAAAATGACTTAACAGCTGGATCTAAGTAAAGCCTTGTATGTAGGCAAGATGCTGAGGCACTATAATGGGATAGAACCATTAAACGTAAAATTACTTTAATCACTTGAGAAATTGTACAAATTTCAACAAATATTGTAAACATATCCACTGCTCCTTCTAATCCTGCATGATTACAAATGGGCAGCTGTTTTCATACAATGTTTGTTTCCCAAATGATATGTTCCCAATCATTGCGCAGCATAATAGGAATGCTGATTGCAACACACTCAGGGATACTTTGCACTAACATTAAAATTGCAATATTAACAAAGAGAAAATATCGATAAGCTCAGAACTTGCTTTGGCAATTCCAACAATGAAACCTTAATATCTTCATAATGTATCACTCTGTCCATTACACAACTAGCATTTAATATTGTCAAAAGAACACAGTAAACATTGCACTACAAATATTGCCAACACTAATTTCAATGCCAGATATTTTTCCCAGATTTTTTGGACTGTAGAGTTCTGTCATAAAGAGAGCAGATGTTTCTTGCTCTGAGATTTTATGCTGTTTTTGTGACCACAGTGGGATTTACAGTCTGAAACAATGAAATCTCTGCATGTCACTTTGCTCGTGCAGACACATCTGTTCTTCATTTAGCAACTCCTACCTCATCAGCACATCCTCACTGCAGCATGACCAAGAGTAGGGAATTAACATAAAGCAGTTGAATGGCTCTTGCACCTACATGTACATTGGGGTATTGATGCTTCCGTGTCTCTCTCTAGTATTAGATTAGTGCTATGTTTCTCATTACTTGCATCAGTGATGTGAAGTTTATTGGCAAGATTATTATAGGTATTTCTGCTATAATGCGTGTTTCATTAATGCGAATTGGCTGTAACGTGATTGATGAATAGTGGGCGCTGTTTGGATAACGCAAACTTTCTGCTGTACACGCATAGTGATTTTCTATAGCGCGCAAGAACACAATTATCGTGTTATAGGAGAATTATTGGGTATTTAAAATATATGAGTTATTTAAATGCAATCTTTAAAATTGCACTACTTCCTTTTCAAGGTCCCGCTAATGAGGTTCCTGATGGTCTTTGCTCCGTGGGATTCTACTGCCCTCCAGGTCAAAGTTCAGCTCGCCCCATATTGTTTGTTTGTCCGATAAACTTCTTTTGTCCTGAAGGAACTTCCGTTCCATTACCATGCAGAGGAGGAACTTACCAAGCAAATAAAGGCCAAGAATCCTGTGACCCATGTCCAGCTGGTTTCTTTTGTCAGTTCAATAATGGTAAGGAAGTCATCATAACTTTGAAACTTGTCAAAATATCTTGCGGCTGAATACACATATTTATGTAATCTTTATTTTTTGAAAGGATAATTGTTCATCAAGGCTTGGTTACTTTGTAATCTGAAGGGCTGTGCAGTTATTTCGTTCACACTTACTTTGACTCACGCATTTGCATTAATATCTATGTCAACTTCAGTCCACAATTTTATGATTTTGGAACGTGATATCCGACTGTGTACCCTCTTTGCTTACACCATGACTTGCATTCCTTGACTTGCTATGAGAAGAGCAATCAGACAAATTTACCAGGCAGAGTTTCTTCAAAAGAAAGTCAGATTGGCGAGTTATCAAGACCACCACTGAATGCTGTTAATGTACCAACTGTTGCTCTTTGGCTGATTATCACTGTCAGTATATGTGAAAAGATATCATTGGCACAGCGCATTGTCACACTTCCCAGTTTTCTCATCTCATGTATTATATCCATACTGATCTCAATCCAGTTGCATGTTCAGCCTATAGTAAGCTTCAGGACTGAACTGGTTTCAGCACCATCCTGTCATGACCACTGCGATAAAGGAGAAAGTTCACAAAGTAATTGATTGTAAATGAGATTTAGTCCAAAAGGACACTGCAGCAAGCTCTCATGTTGAACTAATTTGTTAGTATATATTTTCAATTGCATCTGCCATGGACTCTTATCCATGATCCTTATTCTATCCGATGAAATGAATAATAAGACTAGACCTTCATTTGTTGGTAAATGAATCCCTTTAGTAGACTGAGGTCTTAAGTTGCCTGCGTTAATAGAATGAGATATGCTTTGAAAGGCCAATCCATTACACTAAAATGCAAAATCATATTTATTCAATTATTCAGTAATATGGAATATTTCAGGGCACCAAGTCATTTACTGTTAAATAACAGTTATACATTTTACTTGTTTTCTTTGTCACTTAAGGTTCTAGCAGAAAGTTGTATGAACTATGTCCTGCAGGTTTCTTCTGTCCAGCTGGCACTACTATGGGCACAGAGCATCCATGTGCAAAGGGTACATTTGGTCTTCGACCTGGTTTAGCTCATGAGTCGAGCTGTGTTCCCTGTTCACCAAGTAAGAACCAACGTTTGGGTGTTCTGTGAAAAGGATGCTACATGCAATTTCTCTGTTGATCCTCAGGGCATTATTTTTCTGACTAACGTTAGGTGCTGTGTGTCCTTCTGAGGCAATGGTAATTAAATGATTAACATCAAGATAATTAAACCTTGGAAGATAGGGAAGTTTAAAATTAATATTGCTGAAGTTATATAATTTTATTTTTTGACGAAAATACATGGAACAAGGAGACAATTACTGATACAAACTATGAGATTAAGAAATTGTATATTTTATTTAAAGCACCTTCGTTGTCCTGGGAAAAGTCAAAACAATTTGACTTTTGATATAACTCTACTTTATTTATCAGTAGACCAAAAGCAAATTTCACGCCAAATGAGATAAGTTTTTAATATTGTACCGTGTAATTCTTCTGGCATAAATAGTTCTTGTACATGTGTGCTTTAGCAAACAAAATTTATATTTGCCTAGTTCCATTAATGTAATAAAACATCCCAAAGCACATCACAGGTGCTATTTATGTATCAAAGATTGGTGTCAGGAAGTAGACCATTTCTGATGAAACTATCTTTTAATGCCTGTCCTTAGATGCCCTGAGAAGATAATATAATGGGCCAGGGTCACTCCAGAGGGATTCAGAATCAACCACATTGCGTAAACTGGGGTAGCGTAGGTCTGATACCCTCCCATCCCTGAACGACCAGTTAACTTTTACAAGATAATAGCAGTTTTCATCATCATTATTTGCTCTGTTTATTTAATCAAAATTACAATTTGCCATTTGAAGTCAGGAGAAAATTGCCAGCCTAGTACAATAACGACAACACTGCTCTTTGCATGAAGCTCAGCTCCATTTGTTCAGGGTCTTGTGTATCTTTCTCACAGGTATGCACTGTGCTTCTGCTGGACTCTCTATTCCTACTGGACCTTGTCACCCTGGATACTATTGCACTGGAAGTGCCTTTAGCCCAACTCCTGTCAAGCATTTGGTATAGTAGACAAATTGGGATGAGAATGTTATGTAATATTATTTAAACAAAATATTTTTGTATCAAATACTAGAGAATACTGAAGAAATTAATATTACAATGTAACATTTTACATTGAGTCTTCTGACCTTGTACAGTTTCAGTGAGAAAATACCCATGTTGTCATTTACTGTTTTGAGGTTCTGAAGTTGATTTTCTTGATTAGTTACTACTCAATTCACAAGGCTCTTCCCTTAAACTTCCTACATTCAGTGAAGATGGTGGGTTCTCAGATATACAGGAAGTGTATGCTGAATTAAACTAGGGCTAGCCTTAGAAAGTAATTTGTGGAATATACAACTAAGGAATCATGAGGCAGAGATAGACCATTATCCAACCTGATAGTCACATGATGTAGCAACAGCAGAGTTATTCATCAATCATACCAATCAATTTCTAGCAATTAATCCACAATAGACCCAGACATGAAATGAGAGAAAGTTGTGGGTGATGAGCAGTTTTGGGAACCCTGGGTGCAAAATTGCCCCTTCTTGCCAAACTTTCTACACTTATCAAGTCATTTATTTGCATTAACTGTATTCCATAATATTACTTTCTGAGAGTGAAATATCTAATTTGCATTTGAGTGAATCACATCTACTACTTTCATCACCTCTACATTCAATTACTGCAGCCATCAAAAAGTTCAGTTAAACATCCAAATCCTGTATGAAATTTGGCTTGTCTCAGCCACCAAGACAGTGTCCTATTTTACGTGACACAGAAAGATAACTTCTACAACAGCATGCTGGGCTAAAAATCCAATTGTCCAGAGAAACCTAAAATGCAACATAATGTTCCTCAGTGAAGAGCTAACCAAGGAACAATTTCAAGGCTATTTCCAAAGCCCCGTTGATGGTAAAGAAACATGTCAACAAGGTCCATGAGGTATCTGTAATATCACAGCTCACAGTCTCCAGTCAGACAGGATGTGTGGTAAACTAGCCACACTACATTGCTGTCAGTCAAAAAGATGAAAACTTTATCTTCATCCAGTAATGTATCCCAAAAAATTCCATGACGTACAGTAAATGCCAAGATTGATACCCGTGCAAATGTGAATATCATTCTTTTAAGCATCTTACAAGAGATGTACAGTAAAGTCCCCATTATCCGGAACACACACGTAACCAACAATCAGCAGGAGTAGATTTCCTTGATCTGGCATCTAATTGTTTGGTCACTTTTCCGTCTCTCATTCCTCTTGACCAAACCTCACTGAGCGTTTTTACAGGCATTCCTGTAACCGGCATCACCTAATCCCCGTCCATGCCACTAACCAGGGAGATTACACTGGAAACAGACACAATGTAATATAGTCTACAATGATTAGCTAACAGTGGGTCTTACATTGACATTATCTCTCTTTATCCTGATGAGCCATATTGAGAAATACACTTGAAACCTTTAATGTTGTTGATACAATAGGCCCTCTATCAGTGACCCAGCAGCATGCATGGATCTGTGTCCTAGCATGATCCATGAAGTTACACAATTAAAAAAAGGAAAAAAGATTCCAGACAAAAGCACAAAGTCTATCCAACAACCTCCCATACAAATCCAAGATTTCTTCTAAGCCATGATGCAGGAACACCACTGACATTTCCCATGTCCAAGGGCACATTTACATTTTTGACTATTCCAGCAAATTTGCCCTTTGTGTGATGAATCAAAGATACCAGCAGTGTCAGTGCATTGAGTATTGGAGTTGGGATATCATGTTGCAGCTGTGCAGGACATTGGTGAGGCCACTTTTAGAATACTGCATTCAGTTTTGATCTCCCTGCTATAGGAAAATTGTTGTTAAACTTGAAAGGGTTCAGAAAAGATCTACAAGGATGAGCTATGGGGAGAGGCTGAATAGGCTGGGACTTTTTTCCTTGGAGGGTCGGAGGCTGAAGGGTGACCTTATAGAAGCTTATGAAATCATGAAAGGCATGGATAGAGTGAATAGTAAAGGTCTTTTTCCCAGGGTAGGGGAATCCAAAACTAGAGGGCATAGGGTTTGAGGTTAGAGGGGAAAGATTTTAGAAGATCCTGAGGGGTAATTTTTTCACACAAGTTGGTGCACATATGGAATGGGCTACTAAAGTAAGTGGTGGAGCTGGGTACAATTACAGCATTTAAAAGGCGTCTGGATGCATCCATGATTAGGAAGGGTTTAGATGGATATATGCTAAATTCTAGCAAATGGGACTAGATTTATATAGGATATCTGGTCAGCATGGACAAGTTGGACTGATTTACAGCTCGGCTCTGATCAACCTTAATGCAAAACCTGATTAAATTTATGTCTCCGTTTCCTAGCTGCAGACAAGCAGATTAAGAGAGTGGCTGACTAAGAGGCATCAGGCCACAGCCAAGGGGGGAGGGTGGATCCTCCTAAATTAATCTCTTCAATTTTTGAATTATTCCAGTTGTCCTCTCTGTATTGTCTTAATAATTACAAAATCCTTCCTGTGCTACAATGACTAGAATTGCTGGAGTACTGTGGGTAGAGTTGTGTCAATGATTTATAAAAGCAGCAGGATTGTCCCATTATTTCAGCTTTACGTTAAACTTATTGTATATTCCAACATATGACCCAGACTTCTTTCATTCCAATGTGAAGCACTATAATTTTCTCAACAAGGGAACGTTGTTTTCCACCTGCCTACTGAATTCACATGTACATTCAATTTTCCCTTATAGCTTATCTGCTCTGCTTTGCCATATATTCCCTTCATTATCAGTTACATTTTAAGCATGTTCTGGGATTACCTGCATCCTATTTAGCTATTATGGCAGAAAGCTACATGCTAGGTTTATGTCCATAAACAATAAGATTGAACTCATTAATTGGATAATCAATGCAACAAAGAGGCCAGTAAATTATTCTGCTTCTACAATGTGTAGCATATTTGTAGTTTCTGTATTAATTTGTCTTCATTAAAATACATAAATTCAGATATTGAAGCTCATGTTTCTCTGTCTACTATTCAGTACATATTAAAATTAAGAGTTTCCAAAGGATGTTGAATGGGTCTGCAGTATTTTGCCAGATGGCCACTGCTGTCACCTTGTGGTATTTTCCATTTTTACCAGGACTAGCTAAGGATTTTTTGAGGTCATTCACCTCCACAAATCTTATTATCTGTCCTACCTAGTGGTTAGTAGTGGAGGACATACCACTGTTGAATATTAATTAAACACTGTACTTAGATGACAAGATTTTTGCATTATAACAATAAGACATTTGGTCAAGTCCTACTTTTGGTCTGATATAATTATTAGGGCCTTATGGAGCTGTATCGATTATATTTGCTTTCTTTTAAAGCCAGAATGGAACTCCATGTCTCTACGTATCAGTTAAGATGGGTGGAGCCAAAGTATTATAAATATGAATCTCTTCATAACTACTACCTTACACAGCAGTGTCCAGCTTTAGAGTCTGTGTAACTTTTTTTCTTTTGAAGTAATGTTGTGGATTGAATTATTAAATATGAGTTGGTAGAGACAGAATTTTGCATAATGTGGCATCCTGGATTAATTAGTACATTTTTAAATATCTTTGTTTTAGGTTGAATTTGATAATGCCACTTTTACTGGTAATGATGTTTGCCCCATTGGTCACTACTGTCCAGAGGGTAGTAAGCATCCATGGCCTTGTCCACAGGGATCATACTCACATACCATGGGGCTGGCTAGTGAAGGCCAGTGTCAACGCTGTCCTCATGGCTACTATTGTAACCAGTTAGGACTGACAGATTTGAGTCAAGCTCAACTTTGTGACCCTGGGTAAGTGTCAACCTCTTCAAACTTACAGTTGTTCTATTCTGCATTTATGTTCTTAAGTACCTCTCACTCTTGCTGTCAGTCTGGTAGGTTTGGTTTATTACAGTGTGGAGCTGGAGGAACATGGCAGGTTAGGCAGCATCAGAACAGCAGGAGAGTCAACGTTTTGGGCCCAGACCTTCACCAGTCCTGATGAAGGGTCTAGGCCCAAAACATTGACTCTCCTGTTCCCCTGATGCTGCCTGATCTGCTGTGTTCCTCCAACTCCACACTATCGACTCTGGTTCCAGCATCCGCAGTTCTTGCTTTCTCTGAGGTTTGGTTTATTGTTTTGCCTTCACTTTGTGATTATTATAATTTCTAGCTGAGGCATTTTTGAAATATTTTTAACCACAACATTCTTTAGAACTGATTAACCTATAGATTGTGAGTGCTTTAGATCATTTGAGCAGCAAGTTACTTTTGCAAATAATGTTGTAACTGGACACTGTCACCGTATTTGACCGATGCAATGATAATAGAAAGAGAAAGAAATGAAGTCCAGTTAATCTGATACATGATTTTGCACTCGTTGGATGCAGGTGATCAATGAGACAACCCAACTTCCCTGAAAAACTGGCTTGGGTAAAAAGCAACTAATGCTTAAACATTTGTAGACAGTAGGTTCTAACAATTGCTTACACTTGAAGCAATCCAATGCATGTGAGGTGCTTCAATGAGGCTAGAAATTAATCTGAAGTAGTGACACATATTGGTCAGCATCAAAATAATCATCTGTTCTGGTGGCATCGGGACTGGGTATCAGATGCTGTGCAGACTAGGTGGGTGATCCAATACACCCTGGTTTGTGACACCAGTTGAGATAAATTTCTAGCCTATAAGTCTAGAATCAAGAATGTAAATTTCTCTATTTATTTTAAACCATTTCACTACAAGAAGTCCTCTGTTGTTAATATTCCTCATTCCAGCAACCACTTATATGAAAGTTAGTTTGATTTTGTAAATACCTTCCCTTGAGCCTTCATCTTTATAAATGTTAAAGTACCTCTCACCTTGTATAGAATATCCACGCTCATACGCATGTAAGCATTTAAGCAAACATAACTGTTGCTCCAGTCTAAAAATGGATATTTGCTGTTTTTATATGCATCTGTGGAATTTTCACAGGTACGTCTGCCATGCTGGAAGTACTGTGCCTCGTCCCTCAGATGGTATTCAGGGTTATGTGTGTCCCAGAGGCTTTCGCTGTCCAGCTGGTATAATCAGAGAAATAGCCTGTAAAGCCGGGACGTACAATGCATTCCCTGGTGCTGGTATTTGCTTGCCTTGTCCTGCTGGTACTGTGTGCGGCAACAGCAGCGCAGTGGAACCTACTGTTTGCCCAAAGGGTAAGTTGTTCTGATTTATCTCAATGACCAATTGACAAATATGGCATCAGTGCAAATGGGGTTTCATTGAGAAAGTGCCAAACTTCTTGAAGGTTATCGTGTTAGAGCGCACCCCACTATTATCACAGGCAGAGTTTCATAGAGTCAAACCTGTAACATTGTTGTAGCATCAAGTCCTAGTTGGCCAGCATACAATCATCTTTAGCCAACAAGTGAACATTGAAATGTCCTTTGCCCATAAATGTGAAAGTTTAATATGCATAAAATTCAACTATGGCAGGGACACACTGAATCAAACTGGTGTTGCACACGTGTTGTTGAACTGTTCTTTAGATGTAAAATTTGAAAGCTGAGTTTCTCTGTATGCTTTAACACCTCACCATACTCTGTGGCCCAGACAGTGTCTTCACCTGGAGGTCAGTCTGATTGACAAACTTAGCTCCTAGTTAGGAAGGAGGCACCCCAGAGGAGGCCACAAAGCCAATCCTTTATCACGAATAGTTAATAAGACCATAAGAAATAGGAACGGAAATGAGCCCATCCATCCCTCGAGCCTGTTCACCCTTTGCTCTGACAATAATTAGAATCATAACCAACTCAACACTCCTCATGTCCACTTTCCTGCCTTTTCCCAATCGCCCTTGATTCCCTGAATGATCAAAATC
Source organism: Rhincodon typus (assembly GCF_021869965.1). Classification (NCBI taxonomy): domain Eukaryota; kingdom Metazoa; phylum Chordata; class Chondrichthyes; order Orectolobiformes; family Rhincodontidae; genus Rhincodon; species Rhincodon typus. Next base: position 21,235,154 of record NC_063363.1, on the reverse strand, counting down.
TATGTCAGCCTCAAATATACACAAGAACTTTGCCAACAGAGCTATCTGTGGCAAGGCGTTCCAAAGACAGTCAATCCACTGAGAGAAGAAATTGTTCCTTGTTTGTGTTAACTTGGCACCACTTTATCTTGATACTATCCTCTTTAGTCCTGGAACCTCCCATGAGGGGAAACATCTTCTCAGCATTTATCCTGTCAGGTCCCTTAAGAATCCTATCTGTTTCCATGAAATCCCCTCTGATTCTTCTAAACTCCAGTGAGCAGAGTCCCAACCTGTTCAGCCTTTGCTCATAAGACAATCCTTTATTACCAGGGATCACCCTGATGAACTTTCCCTGAACTGCTTCCAATGAAATTATATCCTTCCTGAAATAAGGGGGCAAAACTATTCTCAGTTCTTCAGATATGGTCTCACCAGCACCTTGTACAGTTGCAGAAAGATTTCCCTTCTCTTATTTTCCAACTTTCTTGAAGTAAGGTCCAAAATTCCATTAGCCTTCCTAATTGCCTGCTGCATCTGTGAGCTAGCTTTCTGTATTTCATGCACCAGTACCTCCAAGTCCCTTTGTTGCAGATTTCTGCAGTTTTTCTCCATTCAAATAATATTCTGTTCTCTTGTTTTCCATTGCGAAATGACAACATTGCATTTCCCCACATTAGTTCCGTCTTTTTACGCACTTATTTAATTTTCCAGTTGATCAGAATCCCAGCTCATGGAATAGTCTGAGTAATTTGGGTGACTGCAGGGAAATACGCTGGCTCCTCATGGCCCACAAGCAGTGGTAAAAAGACACCTCACCACAAAGCTGTCCCCAACATAGATAGTAGGAACTGCAGATGCTGGAGAATCCG
>NC_063363.1:21213780-21233903 GCF_021869965.1 Rhincodon typus | reverse complement strand
CCAGCCCTGCACCTTGTTGTCCCCAACATACTTCAGCTGCTAAGCTTCCTGATCCCTGAGAAATGCAGCCTCCTGCTGTTAAACCTGCACAATAGGCTAACTCCGTGTCTTCCAGCCTCATTAATACATATAAGTTGGCAATTCCTATAAGATCTAAAAGTAGTTGCTTCTACTTTGGTGATAAATGGCAGTCAACAACTTGCATGCTGTTCCACCAAATGTGGTATATCTTTATAAGACCACTTAGCATTAATACTTACACCATCATCCTTACACCATCATCACTCCTACACCCCACAAGGAGTGGTTGGTTGTCTCCTTTTCCTGCCTTTCTGAAACCCAGAAGCAGGATTGTTGGGGTCAAAGTTCACAATTTTAAAATCTGTATTCTCTACATGCTCCAAGTCCTCCTGTTGATATGGACTAATACTCCCCATTCTGGTTTCTTTGTTTCATCATTTCTCTCTCTGCAAGATAAAAAACAGTATGAAAAATAACCTTCTTGCATCAATTGAAAAGGATCTGTTTTGTTTTTCCTAAAGATGTTCTGTGACCCTTTGCTTTTTAGGCTACTACTGTTCATCAAGGACAACATTTCCATTGCCTTGCCCAGAAGGAACATGTAATGCATTAAATGGGGCCGCCTCTGCTGCTGTATGTCTAAGCTGTCCAGCTGGGCTATATTGTCAGGGCATGGCAAACTCTGAACCAGACGGTGAGTATCACTACCTACTAATAAAATATATTTATCAAGGAATGCTGTTGATTATAAAGGAGCATGAACAAAAATCAGGAGCAATAATAGCCTGGCCCAATGTGATAATATTTTACCTGTGAACACCTTTCAAATTTTACTCAAACCTATTGGTTTCGTAGTTGTTTGTTGAGCTCTTATTGGGTTAATGTACCAGCCTTATCAATGAAACATAAAGCATCACCAGTTCTTGTGAGCTGTGTGATTCTTTCAATAGAGCCCAGCTTTAATACATGCTGAAAATTTAATTGCTCTTAAATTTTTCTGTTGTAGGTCCATGTGTAGGAGGATATTACTGTCAGGGCGGTGCAAGTAGTCCCACACCACAGAGCAATCTAGCATTTCCAATGAATGGTCCTTGTGCTGCAGGTTATTATTGCCCAACAGGCACTAAGTCACCAATTGCATGCCCAAAGGGAACATTTAAGAATATAACTGGTGAGTGAAGAGAATTAGCTTCATTACTATTTGTGGCATAGACATTTTCCATAATTCTACAGTTTGAGGAATAAATCTGAGAGACCTAAATGTATCATGTGATGTGATATTGGCTTCTAAGGGCTCACGCTCCAACTTTCTATTGGTGCCAGTGGTAGCACTTGTTTGAAATTGTACATATGCTGTTGTCACAACAACATTAATAGGAAGAGTGCACTGATAATCACGTCACATTGTACAATAAACCAACAAGTATAAGTGCCTAATTAAACTATCAAGGTGTTCAATTTACCAGCTCGACTACCATTCAGGATAAAAGCAAATGACATCAGGTTTCATCGTTGCCACAAAATTACTCTATTTATTGTGACCCCCTTTAACTTTAACAAATGGCACAGTAAATAAAGAATCCCTAATCCACTGCAATGCAGCTTAAACTATAACCCTTGAAAATCTGACAGTTTGCAGATATTTCGGATGAAACAAATGCTGTAAACAGGGAAAAATAAAATTCCAAAAAATCAGAAGAGCAGTTTAAACTTTCTCTGTCCGTTCATTTTGATTTCAGCAATGATGATGCATCTGTAAAGTGATTGTCATTGTTTACACTGATAGTTGATCTAGTAGACTTAGATCTTTTCCAATTTGAATTATATATTTTAAATGTTAGTGGGTTTTTCTATTTTTTCAACCATGCAGAGAGAGAAAAAAGTTTTCTGTTTGCTGGCTCTGGAGGTCTCTGGTCACCCTTACACTTTAGTGGAGCTGCAGTTTGTTATGAGGCTGTCAGAAGGCAGAGTTTCCTCACCTAAAAAATTTTCAATGCCACTCTGTCTCAAAATATCACTGCTTCAAAATGCAATATGCAGTACTTGATTTTTTCAAGTTGCAAGAGCCTCCTGTTGTTTTGGCTATATAGCAGTCGAACTTTCATTTCAATTTATAGTCCTAAAAAGGAAAAATATGTCCCATTGTATATAGCACATTATGCTTTGCCTATTTGACCTGACTGCCCCTTTGGAAAGGGTCAGTACACTATATGCACCACCCAGATATCAGATCCCAGCAGGTAAGGCTGCATCTTATCAGTGCAACAAACCGATGATCTAATTGTTAGTTTAAAATGTAATTGTTTTCCCTTTCTTTCTGCAGTCCCCAACCCAGCTGTCCTTTTGACATTTTGAAAAGTGCTCAATTAACACCCCAGAACAAGGAAGGCAAAAACTGGGGCAGCTATTCCATCAAGGTTTTCTGGTTGTTGACTAGCAGTCATGCACTCTCCACATTATTACTCTTCACTGGAGCACCAGAATTTGAGTCCTGCTATTCTCAGAGTGATCATAAAAGTTAAAGATTTCATAAAAGTACTCAAACTTTTCAATTTAGTTGCCTTTTTGACCCAAGTTGACAGAAAGCACGGAGCAGTTTTCTGTACCTGGTATTGCCATTTATTACAAATGAATAAATTCTATCTACAGGTTAACATTTATGAAATGTCAATGTATAACTCTATTAATTAAAACTCTCCCTACACCCACACTGATAAATTCAGACAAGCACAAAGAAGGGCTGTCATAGGAAGAGGGATAGACTAGAAAGGCATGCCAATAGTCCAGAGGACTTACTGTGGTGATTCTTCTAGCTTGTCAGGCCCTGCTGCAGCTCAATCCCTCATCTGTACTTTAATTTGCCTGCAGGAGGTACAGAGCATCTGGTTCAAACTTATAAAGTCTCTGACCTTTTGGCTAAGAGCTACAGCTAACAACAACTGATGAAGGAAAATAAGTTGGCTTTTTTCAGGTTTGAAGTGTCCTTTACTGCAGAGAAAGAACAGCACCTTCCTTTCCAGAGGTTCAACATTCACACCCAGAAGTTGTTCTGCTGCCTGGGAGCCAGTCACACAGTTGTTGTAAAGCAGAAGGCTTTTGTCATCAACAATGGGCCACTGTTCCCCACATCAATCAGTTACTTATTGCAGCTTGAATCTTAATTTGGACACTCCCTTTGACTTCAGATGTCTGCAACTAAATTTCCCTCATTGCATGAAAAAACAGCAGATATAATGATTGTTGGCTTTCTGCTTTTATGAAAGAGCAGTGATCCATTCCACAGTCATTGACTTTTAAAATAGTCCTTTTTTTCCCATTTCGGGCCTCAATCAAAAATACAGAAAAAATAAAATGGACTGCCAAATAATGTTGAGCATCACCAGAGGGACACAAAGCCGTAAGAAAATGAAAGCGAACGTGACTTGTATATAATCTGTATCATCTAGACCATAGAACAGTACAGGCCCTTCGGCCCACGATGTTGTGCCGAACTTTTACCCTAAACCTAAGGTCTGTCTAACTTCCACCCCTACCTTGTACTAACATCCATATGCCTGTCTAATAGCTGCTTAAATGCCCCTAATGAGGCCGACTCCACTACCCTTTCCAGCAATGCATTCCACGCCCCTACCACTCTCTGAGTAAAGAAACTACCTCTGACGTCTCCCCTATATCTACCTCCACTCACTTTAAAACTATGCCTCCTTGTAATAGCTACCTCTGTCCTAGGAAAAAGTCTCTGGCTGTCCACTCTATCTATACCTCTGATCTTTTTGTACACCTCTATCAAGTCACCTCTCATCCTTCTTCGTTCTAAAGAGAAAAGCCCTAGCTCTCTCAACCTTTCCTCGAAAGACCTTCTCTCCCATTCCAGGCAACATCCTGGTAAATCTCCTCTGCACCTTTTCCAACGCTTCCACATCTTTCCTGTAATGAGGCGACCAGAACTGGACACAATACTCCAGACGTGGCCGAACCAGGCTTTTGTATAGCTGGAACATAACTTCACGGCTCTTGAACTCAATCCCTCTATTAATGAAAGCTAACACACCATGTGCCTTCTAAACAACTCTATCCACCTGGGTGGCAGCTTTCATGGAACTGTGGACATGAACCCCAAGATCCCTCTGCTCATCCACACTGCCAAGAATCTTTCCGTTAACTCTGTATTCTGCTTACAATTTGTCCTTCCAAAATGAATCACCTCACACTTTCAGGGTTAAACTCCATCTGCCACTTCTTAGCCCAGCTCTGCATCCTATCAATGTCCCTTTGTAACCTAGAACAGCCCTCCGCACTATCCACAACTCGACCCACCTTCGTATCATCCGTGAACTTACTAATCCACCCTTCCACTCCTAAATCCAAATCGTTTATAAGAATCACAAATAGAAGAGGACCCAGAACAGATCCTTGTGGTATACCACTCGTAACTGAGCACCATGTTGAATATTTTCCGTCCACTACCACCCTTTGTCTTCTAAGGGTCAGCCAATTCTGAATCCAATCTGCCACATTTCCCCCTATCCCATGCCTCCTTACTTTCTGCATGAGCCTATCATGGGGAACCTTATCAAACACCTTAAGTCCATGTATACCACATCCACTGCTCTACCTTCATCCATGTGTTTGGTCACCTCTTCAAAGAATTGTAACCATCTGTGTAACTATAACAGACAATACATCAAGGGTATTTGCTGAGTAGATGTTGAGATAGCTATGTTATTTTAAAACATATTGAGTGTCAATACGATTTGCAGACATAGACTATGTCTTGTATTAAAGACTGCACTTCCTGGTATGCAATGTAAATTTTTCCATGACTTTCCTTCTGTAAATTGATTTCTTTATTATCTCCTTGTATTCCATTTCTGACTATGTTAATCGTCATTTACCTTTGAACACTCTTATGACATTGTAAAAATAAGCTGTCAAAACCTCATTTCTCTATAGAAGTAAAAGTTGTTAGCTTAATTATCAGACAATAAAAAGCAATTAACTGTTGATTTCATTTTTTCTGACTGTATCCAAATATGACTATTTCAATACAAAAATTTGACTGACAATAAGATTGACCTCCAACGTAACACTGCCACTGTTAGAACAGCTTAGTGGGAAGTAAATCCAAGTAGCAGCTCAAACAAGTGTCCTAAATGATTTCAAAACAGACAGAAAAAATTTTCTTCTCAACAGAAATGAGTGCAGAAAGAAGAATATTTGGACTAGAAAATACAGAGTCCCAACAAAGGACTTTGTAAATTTACAATGCTTAGGGGATAGAATGAGGAATGAGACTCATGAGTGGATTTTTCAAAGACCCAGCACAAACATAGTGAGCAACATTTATGATTCCTGATTATAAATTTCCATTTAAAGCCTGCTTGCAATACATATAGTGTCAATTTTGATATTTTAAGTGTGGAGCTGGCATAATAACATATGGAAGCAATACAGATTTGCCTTTTAAAGACAATGACTCTTGAATGGCTCTATATTGGTAAATAGTGTAATGGATATGCCAGTAATTAGAAACTGCTTGGGAAACAACGTTAATGGCCCAACTTTTTCGGTAATAACATGAAATTGCACTCTAGAGATCTGGACAAAAAAATGGGCCAAGAGTAGTGCTCCTAATCAAGATGTAATTGATCTAGAAATTTGCAATATTATTATGAAAAAATGCATGTAAAATGAATTCTTAGAGACTTTGTACAGCCACCATTTTCGTATCAAACCAAAGGAAGAAAAGTACCACTAAATGTACTGTAGACATTTCTTATAACATTGATTAATAATAGGTAATGCAGTCAGCTATCATTTGATATTCATTTCATAATGGTAGACTAATTGATGACATGTTTAAACTGGGGAGGTAGAAATTACATATAATTGAGCCAATCCTCCACTTTTAATAACATATTTCTTCAATTGTTCCACTGTTCTTATATTAATACATCAAAAGATTTTTCAATTCCCAGTCTCAAATTGGAGTTTCAATTGCCTTCTACCAAAAAAGGTCAAGAGAAAATCAGGGTATCAAGTGAGAAACGTGAGATGTCTGTTCTGATTTTATTCTGCTGATGCTGTAAACTAACCTGATTAACTTTGACTCATAGGAGGAGATTCTTTAGAGTTCTGCACACCATGCTACCCTGGCTATTACTGTGCAAATAAAGGTCTCAGCCAGCCCAGTGGACTACGCTTTGCTGGATTCTACTGCCCTGGCAATCACAGTTCAGTCAATCCTAATGCTTTTTCCTGCCCAAGGGTAAGTGTTGCTATTTGACAATCAGCACGTATTGAAGCTGTTGCAGTTTCTGCATTAACCTTTTCACACCAATCAGACTGATGATAGCTTGTCAAACCCTATTGAAAATAATTGTAGTACCTGAGCTCCTTCTAAAATGAATCATGAATTTCAAGAGTTATGTCTTAAATTCACTTTGCAGAGAGTGTTGTATGTATGTGGAGAGTGCAGTCAAATGAGACGTACATTACATATCTCATTATTAACTACTACATTGATGTGTAATTCATAGGTGAAATTATTGAGTATTTGAGATGGTTTTTCAACACTTATAATGTACAAATCTTAATAGGTGAAAAAAATAAAATTTGGTGATGCTTTGATGTATACAATCAAAAGCAAAATACTTCAATTTTTTTTACAAAATCATAGAAACTTACAGAACAGAAGCAGAACTTTCAGCCCATTTTGTATGCACTGACTCTTCGAAAGAACAGTAATGCTTAATCCCACATCCCCGCATTTTCCCAAATGTAGCACTGAGAGAGCATTGCACTGTCAGAAGTGCCATCTTTCAGAAAAGATATTAAAGCAAGCTGCCACCTACCTGCTCAGGTGGATGTCACAGATTCCATGGCATTGTTTCAAAATGCAGGGGAGTTATTCTCATGTCAGCTGTTTGTGGGAGTTTGTGATCACTGTTGTATTTCCTACTTCACAATCAGTGACTACACTTCAAAAGTTACCTCATTGATGCTAAAGTGCTATAAGATGTTGAGTGGTCGTGTGAAGTGCTCCATAAATAGATTACTTCTTTATTAACTGTTTCTCATCCTCCAGTACATGTTTAACTCCCTTTTCAAATTATTTATGACATCAGTTTCCATCATCTTTTCAGGTAGCAATCCAGATCAGAATAACTCTGATTTGGGGTGAAAAAAAGCCTCCTCTCTCATCTACACCACCTTCTAATGGTTTTGAATTCATAACTTTCACTTATTGACCCACTCACCAGAGGGAGTAGCTTTTTTTTACTTCTGTCAAGAACTCTTTATCTGTTAGGCCACCTCTTACCCCTTCCTAACCCAAGAAGAATGGTGCTAACTTATCCAACCTCTCATCGTTAAAATTTCTTATCCCTGGTAACCACCTGATAAACCTCTTGTGTACCCTCTTTTGGCCTGTGTAAAGTCTTTGTACATTTCCCAAAGTGTAGAGCCCTGAATTCTGCACAATTCTCCTTCTGCAGTGCTTTATAAGGTTCTGACATATTCTCTTTGTTGTGTTCAATTCATCAATGGACCAAGCATTACCCATAATCCTTTTTCACTTGCATTTCAATATGCTTTGCATCTCTTAAGTATTTGAGTGTGTGGACTCCAAGCTACTTGAGCTTCTTAGTGCTTCAAAATTGTGCCAGTTGAGCATTTTTGTCATTTTTTAAAATCTATGTATAATTGCATTGAACTGAATTACTTTGTGCTCACTGTTAGTTAGATGGTCTCCTACTCCAAATTCCTGTTGCTGTGGTTCATTTCCCAGGAGCTAGTTCCTTGTTGGACTGGACAGATATTTTAGAAACGTTATGGAAATCAGTGGAAATATGAAAGATATAACTTTTTAAATTTGAAACATTATATTTGCATCCAATTAAGTTACAGTGCTACTACTGTAGGATACTTTAATACAACTTTGAAGTCAATTATGGTGCCTGTTCCCTTGTATCAATGGTTATACTGCTCATGAGTTTGCTTTACAGAATTTATTTTGTGGCCTTTTTCTTCTTTACATTGACACCAACCAATGAACAGTTTGGTATAATGAGTTATGTTTGTGGAATGATCATGGTTGATTAGCAAAAGACAATATGACAGTATATATTATGATTTTTCCATGCCCTGAATTGTGCTCTTGGTCTAATATTCTGTCCCCATCTAGAATTTCCAAATGATACACCAGTGTGAATACTTTAATTTTATTTTCTCTGCCCAGGGATATTTTTGCTCTGAAGGCTCAGGATCTCCCATTCCATGTCCAGCTGGAAAATAACAAGCAAATATGCGTTCTGATGAGTGTATCCCCTGTCAGGCTGGATTTTACTGTAAGGAAGTTGCGACAGTCGACCAGATACCATGCCCACCCCACTTTTACTGCCCAGATGGTTAGTAAATTCAGTGCTATTTTACAAAACTGTATCAAGTTTTAGTTTTGAAGCAAAATGTATCAAGTTTACATTTTGACTGTGCATTTTGCAGAGGTGGATTTCTCTAATTGTATTCTAAAGATAAATTTCACTGTGAATGCTGTCAAGAGTTGCTTGTAACTTGAACTGCACTGAGGTCATGGCCACTAGAAAGATCTATCTTTGTCATGGTTGTCAGTCAGACAATTCTTCAGCTTATAGTGGGGATTCATATTTCTGTTCATTATTGTTAAAATCAAACTGTAGAGTATGATATCCTGAGATCATGTGGGGGTAACTTTACAGGAAAAACAATTCCATTGATAAGATCCTATGCTGAGGTCATAATTCAATCTCTGTTCTCACCAACAATGGATAAAAATCAAATGCAAAATCACCCTCAAAATAAGGCATCCGAAATTGTTAAGTCATTTTCTAGGTATATGCAGGCAGATTAAACTAGATGTTTCATAGAATTTTGGATATGTTACCTAATGAAATAATGAATAGCTTTAAAATACTGTAAAGGAAGCCTGTTCTCTGGCATCCATTTTTCTCCGTACATATGAATTGAACACATTTCAACTGGAGGTCTGAATGCTATGCACTAATGCTCATTTAGTTTCGCACAAGCTACAATCTGCCACTGGATCTAGGGTAGAATAAATTGTGAAAAATCACTGGACATTTCAAATTTCAATTTTATTTTAAATTTTCAATATAAGCTCAGGATTCTATCAACTTTTTATTAATATTAAAAATGTGCAAACTCTGCTGTTTTCTGAATATAGAAAAACCCTACATCATCATCATAGCTCACTAAAGCAGATACTGTCATGAGAAGTGGAATGGAATTTACCGCTTAGAGCAAAATGTTCTCTGTAGATTAATGGTAAAACTCTGGTGGTTGATTCAGATAGTTGTGGATTGAAGTTCCAGTGCAAGATTTGAGTTCCTACATTCTTGAGTGCTTTGCTGCTAAAAGTACCATCTTTTGGATGAGATGTTAAATGTAAGCCCCATCTGCCCTCTTTGGTCAAGGTTAAAGTTCCATTTTCACGATTTGAAGAAGACCAGGGGAATTTCCTTTGGTGTCCTGGCCAAGGTTTATCCTTCTTCAAAGCTTCTAGGCATGCATTAACTGGCTATTATCTAATGGCTGGTTACAGGGCCTTACTGTGTGTCAATTGAGTTCCCCATCTTCCTTTTAAAAGTGGCTGCACTTCAAAAATAAATCTCTGTATTAAACAAATAATTATTCACTTTATTACACCTATCCAAACTATTGTTTCCAGTTACCTCCTTCAAAGCTGTAATGAGATGAGAAAAATTATCATTTTGTTTATTGACTGACTGTATCTTCACCTATATCTACTGAGGTGTGTAACAATTTTTTTCAGGTACCCAGATTCCTATTCCCTGTCCCAGTGGAACATTCACATCAGGACAAACATCAGGATTAAAGGAGGAAAAGGAATGCTTACCATGTCCCACTGGCAAGTACTGCAGGTTAGCCAAGGCAGATTTCCCTTGTCAATTGCAAGTTTATAACTGTTCTATTGATATCTGTTTTTCAAGGTAATTGGAAACTACTACTGCTTTTTACAGGGATCAAGTGTTTTATGCTTTCAGTAGCCAGATTAATGTAAAAGCAGTCATCAACTGTTCAATCTCTCATCCTTCCATTTCAGTGTCAAATGAAGATCCATTTCTCAACCCCTAGCACCACAAGTCTTTGATGCGTATTAATTTATCACAGAAAATAGGAAATGCCTCAAGGAAACACAGTCAGCCCCCATACAGGCTGTCCTTCTGGACCAGAATACAATTGGTAGACATTATTAGGGATTCAGTGTGCTCATTCTCTCATTGACTTTGTTGTAAATCAGTTCTGGTCTCCCTGCTATGGGAGAGATGTGGAAAGGGTTCAGGAAAGATTTACAGAGATGTTGCCGGGATTGGAGAGTTTATGCTATAGGGAGAGGCTGAATAGTTTGGGGCTGTTTACCCTTGAGCATTGGAGGCTGAGGGTTGACCTTTTTAGAGGTTTATAAAATCATGAAAGTCACAGATAGAGTGAATAGTCAAGGTCTTTTTCCTAGCGTAGGGGAATCCAAAACTAGAGGGCATAGGTTTAAGATGAGAGAGGAAAGATTTAAAAGGGACCTGAGAAGCAACATTTTCACACAGAGGATTGTTCATGTTTGGAACGAGCTGCCAGAGGACGTGGTGGGGATAGGTACAATTACAGCTTTAAAAGGAATCTGGATGCGTGCATGAATAAGAAGGGTTTAGAGGGACATGAGCTAAATGCTGGCAAATGGGATTTGATCATTTTTGGTTATGTGGTCGGCATGGACGAGTTGGACTCCAGGGTCTGTTTCCATGCTGTATTACTGTATGATTCTATAAAAGAAGAGAACTGTGGACTGTAGGCATTTCAGCCAGAAATCTAAGTGGTTAATTAAGATACAAAAACTCCCCACAAATACTACAGAAACAAGGCTCTAGGAAGAGAGAAGAACTGAAACAAATCTGTATTACAAGATAGAACTTGTGCTGAAGAAGTTAATGGTACTGAAAGTTGATAAAAGCCCTGATCTACATCCCAAGTGTTGAAAATGGTTGCTGTTGAAATACTGGGTACATTATTGGTGGCTGTCTTCAGAATTCTATTGACTCCTGAACAGTTCCTGGATTGGAAGATAGTATAATCCCACTATTGGAGAAAAAATGGAAAGAGAAAATGAAAAACTTAGAGACCAGTATGAGCAAAATGCGTGAATCTATCCTAAAAGGATATGATAGCTGAACACTCAGAAAAGAATGGTAGAATTAGGGAGAGTCAACATTAATTTATGAAAGGGAAACCATATTTGGCAAACCTCTGTTAGAACGTTTTGAAGACATCATTGAAAGACGGTGTATTAGCATTTTCAGAAGATTTTTGATTGGAATCAACAAAAGAGATTAGTAAACTGAATTAGATTACATGGGTAATATACTGGCACAGCTGGAGAACTGGTTTGGCACGCTTTGATGATAGAAGTGCAGCAAGAGTCAGTGCTTGGTCACCAATTATTGACAATCCATGTCACTTATCTGGATACGCAGACCACATGCAAGACTTCCAACTTTGCTTGATGATACAAGTTAGGTGGGAAGGTGAGTTGTGAGGAAGAAGATTCAAAGCAATTTAGTTAAGCTAAATGAATGGGCAAATCAAATGTAATGTGGAAAATGTGAGGTCATTTTGGTAGGAAAAAAAAAAGAGTAAATTATGAGATATAATGACGTCTTGGTGTTCAGAGAAATCTGGGTATCCTAGTTCTTAAGCCATTGAAAGCTAACATATAGATGCAGCAAGCAATTAGAGAGACAAGTAGTATGTTGGCCTTTATTGCAAGATTTGAGTACATGAGTAAATAAGTCTTGGCGCAGTTATGTGGACCCTTAATGAGACAGCACTTCTTTGTGTTTGTGGACTCTTTGCCTAAAGAAGGATATACTTGCCATAGAGGGAGTCGAAAAAAATGTTCACCAGACTTATTTCTGGGATGGCAGGATTGTCTAATGGGAAGAGATTGAGGGCCTGTATTCTGAAGAATTTAGAAAAATGAGAGGTGATTTCAGAGAGATATTCACAGTTCTCAGAGATCTCAGCAGGTTGCAAAAAAAGGTTGGTTCCAATCCAATTACCCCCCAGCTAGAATTTATAGAAGCAGGGGTCAAAGACTCAAAATAAAGGGCAGGCCATTTTATTGAGATGAGAAAGAATTGTTACAGTCGGATACTGGTGAATCTTTGGAATTCTGTACCCTTTAGAGTCTTGGAGGCTCAGTTGTTGAGTATGTTCAAGTCATGGATCAAGATATTAAGGGATGGGGTGAGAGGCTTGCTTGTCATTTACCTGAGGTTACATGATTTCTTTGAAAATTTGTGTTTAGCTTTTCAAAATGACTTTCTGCTCATTTTGAAACAAACAAGTCAGACCTTCCTTGAACTGAAACATAAAATCCATTCTTCCTCCACTGAGATTTAAAGTTTCAAAATAATAACAAAATATCATGAGCTTTTATCTCAACTATATATTATGACAAATATTAAGCAATCATTACAATTTTATTACAAATAAATTAGTGCATTATTGCATTGTAGACATTAAAGTTTGCTGGGTTAGCCAAAATTAAATTAGACTGTAATGAGCAGAAAAATGAATCCTGGTGGGGACGACCTAATGGTTAGAAAGGTTGCATGTTTTTAAAGGGTTAGGCTGAAGGTGTGTGTTTTTGGATTGAGGCATTGTAACTCAAGCAGTAATGGACTTCACTGTCATAGTAATTCTGGAAAAAAAACTGAAGTTTTGCTTATAACAGACACAGTGAATCAGATGTGGTAATGTGTACTATTATCATCTGAAGTTGTGATTGTCATGGAATTGCGCTGTGTAAATATTACACAGTTGATTGGATGACATATAAGTGGTGAATAGTGAGCGCAGCTAAATTTTATGTGAAAGTTCTGTAAACGAAAAAGATAAGCACTTTTCCAGGGAGGCACAAGCAAGTCTTATGAGTTAATTGATCAAACCAACATGCAAAATACATCACATTTGTCAAACTGATCACTTTCTGGAGATCGGATAGTGTCAAGTGTTTAAAATATAAATCTTCCTTGTATGTAAAGAAATTAAAACAGGATTGCCTCACAGGAATAATTTAGCTAGCTCAGGCAGTGGTCAATTGATCTATGAATGGAAGTTAAGATGAATGGGCTGATCAACTGTTTTTGTCTAATCTTCATACATGTCCGTGTAAAAGGATTCACTTGTGATTGTAAGCATTGTATGGGTGAGACTTTTGCAGCACTTTTTGTAGCGTACTTTGCTTTAATAAAGAACATTGGGTATATTCTGTTGTTAGAAGTGCATTGTATTATTGATATCCAGAATAAATCCAATAGACCAGGGAAAGTGGAATACAAGCCTACAGCATTCTATAAGGGACTAATATCTGTTTAAGTTACACATTCTACCTCATAAAATCACTATTATGGCCTAATTTATAAAATCAAAACTGCATTAAATTTCAGAAACTGGACCTATTTTGATTTTTAATTTTATTTTGAAACAAAGGAGTCTTATGGATTAATCAGAGCAAGTTAGAACATACAAGGTCAAGATGATAAAAAGGCCATTCAATCCGTTGAAGCTCAGCCTTCTAATATGTTAAGTCTCCTATTCTATCACTGAGCTGTGCTTTGAGTTACCCAGGATTAAAACTCAATTGTGTTGCATGGTGGGTTATCTGAAAGATGTATTAATCATGGATGAAAAATATTTTCTGATTGAGTGATAAATAAATCAGAATATCTATTTCACTTCTGCTGTTTGATCTTACTTCAGTGCTTTACATGAAATTGGGAAGAAAACTCCAAAACAGCATTTTCCTTATAATGCTGTCAGCAAGGTAGTGAACAATGCTCTAAGCACTTGCTCCAGAAAAATGAACATTTCAGTTTTTGTGCTCGAGTATTCAGATAGATTTAAACCTGGTGTGTTTTTTTTGCAGTAGTGGAAAGATTCAGGGATTCTGTGTTGCTGGTTACTTCTGTCTTGCTGGCAGCTATAGTCCTACCCCTCATGGAATTTTCCGTAATGACACCACTGAGCGTGATCTTTGTGAGTGGGGCAAATTGTGTGCTGGACAATGTCCTGCAGGTAGGTTGTTTAAGTGACATTTGATTAATGAACAAACCCTGTAGTTGTTTCTCTGGTTGATTCGGTTACATTCTAAAAACTAGATTTTACCATGTGACCTTCAATCCTTCTTGGGAATCTTTTACTGATTGTATTGTGAGGTCATATCATTTTCAAAGTTGGGCATTGTTTTTCTTTTTGCAAAACCTTTGAGAATGACCTGCATTTGTGTTGCATAATAAAAACAGTGAATTCCTGGGTGATGAAATTGAATAAACGAGAGGAACCACATCATCGAATTTTGCAGCCTGAAGTCTGCCTCAAACTGATACAAGCAGGGTCATTTGTCAATCCCACGCCCATTAACCCAGAGCATCCCTCATTCATACATCGGCTTGGCAAGAGGTTATTTTCTTTAAATGCATTCCCCGGGGAGAGATAATTCAGGTAATTCAAAAAAGAGAGAGTCAGAGGTCCAACCATCCTACTGCTAAGTCTATAGGGAACAGCAAAAGCAACCAGTCCATCAACTTGTTCAGTCAAACATCAAGCCCTGAACTATTCAGGAATTTTTCTCTGTTCCCAAGAAGAATCCACTGATTATTTAGATCAAGGAGAGATTTTATCCTATCTGTTATTCTGTGTGATCACTTGCTGCTTGTACATTTAGCAGCTTACTAGTTCATATCTATCCATGCCTTGCAAACACTTTCAGTTTATGTTCAGGAGTATTGAATAAGCATGGGGCCATCAATAGTTTCCTGCCATAAACTGAGGGTCACGTCAGTAGCATTTGGAAACCTATCATGATAGGGGGAACACAGAAAGATAGGAACAGCAGTAGGTCATTTAATTCCTGCTTCGGCATTCAAAGACATTGTGGCTGATCTGCTAGCTAACCCACTTTGCCCATATCCACAAGTCTGGAGGGAGGGTGGTGGATTGTAGAGTAGTTGCAATGACTTTGAAATAGTAATCTAGCACCCCAGGCTATTGCTGTAGAGGCATGTGTTGGGTTCAGATCCCACAATAACTACTAGTGGAATTTATGTGCAATTAATAAATTTGATTAATTTTAAACAACTGGAATTAGAAGTGATCGTTGTCATAAATAACAGTTTAGTGCACTAATGTTCCTTAGTGCTGTCACTACCTGATCCAGCCTGCATGTGATTTCAGACCCACAGAAATGTGATTGACTCTCACTTGCTCTCTGAAATGGCCAAACAAGCCACGCAATAGTAAAGAATAATTAGCAGTGAGCAAGAAATACCAGCACCACCTACATCCCTTGAAAAAAATTATGTCCATGACTTTTCATTAACAAAAATGCATTGATCTCGACGTTACGATTGACAAATGATTTGGCTGATGTTACGAACTTGCCTGTGGCTGAACGGCAATACAAATTGCTCCAAGAAACATCACTCTGAAGAAATTAAAAGTGAAATTGTCTTCATGTAACATTGCTTTATTCTCTCATTGTAATTTATTTAAATAAGACCACCTGGAGATCAGCAGGTGTGTTACAGGATGGGGTAATGAATCAGCAGATATGGCTCCTGCATCATGAATTTTCTCCATTTAACTGTGGACTGGATGCTGTCAACAACAAGTGGAAATGCACACCTTAAGCATTACCATCAATGTAATTGGCTGTAGAATCAGAGGAACATTTAAATTTCTGTAGCATATATAGTGGCTGTCCAAAACTAACATTAGCTTTAAAATTTCAACAGACAGATCTGTGTTACCCTGCGAAAATGTTAATTCGCATGAATCAATCTGTGTTAAAATACTACGAGAAGTTCAGTTTCACAATGCCCTATCTCGATCATCCTTCATCAAAGAGCTGCAAAAATTCCGTTAAATACTAAGAGCGACATTTAAACCATTTTGCTGCTGCTTTTGCAATTGTGCTGCTAAAGTTATGGGGGGTGGGGGTAGAGGGAACAGTGGGTAGATTTAAAGTTAGGGAGAGTTTCTCCGGAAATGCACCCTTAAGGGTTTTGGAAAGATCTTACATTGGATGAATTGGGAAATGTGGACCTGACCTAACTAATGTGTTTCAGTTTCCCTTTTAATGTAACCATCAGAATTGCTCCTGCAGGTTTCTATTGCCCTGAGGGAACTGAAGTGCCCAAAGCTTGCCCTGCGAACACCATTCGATTACTGCCTGGTGGTAGACAGCTAGAGGAGTGCCAGCCTTGCCCGTCTGGACATTGGTGTAAACAAGGTATCAATTTAACTTATTAGGTCAAAATGAACTTAAGTACATTCAAGTGCATCAAACGTTGATAGTAATATGAGATCTTCCATGTTAATAGAAAACAATTGTTTGATTCTTCCTCTAGAAAAATGTCTTTTTGAAGGATTCAGTTTTAAATTCGACCAACAGCTGTAAATGTGTTAAAGCTTTTGCTCATTTTGTTCGTAGCTGTTGATTTTATAATACATGCTTCCATTTTAAAGTGTCTCACACATACATCTTTGCCAAACTTCAGGTGACCCTGTTCTTCATCGCTGCCCTGCGGGATATTTTTGTGATGGAGTTATCCAAGCCCCCTTTAACTTCCCTGCTGGACCACAGAAGTGCCCTGTTCACACCTATTCCAGTGTCACAAGAGCGTCCAGTCAAGCAGCATGCCGGCCTTGTCCTCCAGGATACTACTGCAATGAGACAGGTACATTTCTGTTTCCGCCGAAAGCAGCACTATTTTAAAGGAAATGTCTAACAGCCCAGGAAATTAGTTAAAATGGACTTTATTTGTTTACTCATTAGTCCACTTTTCCTCATTCATTTTTATCATTCTACACTTAAGCAATTCTGAAAAAAAGACACCGTTTATCTAGAGATAGTAGGAACTGTCGATGCTGGAGTCTGAGATAACAAGGTGTAGATCTGGATGAACACAGCAGGCCAGGCAGCGTCAGAAGAGCAGGAAAACTAACGCTTTGGGTCTAAGAAGGGTCCAGACCCGAAACGTCAGATTTCCTGCTCTTCTGATGCTGCCTAGCCTGCTGTGTTCATCCAGCTGTATATCTTATTATCACAGTTTATCTAAGCTTTTTGTCCTGCACTCATCAGGACAATTCTTAAGAATACCAATTTGTCTCTATCAGTCAGAGTCCACTTGCCAATCTGTCAATACTCTCCATTCATACAGTACAGACATAGGTTTTGCCCTTGAATTGGTATTCTTGTGAACTGTTTTAATAAGTGCTTTATGAAAAGTTTTATCAAAATGTATCTATTTTCAGCAATGCACTAGTTCTGTACTATCAAGAGATTGAATAGAAAATGTTTTAAGGTCTAAAGCCTGTAAATGCTGTAAAATAAAGCCATCCACAGCAGTTCCTCAGTATCTCTCAGGTACAATATTCCTATAATTTATCTACAGTATTCCTTGATGAAAGACTGCATAGGGAGACAGTTTGTGACATTATTGGGAGTTGGATGCTGCACAGTTCTAGGGCCTCGAGGATCACACTGTTTACAATTAAAGACTGCCTCACTCGCTATTCATTTTTCAAAAATTCCACTCTCAACCACTTACCTGAAACTATTCGATAAATAAACAAACAAAATCCTTAAAAATGTTATGGATCAGACCAGACCCCTCAAAATGTTTTAAGGAGGTAGCCTAGACCCTAACTTTATCTTACTTCTAAAGGCAAATGTAAAGTGCCTGTTCCAGATGCAATGCGACTGGTTAAGTTACTTAACATCAAGTAAAACACAATTTATTTAAACACTACGGTTAAAATACAACCAAAGAAAGAGGAGTTTATTATAATTTAACTCTTTTGGAAGCTTAACAGTACAATAGATGCAGTAACTATTACTAATTAACAGTTCAAATATGGTAGAATCCCACAAACATTTTCCTTCTCAAAAAAAGGTAAATTCAGACACAGATTCCCACATGTAGTTCTCTAATCCAGGAGAAAATTCAAAGAGGGTAGTAGCTTGGGACATTCACTGAAGCTTCCAACTCTGTTAAGACCCCAATAGCTTCTGATGCTACTGCAAAACCAAAACCCAGAAATCTTAATCTGAGAGAGCTACTCACCCCTAATCAGGCTGTTTTTAAAAAAAAAACCCAAGGCCACCCAAGCTGTTTACTCAAGTGGTCTTAACTAACCAGCTTTATCACCTCTCATTTAATCTCTCTCTTAAAAGACACCAGGACAAAATAACCTCTTAAAGCTTTGTCATCAACACAAGACATTTGAAAGTTAGGCAACATTTCAGAAGCATTTATTTTAAGTAATTCATTTAAGTCACATTTAATATTTCATCCAACTTATTTTGGAAATATTTGTTTGCATTCATTTTTATTTATGGTTTTTCTTGATGACCCTGTCTATGTAAATGCTGCTGCTTCTCATATGTTAGTCAAAAATGATAGTGTACTGCAGTAAATATTGTGACTGTGTCTAGGATTAACCACCTATGAAAACTATCTCTGTCCACTGGGCTACTGGTGCCCTGGGAAAGGAAGCCATCACTTCTGTCCTGGTGGAACTATCGGAAACAGGACCGGTGCCGCCTTTTATAAACACTGTCAACCATGCCCACCTGGTTACTACTGCCCAGATCCAAGAGAAACTGGTCAACCAAATATCAGTGGAGTGCCTTGCCGAGCTGGATATGAGTGCCCTGCTGGTAAGGTGATTCCAGACAAAGATCCTCCTTGCACCCTTGTGAAATGAGATCTTGGCCCACCAAAACATTGCGTGTTCGAATCTCGCGTCTTACTCTCATTAATCTTAGTGAACAGAACATGATCATGTGTACACTTCGCCAATTTCTCACCTGACTCAGAGTATGCAAGCAAAATATTTACCCCACCACAGGGAAATCTGACCAAGTAGAATTCAAAACCTTGATTTAACACTAGATCAACATCTTTTTGACAAGTTTTCAATTAAGCAAGGTTTGAAATGAGGGTTGCTTCAAATATTTACTAACAATGACCATTCTTTAAAACCTCAGCAACTAATGGTGACATGGTACTGGCTCAAAAAAGCACAAGGGTAAATGAACTTTAGATTTTACTAATCCATTTTCTAGGGTTTAGTTTCCAATTTAGAATTTAATAAACAACACTTTAAAGCTAAATATGCAATAATGTTATTTTTGCTCATTTTGTTTTGTAAAAATATTACTAGCATTCAATAAATACAGCTATCTAATTCATGTCTAATGCATGAATTAATTTAATTTACTGATTGACAAGAAATTATTTCATTTCTACAATTCCCAATTTCTTTTGGCATCTATGAAAGAATTTCTGGGCCTATTATGTTTGCTTGAAAAATAAGCCGCTCTTTTTATTTGTGTATGAGACTATTTGCCATATATTAATTTCATGAACACCAGAGACATAGGGAGTTGCATTAATTTTTAGGAAAATTTATCAATTTCCAGCTTCCCCTGAATGAAATATGGGTAAATTTGCAAACTAGGGCATATAGTTCAGTCTGGCACAAAATGCAGTACACAAAAATTCACCATCTTCTTTCAAGGCTGATTTGGCTGAGGTGATGAACCTTCCATATGTTTGTTTCCCTCCGAGGCAGGCATAGAAAATCTCATGGGACTATTTAAAGAAATAGGGCAGACCTCTTCCTTGTGTCTGTTCAGTATTTATCTCCTGACCAACCTCATGAAAACAAATTTTTGGCCTTTACCGCACCGTCTGTGGGAGCTTGCTGTGTATATGCTGTCTGCTGCTGTCGTTTTACGTTAAAACAGTGACTATGTTTTCAAAAGTAATTGACAGGCCATGAAGCACTTTGGAATGTCTTACATTCATAAAAGATATTGTATAAATGTTAGAGACAACAAGGTGCAGGGCTGGATGAACACAGCAGGCCAAGCAGCATCATAGGAGCAGAGAGGCTGACGTTTCGGGCCTAGACCCTTCATCAGATGAAGGGTCTGATGAAGGGTCTAGGCCCGAAACATC
>NC_063363.1:21190705-21213380 GCF_021869965.1 Rhincodon typus | reverse complement strand
GATGAAGGGTCTGATGAAGGGTCTAGGCCCGAAACGTCAGCCTCTCTGCTCCTATGATGCTGCTTGGCCTGCTGTGTTCATCCAGCCCTGCACCTTGTTGTCTCGGATTCTCCAGCATCTGCAGTTCCTACTATCTCTTGTATAAATGTTAGTTCTTTTTATTTACTGTTTTTCTTTTTGAATTATACCTAAATCTTTGAGAAAGTGAATACTACTGCTATATTTGTTTTGTTGCAGGTTCAGTCACTGACTCCATGCAGGCCAGGTTCATACTGTGGTCCTAAAACAGGAAATGCAACAGTCTGCCCTGGTGGTTATTTCTGTCCACTAGGTTGCCCCATGTACAACACCCCAAAGCAATCGTATGTATCAGCTGGCAGCTTTCCTTACAATTACATAAGACTAGATTTTCCTGTCAAAATAACAGGTTAATTGCACTGTTAGTTAATAACTGATAGACTTCGGGAGATGCACAGTTATTCTCAAATGTCTAGAGGTTGCTGTCTGAGTTGCACTGCTCCACCATTGGTTTCACCCAAACAGCATCTTGCTGTCGAACAACCAGGTAACAGAGTGTAGTTTCCATACTTGCATAATAGACACATACTGAACACGACACAGAAGATCAATTTTTTTTTTCTTTATTCATTCATGGGATGAGGGTGTCGCTGGCTAGGTAGCATTTATTACCCATCCCTAATTGCCCAGAGGGCAGTTAACAGTCAACCCCATTGCTGTGGGTCTGAAGTCATATGTAGACCAGACCAGGTAAGGATGGCAGTTTCCTTCCCTAAAGGACATTAGTGAAGCAGATGGGTTTTTCCAACAATTGACAATCAATTCATGGTTATCCTTAGATTCTTAATTCCAGATATTTATTGAAATCAAATTCCACCATCTGCTGTGGTGGGATTCAAACCCCAGTCCCCAGAACATTATCTGTTCTCTGGATTAACAGTCCAGTGATAATACCACTAGGCCATCACACAATTCGTGTCCATTCCAATGTGAGTACAATTTTAACAATGTGATAAGTGTTAATAAGAGCCAAAAACTTCTCTGACATGTCAAATTAATTTTACAAGCGTGGAATCTTATTCCTTTAGACACTTTTGTTGGAGCTTTTAAAAATGTCAAATCTTATTTTTCCTTTCTGCTGTGTTCTCTTATAACCCAATCTCTCTTTCCCTTTATTTCTCCTTCTGTGCTTGATTTAACATTCTTTGTAATTTACATTTCCATGTGCTATTCCAGCTGTTAATTTCTCATTCTGTGTTTGTTTTCAATTTGTTATGGGATGTCAGCATCAGTGCTAAGCCAGCATTTATGACCCGTCCTTAAATGTTCTTGAAAAATGTGGTGAGTCACCTTCCTGAATTGGTGCAGCCTGTGTGGTCTAAATCAACCACAATGCTTTTATCCAGAGCGATTTAAAACGAGTAAGTTGCTTGCTACACCACTTCAGAGAGTAGTTAAGAGTCAACCACATGGTTTGATGTCACATGTAGGCCCAGCTATGTTAGGACTGCAGATTTCTTCCCTTGAAGTGAACCAGCTGAGTTTTTATGATAATCAATAGGTTCTGATTATTTTTGATTTGATCAGCATTTTTGTTTTGCTTGTTAATTGTATTTAAATTCCCTCAGCTATCTTTGTGGGATTTGAGCTAATCTCCAAAGCATTAATCCAGACTTCTTAATTACTAATCCATATTATTAATACTATTCTACAATGCCAACAAATTGGATAGGTAAGGTGGTACATAGTTGTTTGTCCTGTTAGCTCAAGTCTCAAATACTCAGGGCTGGATTTTCCTGTGGTCTTTTGGACAAAATGGGGCTTTCAAACCTGCACTTGATGGCAGCAAGATCAGAAAGACCATTTTGCTGTCTAATTAAGAATGGACAACATTATCCCTCTGCTATTAGCCCAAGCTGGAGCTTTGACAACTGCAGGTGTGGTAGCACTTCTGAAACAGGTTGGGAAACACAAGGATACCTCAGAACCATTCAGGTGAGATAAATATTCAGAGGGACAAAACCAGCCAGCCCTTGGAGAAGGGAGGAGTCCCATCCAGCTGAACGTCCAATGTCAGGACCACACTTACAGCCTTTCCTGGGGCCCATCCTCAGGACACCAATCAGCTGTCAGACATGTCTGTGGGAGGGGTGCATTCTGCCTTCAACAAAATGCCAGTGAGATCACAAAGTCACCCCTGAATTGAACCTTAACAATGCAAATAGGTAACAAAAACAGAAATTGCTGGAAAAGCTCAGCAGGTCTGACAGCTTCTATGAAGAGAAATCAGAGCTAACATTTCAGGTCCAGTGACCCTTCCTCAGAACTGATGGTAGCTAGGAAAATGCTTTTTTTATGCAGAAGATAGGATGTGGGGAGGGGGGTAGGATTAAACGATAGGTGGGGATAGAGCCCAAAGCGAGAGAAGAACAACCGGACAGACAGAGGAGTGGCTAACAATCTGGCTAGGAGGGTGAGCTCACATTGTGAACAGCGGTCTCATCTACATTGGGGAAATGAAGTGACTGGGTGACCGCTTCACAGAACACCTACGTTTGGCCCACGAAAACGACCTTGAGCTTCCAGTTGCCTGCCACTTCAGCGCATCATCCTGTTCCCTGGCCAGTACCTCTGTATCAGGGTTGCTGCAGTGCTCCAGCAAAGCTCAGAATAAACTGGAAGAACAACACCTCATTTTCTGCTTGGGGACCCTGCAACCTTCTAGACTCGATATATCAAGTACAAAAACTTCAGGGCTTGGATTTTTTCTATGTACTAGCCCTCACCCCCACATACCAGGCCTTGTTACCACATAGTCTGCTATTACACACAACCTACTGTTAGTCATTAACAGACTCCATTCACAGCTGTTTACCCTCCTAGTGGAATCATTATCTGCTCCTTTGTCCAACTGTTCTTCTCTCTCTTTGGACTCTATCCCCAGCTATCTTTTACTCCTTCCCCCACTTCCCTTCCACCATATCTTCTGCATAAAAACCAACATTTTCCTAGCTGCCATCAGTTTTGAGGAATAGTCACTGGACCTGTAATGTTAACTCCTGATTTCTCTTCACAGATGCTGCCAGACCTGCTGACCTTTACCAGCATCTTCTGTTTTTGTTTCTGATTTACAGCATCTGCAGTTCTTTTGGTATTTTTTAATGCAAATTGGTAGCCTGTCTCTGTGTACCCGGCAGCTGGTTTACTTTGCACCTTAGACCCAGAGATTGCCCTCTGGAAATAGGAATGGTTCAGAGAAATTAAAATGACTTCCTAAATCATCCCCACCCCAAACACAGACAAGCACACACCCCTTTTCCAAGTTCATCACCATGGAGCTGGAAAAATGCCATCTCTTGTCTGTTGCATTTTCAGCTAACACTTCTGAACAAATTGCAACCTGAAATAGCATCAAGTAAGTGACAATAAGCAAGATCAGCAGATAAAGAGCACCTGGCATTTTCGCCTTCATTATCCTTCTCTATCCTACTTTAGGACTAAAATACACTCACATAAATAAGATTGCTTGTTCAGGACAGCAAACCCATACAAACAGCCATTTTAGAGAAAATCATATGAATTGCTCGACGCAGGACAAAAAATGAAATTTAACACAGCACATACTTGATCTGGTGAGTTAGCTGTATGAAGAAAAGGCAAAATTTCTAATTTATGCCATTACATTAAACAAATTTAAATATGAAAGAAAGCCATGAAATATCAGAACAAATCCTTCAGAATTAGGTAAAGGGCAGTGTCAGATCGTGTAGATATGCATTGTGCCGTTTTCACCTTTGCACATTCCTCGTGTCTCATCAGAGATCAAATGTAATAAACATTTAAGAATGTTGAACTAATCTTTGAGATATAAAAACAACAAATGCATGTGCTACATTGATTTGTATCCATGAAAATCAGTGTGACTATTCAAGGAAAAAACAAAGTATACTTTTGAAAAGTTAGCGCGGTTGGATTTTGAATGGGATTATGTGATGAGATTCTTTAAATTCCTTCTCAAACTCTGAAAATAATGAATGATTAGTTCCCTTAGCTGAAATACAGATGATGTGTTTTAAATTAGCTATTAAAGAGTAAGAGTGACACTTGGAATTTTATTTAGCTTTCCATGACTCAATTAACAGCCCTATGTTTAGGTGGATACTTGGAAAGAGTTCTCCCTTTTGTAAAATTAAAAGCAAAGTACAGCAAAATTTCTGTCACACCCTGTAACACTGACAAGTTTGTGCTAAGGGGAGGGTTACCTTTTTGTTGCAGGTGTGTGTACCCGTACTTCTGTCCTGCAAATAGTTCTTCGATGCTGCCTTGTGATGGAGGGTACATGCCAGTCAATGTGACAGATCTGAGGGATCGTCTGGAGAAGGCGTGTCTAATTTGTGAGGCTGGAACCTATCGAAGTGGTTCTGCCAATGAGCTCCATTGCAGTCCTTGCCCAGCAGGCTTCTACTGTCCAGTCGGTGAGTCAGACCAGGATCACATTAAATACCAGAGCTCCTGTTTTAACTTGGAATAGAGTTCAGACAAAGGCATGGGAGACACTGTTAGCAAACCTTAATGACTTGGTAGTGTGATGTCTGGGTGTCTGGCTCTGGGGTAGGGTCTCTTGACCTGAAACGTTAACTCTGATTTCTCTCCACAGATGCTGCCAGACCTGCTGAGCTTTTCCAGCAATTTCTGTTTTTGTTTCTGATTTACAGCATCCGCAATTCTTTAGACTTTTATTTAGCACTGACCATTCAGATTGGGATCAGTAACACAATAAGGTAGATTCTTTACACAAGAATGGTTGTGAATGTGAACAGAGGTCTTCATGATATGCAAGTGCCTTTTAGAGACTGACAACATACAGAAGTTGCACAGTGTGTTACAGCACATCACTTCTCTTAAAAACATAACCACACCTCATAAAGACAAGCTAATACAAGCAAAATTGGAAGTTCAGGCAACAACATGCAGATTGTTGACAGGGATGTATGTTGTGGGATAATGTTGAGAGGAACCTATGAGAGTGAGGGGTGAATCAGAGACAAAGGAGGCCTAGGGAACTGTTGCTGCAACTCTTGCGCCTACAAGGAAAACAAAAAGATCTTTCCTGTTCTGCTCCCAGATCCTCTTACTGTTAACTTAACTGGCAGAAAAACCATAACAGCTCTCCATGCAGGCCTCAAATAAAGTTACAATCGGAGCCCATAGGTGTAATTGGATCATAATCTCCATTCTACAGAAAGATTCCTGATCACATTTCAGTTGAATAGCTTTACTACCTGCCCACAATGTCCTGTTTAAAATTTAAGGCAGGTGATCAAACTGCACGATTGCAAGCAAATCAGTTAACTGAATCTCACGGCCCATGTGCTTCATCTCTCTCCATGCAGGTGGAGTTGACAATGCCTCTTAACATGTTGAGAGTGCTATATCATCTACTCTTAAAGATGCTTAATATCTATGCCACCTAGAAGGACAAGGGAAGCAGATGTATAAAAGCAACACCCTCTGCATGTTTCCCTCTAAGCCACACTATCCTCACATGGAATATATTGACATTCCTTCAGCATCGCTGGGTCAAAATCCCAAACCTCCCTTCCTTACACCATTGGGGGTGTACCTACACCACATAGACTACTGTGGTTCAAGGAGGTAGCTCACCACTACCTTCTTGAGGACAATTTG
Organism: Rhincodon typus; assembly: GCF_021869965.1. Classification (NCBI taxonomy): domain Eukaryota; kingdom Metazoa; phylum Chordata; class Chondrichthyes; order Orectolobiformes; family Rhincodontidae; genus Rhincodon; species Rhincodon typus. The sequence goes on along the minus strand of NC_063363.1, from coordinate 21,207,674 downwards.
GGATAGGCAACAAATGCTGACCTTGCCAGCAATGTCCACACGATATCAATGAAAATGTACAATTATATTAGTTCTATTGTCTCATAGCTGAAATTTCCACTTTGTTTTGTTGTATTGTTTAGTTCAAATTAATGGATAATTTAATCTTTTATGTAAAGAAACTTTAAATTATCAAAAGCATTCTGTGTCATTTGACCTTCTGACACATTGTCGATCTTTCATCAATTCTACTTTTGTCTTGGTTGGATTTCACTGCTATTGCTGTGTAAATCATTGGGATTTAATTCTAATAATTTTAATTATGGTATTAAAGCTAATGTGTGTCCATCATTAAGGTTCATACGTATGTAAGGGGATAATGGGAGTTAGTTGGTTCAGTGTTCACATTATTTATTTGGAAATGATGTTTTCCATCAGGGCTACCAGTTTATTCTTTTCCCTTTACCAAAATTTGTTACAAAAATGTTCACCATTTCTGATCTGATTACAAAATATAAAGCAATTCAATTTAGCCACAATGTTTACAAGTAGTTTAAGACAACTACTTCTCATTTAGATTAGAGATCTTGAAGCTATGAACTATTGTTGACTGTAGATGAGAGTACAGTATTTAGTCAAGAGAGTTGCAAGCCTTTTGGAATTTGCTTCCCAGATTAATGGTTGAGGCAATAAATATGTGAATATTTAAGATGATATTGGAGAGATGGTTGAGGAATTTGGAATCAAAACAAATACATCTGATTTTGACGATTTGCTTCTGTGGTGGTTAATGCAAATAAGAGCTATTTGGACAAATGACTTGTTTTAACATTGTCCAGAAGCAGTGACTCTCATACGAAGTACTTGGTGGTAGTAGATGCCTGCAGTTCTGATATAATGCACGAGAGACCTTGAGAAGGTAGTGGTGACCTGCCTTCTTGAACTACTGCATTCCATCTGCTGTAGGTAGACCCACTGAGATTGTCAATGTGGAATCAAGAACACAACACCCAGATGGGTCCCAGATCCATGCCATAGCTCCGTCACTATCAGATCACCATTTTTAATTTAAATTGGCCTAATTGACCAGGAGCCTTGCTAAAAAGAGTAAGTAGCTTCTCATTGGGCCAACAGCATCCAAGGCAAGGAGCCAGAAAAAGAAATGAACATCCAGTAATCACACTGAACCAAGTAGATCCATTGCAACACAGTTTCAAAACAAAAATAAATTCACTATATTTGTCCCCATGAGACAAGTGACTACTGTATCCTAACCTATATCACACTGTTGGGGTTTGCTGAAATAAAGGTTGAAAATTCATTCAAACACTAATAGGCCCCTTTAACGAGCTCCTTTATGAGGATAAGTGGCTGCTAGTTTGCTGCAATTTAGTTTCTCATTCTCGCCAACCTGCCACCCTTTTGAAAATTGCCAATTGTTTCTCAGGCACCTTGATCCTGAGATGACCTTCAAGACTGCAATATTCAAATTCCACTCACTCTATCCGAATCCCATGACCCTTGGTAAATCTGCAGGAATTCATCGACAGTTCTTAAATTGCAACGTCTGATACTGTGCCATTGTGTATTGCTGTTATTTAATCAAAAGTATATTTGCTCTGTTTCATTTCCCTCAGGTTCTGAAAACTACTTGTCGAATCCTTGTCCAGAGGGCTACTACTGCTCTGAAATGACCAGATTACCGGTCCCTTGTCCTCCAGGGACTTATGGAAACACCAGCCATGCAAAGCATGACAGTGAATGTTACCCATGTCCTGAAAACACATTTAACCATCTGGATGGATAGAGAGCTTGTTTTCCCTGTGGAAGTACCTCATATTCAAGTCTAGGTGAGCAATCAGTCAAGTAACTAAAATTAAAGAGGATAAATACATTCGTACAAAGGCACAAAAGCAATCAACGTTCCAAATTTTATACAGGTAATACTCAAAAGCCAATTTTCTTTCCCTTGTCCCAAAGGATTGCCCACTCTCCTGGATGCAAAGATGGGGAAAAGGCCAAAATTACTAGATCTTTTCCCCTTAAAATTGTCCTTGTTTTTCCAGAGCTTTCCTGAGAGATCAAATTATGTCCTGTGGCCCTACTATCCGGACCACTTCCTGACAGTGCTCTGGTTGGAGAATTGGCAAATGCCTCAAGGTGGGCCATTTCAAGTGCTGTAGGTAGACCCACAATGCCATTAGGGAGAAAATTGCAGGATTTTGACCCAGCAACACTAAAGTAGCACACTACGCTGCTACTACTGAACATCAGTGGTGGCAGGAGAACATGTTTGTGGATGTGGTGCCAATCAAGTGGGCTACTTTGGGTTCTTCTAGCTACTGATTACATTGACAATAGATAGGTCCTGATGGCTGAGGCCTCATATGCAGCTCAAAGGCTGTTTTTTTTTTTTTTTAATGCATTTCTCACCAATAGTTGGCCTTGCCAGGGTGGTAGATCTTTTTGATGCCATACAGCCATGTAAATGGCCTAGAGTTTGAATTCATGTTGATCCCACAGCAGTGTTGTGGCAAGAAAAACAAGGCAAGGGCAGGTATGATGGACAGTTGGACCCTGGGAAGAACTAAAGATCAAAGGAACCTTGGTGTGCATGACCATTGGTTCTCTTAAGGTAGCAAACAGATAGATAAAGTGTTTAAGAAGGCATATGGGATACTTGCCTTTATTAGCAGAGGCATAGAGTTTAAGAGCAAGGATGTTTTGTCAGAACTGTATAAAAGGTTGGGTAAGCCACAGCGAGGATATTGTGTGCTGTTCTGGAATCCACATTATAGGAGGGACGTGTATGCACTGGAGAGGGTATAGAGGAGACTTACCAGGCTGGAGAGTTTGTGTTGTGAAGAGAGTTTGGAAAGATGGGGCTTGTCTTCCTTGGAGCAAAAGAGATTGAGGGGTCATAATTAAGATGTATAAATTATGAGGGGCATAAATAGGGTAGCCATGAAGTAACTGTTCCACTTGATGAAGGAACCATTGACTGAGTTCATAGATTTAAGGTAAAGGCAGAAGGTTTAGAGGAGATGTGAGGAAAAGTAATTTTACCTGGAGGACAGTGGGAATTCACTGCCTTTAAGAGTGGCAGGGACAGAAATCCCCATTAATATTCAAAAAGGTTTTAGATGTGCATTTGGGATGCCAAGGCATGCAAGACTGTAGGCCAAGTGCAGGAAAATGGCATTAGAATAGTTAGGGGGTTGTTTTTGACCAGCACCGATGTGATGGGCTGAAAAGCCTTTCTCTGTGCTGTAGACCTCACTGACTCTAATGCACTTCAATTAGGTTGGTACTAGAGGGATATAAACAAGCAGGACCATGGAGAAATGGCGCAAAAGTAGGTCAGACTGGGTTCTTCTATGAAGAACCGGCATAAAGTTCATGGGCTGACTGACCCTAAACGCATCTGTAACATCAGCAAGTGTCAGGGGAAGGGATTGCAGATGGGGATGTGAGGCAGGAAAGTCCTCCCTTCCATCTCTCTGCATTATTGCTGAGAAATTGTATAGCTTCACATTGATATGCCTATATATCTGTATGTAAAGATAATTTAAAGATCTTGAGGGAAGCAGCAGACCTGACCTAGCTTTTCAGGCACATCAAAAATACTTAGCATCATAAATTGGAACAGTCACCTTCATACATTATTGTCAAATTGAAGTGTATTATTTATTATATTAAAGATTATTTTCTTTTCTCGAAACTTCCCTTTGCCTAGCTCCAGCAACACTCCAAAAGCTTGACATTCTCCAGGACAAAGCAGCCAGCTTGATTGGTGCCACATCCACAAGCATCCACTCCCTCCATCACCAAAGCTGATTGGAAGTCTTTTTTAAAAAAAAAACTATCTACAAGATTTGCTGCAGAAATTCACCAAGGCTCCTGACACCGTACCTTACAAACCCGTGACCACTTCCATCTAGAAGGACAAGGGCAGCAGAAACATAGGAACACCACCACCACCAGCAAAGTTCACTCAAAGCCCACTCACCATCCTGACATGGAAATATATCATCATTCTTTGAGTGTCATTGGGTCAAAATCCTGGAACAGCATTGTGGGTTTACCTACTGGGTGCTCTGGTTTCCTCCCACAGTCCAAAGATGTGCAGGTTAGGTGGACTGTCCGTGCTAAATTGCTCGTAGTGTCCAGGGATGTTCAGGCTAGATTAATTAGCTATGAGAAATATGGTATTACAGGGATAGGGTCAGGTGGCTAGGTGGTCTGGGTGGGATACTTTTCAGAGGGCTGGTGCAGACATGATGGGCTGAACAGCCTCTTTCTGCACTGTAGGGATTCTATGATTCACATAGACTACAGCAGTTCAAGAAGGCAGTTCATCATCACCTTCTCGAGTGCAACTAGGAACAGGCAATAAATGCTGGCCAGCCAGCAATGCCCACATCCTACAAGTGAATAAAAACATATTGGATTTCCTGTGAGTTGTATCAAGACAAACATTTATAAGATTGCACCTGCAAAGAGTCTCAATCCACTTCATTACAGGCTAGATTAAGAGTCTGATTCCAGATTGTGCTGTCTGTTTAAAATGACACAGAGTTCATAACACTTAACTCAGATGCTTAATGCACAAAGTTATTGTAATCTTACTGTTACCATTGTTCCATCAAAGAGGGACCGATACCACTCATAAAAGAATTATTAAATTCAGTAAAGGATTAAAAACGCGGATGATATGAAAGATCTGGAGTTTTGGTGATGCTTGAAAGTTCCTTGTCTAATGATCTTTGCCTCATAGGTTCCACGATATGCAAGTGCCAAGGTTTCAATCATGCTTTCCAAGAATCAGATGGATCATGTATCTGTAAGACTGGGCACGTTTATTATGACGAGACAGATCAGAAAAGCTCAAATGGCAATAGAGACATGGACTGTTACCCAGAGGTGAGAAGAAATTCTTGGAGTGACACCAGAAACTCTCAACTGTTACATTCTTGGGAGTTTGAGTGAAATTTTCAGACTGGTTGCCTTCCGTACAAGGAGCTGAACCATCATCTGCACTGCCATAAATTGAAACTCTAATCTTGTCTATTGAGGGGATTCCCTCCTTGTTAGGGCAGGTTTTGTTACTGCATATTATGTATGGGATTAGATTTTATACCTGGGTGCTTACCATGTAGGGCCTCACACAGCAGCAGTATTTTAAGATTACAGGCGCAGGGGCTTGATAAATTTTAATGAGCAGAATATCAACTGCCTGCAATTCCTGAGATACCCTCGCAATCAATTTAGTGAGCAAAGAAGGCTGTGGTTTGGCCCATTGTATTTGTGCTGTTTCTTTGAGGTATCCAATCAGTCCTGCTCACCTAATTTTCCAAACTTGCTAGGTTCTGGACAGGCTCCATTAAACTGGAAAGCAGCAACTATAACCCCAATATTTAGAAAGGGCCACAGGCAGAGCCAAAGGCCCATCAGCTTGATGTCTTTTGAGTGAAAGGTGTTATAATCAATCATTAAGGGTGTTATGGCTGCACACTTAGAAATCCACTAATCAGGAACAGTCAGAATAGTTTTGTGGAAGGTAAATCTTGATTAACCAGTTTATTGTGATACTTTGAATAAGTAACATTCACTGTAGATAAAGGGGACCCTGTCGATGTTGTGTACCTGGATTTCTAGAAGGTATTTGACATGCTGCCATATAAAAATGTATTACGCAAAGAGGCACTGTTGGTAAGGGATGACATGCCAGGACAGATTAAAGATAGGCTGCTAGGAGTATGCATAAATGGGTGTTTATCTATTTGGCAGAATATGACAAGTGGGGTGCAGGGTTCTGGGCTGGGCCCTCCATTTTTTACAGTTTATATCAATGACTGAGCTAAGAAGAGCCAAGGCATGGTAGCTAAATTTTCAGATGTCACAAACTTTTTTGGGAAAGTATGCTGTGAAGGAGACACAACGAGGTTGCAGACCCATATAGCTAGATTAAATGAGTGGGCAAAAATTTGACAATTTGAAGTATGATGTAGGAAAATATGAAATACATCACTTTGGCAGAAAGAGTAATAAAGAGGAGCATTACTTAAATGCAAAATGACTGCAGAATCCTGAGTTACAGATGGATCTAGGTGTTCTAGAGTCACAAGGATTACAAAATGTTAGTATGTAGTTACAGCAAGTAATTAAGAAGGCTAATGGATGCTATCCCTTATTATGAGAGGAGTTGACACTAAGTATCAAAAACAGAAATTGCTGGAGAAGTTCAGGTCTGGCAGTATCTGTGGAGAGAAATTAGAGTTAATGTTTCGGGTCAGAAACGTTAACTTCTATTTCTCTCCACAGATACTGCTAGATCTGCTGAGCTTTTACAGCTATTTCTGATTTTGTTTTGTATTTCCAGCATCTGCAGTTCTTTCAGTTTTTATAAAAGTAAACATGTTCTGTTTCAGTTATGTGTGGGATTGATGAGACCACATCTCAAATAATGTGTGCAGTTTGGATTCCTCATTTAAGGAGGAATGTAAATACAATAGAGACAGTTCAGAGGAGGTCTGCTATGATGATGCATGGAATTAACAGGTTTTCTTATGCAGGAAACGTTCAGCAGACTGGGCTTGTTTCCATTGAGGTTTAGAAGAGTCAGGGCTGACTTGATTGATGTGGATAAAATCATGACAGTCTTAACAAGGTGGACGTGGAAAGGATGTTCTCTCTCAAGTGAGAGTCTAGAATTATGGAGCAATGTTTTAAAATTAGGGTTAATCCTTTTAGGGCAGAAATGTCAAGTTTTTTGTTTTCTCAGAGGACAGTATAACCTTGGAATTCTCTGCCACAGAAGACCGTGGAAGTAGAATGATTGAATATTTTAGCGGTGGATGTAGATTTTGAGGCAAGGTTCTCAAAAGCTATTAGGATTGATGAGAAAGTGGAATTCAAACTGCTAACAGAGCAACCATAGCCTTACTGAGTGACAGAGCAGACTTGAGCATCTAAATGATGTATTTCTGCTCCTAATTCCAATGTACGTTAAGAATATTCATTTTCCAACAGAAGGTTGAAGTCTGAGGAAGGGTCACTGGACCCAAAACGTTAACTCTGTTTTTTCCTTCACAGATGCTGCCAGACCTGCTGATCTTTTCCAGCAACTTTTTGTTGTTGTTGACAAATGAACAAGAGATGATTGCAACGCTTAAGAGACCACAAATCTCATGTGCAGACAAGTAAACCTGGTGAACAATGAGATAATTGGACGTTTCATTAGTTTTAAAGTTGTTTGTTCACAGTTTTTAGATCTTCTCAATCAATATATAATTCAAAAGAGCTGTTCCTTTTTAAAGTCATGAATACCTGGCTTTGGTGTAATCGAGTTGTTTACAAGTCAGACGTAATAATTAATTAATGTTTGTTGATAGAGAAACCCTCCTCTTGTCTAGGTTACTAGATTGTTTCTCACTTATTTTAGACTTGCATGTTGTGGGTATTCCAGCTTTTGACTTGTATTCATGTCCTGTATCCCTCTAGGTGAATGATCGCTGCACTGTTGGTGAGGTTCGACTGGCTTCTACAAGAAGATGTGTCCTCCCAGAGCATCATAACTGCACTCCAGCATGTGGGGAAGATGGAGGAAGGCTGGATGTGGAACTGGGAATGTCAGTCACAAATAATTATGTATCTAATACAGCACTGCAAGAAACACAATAACAGCAGGCACAATGCATAATGATCTGCATGCACTGGTCAGGTTTTTCCATGATTAATTCCTGTGTCCATATGCATTCTGGAAATTGCAGTGTTGTCACTGACTGAAGGGTACATTTACAGGGTGACAGGTTCATTGCGAATGCAAACAGAAGAATTTAAACAAGCCATTTAAAAGTGAGACCTGTCAGCTTTGAATATAGAGTCACAGAGATATATAACACAGAAACAGACCCTTCGGTCTATGCCAACCAGATATCCTTCATAGATCTAGTCCCATTTGCCAGCATTTGGCCCATGTCCTTCTAAACTCTTCGTATTCATATACCCATCCAGATGCCTTTTAAATGTTGTAATTGTACCAGCCTCCAACACTTACTGTGGCAGCTCATTCCATACACGCAGCACCCTCTGTGAAAACGTTGCCCCTTAAGTCCCTTTTATAACTTTCTCCTCTCACCTTAAGCCTATGCCCTCTCATTTTGGACTCCCCCATTCCAGGTAGTTACCGTAGTTACCCTATCTATGCCCCTCATGATTTTGCAAATCTCTATAAGGTCACCTCAGCCTCTGACGCTCCAGGGAAAATAGCTCTAGCCTTATTCAGCTTCTTCCTAAAGCTCAAACCCTCCAGCCCTGGCAACATCCTCGTAAATCTTTTCTGAACCCTTTTTAGTTTCATAACATGATATCCTTCCTATAGGAGGGAGACCAGAATTGCACGCAATACTCCAAAAGTGGCCTAACCAATGTCCTGTATGGCCACAACATGACCTCCCAACTCCTATACTCAATCCACTGACCAATAACGGCAAGCAGACCAAATGCCTTTTTCACTCTCCTATCTACCTGCAACTCCACTTTTAAGGAACTATGAACGTGCACACCAAGGTCTCTTTGTTCACCAATACTCCCCATGACCTTACCATTAAGTGTATAAGTCCTGCCTTGATTTGTCTTTCCAAAATGCAGCACCTAACATTTATCTAAATTAAACTCCATCTGCCACTCCTCGGCCCACTGGCTCATCTGATCAATACCCCATTGTACTCTCAGGTAACCTTCTTCACTGCCCACGACACCTCCAATTTTGGTGGCATCTGAAAACTTACTAACCATACCTCCTATGTTCACATCCACATCATTTATATAAAAATGACAAAAAGCAGTGCACAACAGCACCGATCCTTGTAGTACACCGCTGGTCACAGGCCTCCAGTCTGAAAAGCAACTCTCCACCACCACCCTCTGTGTTCTACCTTTGAGCCATTTCAATATTCAGTGACCCAGCCTGCACTGTTTTCCGTGGAAGAGAACTCCAAAGACTGATGACCTTCAGCGAGAAAGCTTGTTTCTCATCTCCACCTTAAATGAGAGATTTTTTTTTAAAACTGTTCACCATGTTTCTAGATTCCTCCATGAGGGGAAACATCATCTCAGTGTCAACCTTGATTTTCTGCTATTTTTGGAATGCTTCTTGTGTCTTCTACTTTGAAGACAGATACCAAATATTCATTTAAAATCACTGCCATTTCCTTGTTTCCCATTACTAATTCCTCAGTCTAATACTGTATGGAACGTTTTAATTTTGTGTGCTGTCTGTTTTTATTTTACATGCTAGTATTATCTTGTAATGTAATATTGCCCTCTATTTTTAGTCATCTTTTGCTCATTTCTAAGCTACTCTTAGTCTTCTTGCCTATCAATCAGTCATCACTGTACCTTCCTTGCAAACTCCAATCGTTCTTGATTTATGCATATCTACAATGTAGCTGTTATTAAGGGACCTATAACATCCTCCCACCAGTGACTTCCTTTTTTGCTGTTTCATACCTTCAGCCGATCTAGTTCTACGTCTGCAACGTTATGTGTTGGCACCATCCTAACACCTTGGAATGTAAAGGAGGAGGAGTGAACCAACTGTTTGTGTGTTTCTAGCAAGACTGAGCAAACTTCTTCCCTGCTGATAGTTCCTTATGCTATTCGTATCACTTCAAAGCTTTTCTGTTGCTATTCTAAAAAGTATCATTTCATGAAGGTTTTATTCTTAATATAGACGATTGAGTATAAGCAAAGGATTCTTTAAAGCAAAGGGAAAGATTAGAGTATGAGAAAGCAATCAGTACCTTAGTTTAATGTCCCTTAGAAAAACCAGCAGTTCAAAAAGTTCAAAAATACTTCAATGCTGTTTACATTTTGTGCTCCATTCTTTGGGCTAAGACATAACCCACAATCTTCAACAAACAAATAACAATTTAAGTAAGATACTAGAATGTGCAAAACGTCCCTAATATCTCCAGAAGACAAGAAGAGAACAAGAGAAAATGACCAAAGATCAAAAATAACCATTTATCCTTGGACACACTCATTCACTTACCAGTTTTTTGTTGTACCTAATGGAGAAGAGTTGGATTTACACCTGGCTCCAGTGTCTGTGGTTTCTTTCTATTTCCAGGTGCCATTGTAATAAATATATCTCTGCTGAAGAGCTCTGTGACAGAGTTTGTATGGCTGGAATTCTGAATGTGTCTGCACGTGTCCGTCATACTGGGGAGCTTGTTTTAACTGTTAAGGATGGAGCGACCAAAGACCATAAAAATTCAGTGAGTCAGCAACATGAAAATTGTTGTTCCCCCTTTCCTCCTCTTTGTATTAGTTCCTCCATGTCACTGCACAACTCCTTCCATAAGAAGATGGGTGAGCAGATTTTTGTAGGGCTTTAATATCCAAGTCGATGGCTTTGAGTAATTGTCATGGTCGTGTTGTGGAATTGTGCAGTAAGATCCCTGAAATCAGCAGCATCCACCCAGTCATAATGTAGCAAAAGGTAACATCTTTCTTTCCCAAATGTCAAATGTCTAGAGCAATGAATTTCAGTCTTCATTCAATGAAATTACATGTGATAAAATGAAATTTATCTGGTTCATCCCTTCACAAACAGTATAAAATTGCTAATATCAACTATAATAGGCAGTTTTGGTTTGTTGGGATTGTTTTAATTCGTCTACTTTAAGAGTGAGTCTTTTGGTATGCAGCACCTGGATACACTCATTCCCTGATTATGACAATTAAAGTTTTAAGATTTCTAATTCACTGAACTCTCTTCCTCCAGAAGCTGAGCAACAGAGCTTTTCAGAGTTGCCAACAACTTTAAAACATGAAGCTTTCCGCTGGAGGAGGGAGCAAACTGTGTGGAAGGGTTGCAATGGGGAGGTGCGAAAGTGAGAACATGGGGAGAGGAGAAAAATGGCTAAGAAAGGAGGAATCCGGGTTGGGGATGGAGATGATGTTAGGATGGATTAGTGATGGGGTAGGGATAATATAAGAGTGACAGAAGAATTGGAACGGATATGAGATGAAAAGGATGAATTGGAATTAAGCTAGGAATTAATAAAGTACTTTTGTAACAATATTCTAATTACAACACACGTTGAATGTAAGTCTCTGCTTGTTAAAGAATGAACTGGTTCAGTTATTGTTCACCTTATTAACTGATCAAGTAACTTCTGGTGTCTTTTGCCTTCTCAGGTTGTTCCGCATGTGCTGGGTCCAGATGGACACATCACAGATAGTCCAAGAGTTCTGTTTATCCTTTTTGAACCTAATGGAATTTTTGGTTTGATTTTATCTGGAAAATATGTAGTTGACAAGTTCCTGACAGGTCAGTGCCCAAGATGAGGTGAGCTCCAATTTGCTATGGCAGGAACACAAGCAATGCCTGGTGTTGGATGAGTGTTGTAATCAAGGCCACATGGAAAATATATTAAAATAGACCTTGGTAGCACAGTAGTGAATTTGCTCAAGTATTTCAAACCTGCCATTCTTTATTCACCTTTTATGCAACAGGACGCGCATATTAAATGACACACTGATACAATGAAATGGTGTTTCACAGTCTTAAAAAGTTTTCACCACTCGTTTCTTGGGTGTTTAGAGTCATGGGGTGACATGACCTGTCCATCACCTGCTGGTTGGAGTTGGGGGCGGGGATGGTGCTGACTGGTTGGAGTTGGGGGAGGGGCTGGTGCTTAGTGGTTGGAGTTGAGGAGGGCTCTTAAAAATATAGCAGTGACCTGCTCCAACCTGTCCCATATTTTTTGGTGGCTGCATTGAAGTGTTGAGGACCCACCTGCTCTTTAGCCAATTGAGCTCCTTAAGTGGCCAATTAATAGATGCTTAGGTGTCTCATATTTGCCCTCATTGCTATGTTACCCACAGCAGAGGAATTCCCATGCCACATGGATAATTCACCACTTTTTACAGAGCAGACTGATATCAGGCATATCAGAACAGTGGATCCCTGTGTCCGTTAGAGGCATAATGCCATTGAATATACTATTCTTCAATACCCCATTTCTTGAAGGGACTCTTGAATCCTTCCACTTAAACGCTCACTACCAGCAGCATGACTCACTTAAAGTCCAACTTCTTTAGCCTAGGTTTTATTTTGAGGGTGCAGTGTATACCTGCAAGCCAGTTGCATTGGCTACTTCTTTAAAGTGAGACTTAATCCCCAGATGGGGGCGAAAGGGTGAACCTCGGACTCTTAACTCTCGTGGTACACGAAATGGCTGTGGGCATTGTCAGTAAGTGGAAACAAGGATCCTCGTTGACTTTAGTGAAACAACGAATTATGGATGCTGAAGCACAGATAAACAGAAATTGCTGAAGAAACTCAGCACCTCTGGCAGAAATGAAGAAGGGTCACTGGACTCAAAACATTAACTCTGTTTTTCTCTCCACAGGTGTTGCCAGACCCGTTGAGTTTACTCATTGATTCTCTTTAGGTGGGAAATCCCGCCTTCCAAAAAACTCTTGCCCCAACCATCATTTATGGCACATAACAAGGCCATTCAGCCCTTGGAATCCATGCTAGCTCCTTGTGGAGCAGCCTAGTCTGTCACTCCACCTGGTGAACCCATGGCCAATCGAGCTTATTTCCTTCATGGACAGCGAGTTCCAAGTCATTACCACTCCCTGCATTAAAAAATAGTTCTTCCTCACATTCATCCATGCAACTTTTGTCCAAAATCTTAGATCTGTGTCCCCTAGTCCCTGTACCATCAGCTAATGGGAAGTTTTTCTCTGTCTAACTCATGTAAGCTGTTGATAAGTTGGCACATTTCTATCAATCTTATGTAAATTCCTTTGTTCTAATGGGAACAACTCCTGCCTTTCCTAATTAACTTTGTAACCAGAAGACCCCTTCTCTGGAACCATCTGGTATATTTATACAGCACTGGGACCTTTGTATCTTTCATGAAGTGTGCAGTCCAGAACAGGACGCAAAACTCTAGATGGGTTCTTATCAGAGCTTTATAAAAGTTCAAGCGTTAAGGCAAGATTTTCAATCATTTGCTTATAAGAGGTGCCTCTACCTGTAAATTTTGCAAAAATTGCACATAAACATATTTTCTGTCGACCAGCATCACTTGTCATAATTTGGGCATGATATTTAGTTCAACTTTTAATTTTGGAAACGTCTGTATACTAAAGTCTAATGAAAAATTCTGATGTAACAGGTCACCTTGATGCTGTGGTTGCTTTTTGAAAGTGTATCTTGATTGGTTCCTGGGAGCCATCTCCTCTTTCTAAAGAAAACTAGAGCAATGCCATAGGAGGTCTATCAGAGAAACTAAATCAGCTTCATAGTAACGTGTGTTTTAAATACTCCAAATTAGATTTGTAAATGAATAAAGTGGATCTTTAGGTACAAAAAGCGATTGAGATGGCAAAAGTCTCAGTTTAGGTTTTCAGATCGTCGTTATTTGATCTGAAAATCTAGATTACTTGAGTTTTTGCCACCAATAAAGTAACATCATAGGAATGGGACTAGACCATTCAGCCCATTTGAGCCTGTTCCATGACTCAGGCCAGAGATCAGCCATTACTTCTAACTCCATCTATCTGTCTTTGGCTGATATCCCTTAATACTTGTGCTCATCCCACCTGAGATGAATATTGCAGGTTCAGATTAAAAATGTAACATTATGCAGAATATAGAGTGGAAATCCAGTGCACACTTAGCAGGTGGGTTCAGTTAAAATCAGGGCTTTAGCATTTATTACACTGGTATTAATTTTCAAATGTTGTCTTCATTTTCTTTCTCTACACAGAGTCCAAATGGTCTGATATGTTTCAAAACCCACATTTCATAACAAAAAAAAGTTATTTGCAACGGACCGTTACCACTGTTACAAATGGAGCAATTCCCAAAATTCCAAACCCCATTGTCTGTCTGAGGCCAAATGATTTAATCCTCTTCAAACTCAGTGTTCATCAAAGCAGTGAGTATCAATTTCCTGTTGTGGGAAGGCTTATTTCAAACTGAGTGTTGCCCAACTACTCTGCTTAATTTCTCCCATTTTCTCTTCAGCATCTCTTCAGCTTTGGTCAAGTCTCACACTTGGGACTAATACTTCAGCTGCCATGTTTTGTAATGTGGGTGACCATGGTATTCTAACCTTCATGAATTTTGGTAATGGCCAATATTTTGATGGTGTTCTCAGATCTTCTACCTGTTCTTCTTAAACTGTAAGGTATATTTCCTCCTTTGTCTCTCTCTTGCTCTGCTAACCTCAATTTTACCTGGCACTGCCTGATGTTCTAGTTTCTCTTTCTGAAATGCCTCATGAATTGTAGTTGTGTGCATGTTATCCTCAAAGATTTCTCATGGGTTGTGAATGTTGTCCAGCCTTTCATCATTGTCCATCTCGTATACCTCATTTTTGCTGCGTTTAATTTTTCCTTTGTCTTGCTTATATTCCAACGATCATGTCCATTTACGCATGTCGACCAGATGGCTTACCCCTTTCTTGGATTTCTCAATTAAATACTAATGTGTGCTTCATGATTTGGATTTTTCATGTGATTTTACTGTTAAAAACACAGTTGTTTCAGAACGAAGCACTTTACCTGCACAACTTTCAGACCTTGCCTCATTGAAATCTGGGATCCCAAGCTATAATTTCATTCCTCGCTTTCTTTCATCTTCCAGGATTATGGAAAGTGATCTAATATTGGGGAAAAGGACCAAGTAAAGTCTGGTGGGCAGTGTCAGTCAGTTTTCACTCTTCACCAGCATTGATTAAAGAATCAACTGTACTCTTAGAATGAAGGATGATTCTAGCTGGTAGCTGCAACAGCTGGTTTTATTGTCACTGAAGTTTGAAATGATCGGTTAATTTAAAATGCTAGTGTATGGAACTGAGAAGCATATGTAACAGCAAAAAGCTGGAACCTTCCAGCACAACAGCAATATACTGCAAATGCTAGAAGTCTGAAATAAAAATGGAAAGCACTGGAAATGCTCAGCAAGTCAGGCAGCATCTGTGGAGTGAGAAACAGAGTTAACTTTTCCAGTTAATGCCCTTCCATCAGAACACAGGACAGCAGCCATAGATTGGGTAACCACTTTGCAGAATGCTTCAAATCAATCTGTAAGCATGATCCTAAGTTTCTGCTGACCTGACATCTTAATTCTCTACCTTGGCCTCAGCCTTTCTCTTTGGCTTGCTCTGCACTATTCCTGTGAAGGTCCGTTTAAACTTGAGAAACTTTACGGTCATGAACATTGAGTACAGTGATTATATTCTTACTTTTGAACAGCCAGACTCCTGATCTAGAAATATCTTTCATTTGCTTCTTTTCTTGCTCCATTGCCATTCTCTTTTGGTCTTTGAAGCCTAACTCTTTTGTCATTCATATTAACATGATACAATGCACTGTGGAATAAAAATCACACAAATCACGACATTTTTGCACCTTTCAAGCAGTACTAAATTATAGACTGTTACAACTTGGTCAGCAAGTGAGATTTGGCAACAGTGGGGCCCTCAACCAGGTCCTACCCATCTCCTACACTTCCGCCCTCACCCCTTCCCTTCCCTCCTGCAACAGCGATCAGGTTCCCCTTGTCCTTGCCTACCATCCCACCAGCATCCATATCCAGAAAATCATCCAGATGCCATGTCTGTCTTGCACAGGGACCATTCTCTCTGGGACACCCTGATTCACTCCTCCTTCACCCCCAACACACTCCCCCAGAGCCCTGTGACACCTTCCCCTGCAACTGGCGAAAGTACAATACCTGCTCATTTACCTCCTCCCTCCCCAGTATCCAAGGGTCCAAACATACCTTTCAGGTGAAGCATACTTCACCTACACTTCCCATAATCTAGTCTACTGCATTCACTCCTCTACATTGGGGAAACAGAGTGTAGATTGGGTGACCGCTTTGCAGAACATCTACATTCTGCTCGCAAAAAAGATCCTGAGCTACATGTTCCCTGCCATTTTAACACCACCCTGTTCCCTGGTCAACATCTCTGTCTCTGGCTTGCTGCAGTGTTCCAGTGAAGCTCAACGCAAGCTGGAAGAACAACACCTCGTTTTCCGCTTGGGGACCCTGCAGCCCTCTGGACTCAATATCAAGTTCAATAATTTTAGGGCCTAAACTCCTCCATGTCCTCGCCCCCTACTCCACACACCAGGCCTTGTTATCACATAGCCTGTCATTACACACCTCCTGTTGTTAGTCACTAACAGTCCCCATTAACACTACTCACCCTCCTAGCCAGATCGTTATCAACTCCTTTGTCTATCGAACTGCTGTTCTCTCTCTTCGGGCTCTATCCTATCATTTATTCCCTATCCCATCGCCCTCCCTGTTTTCTGCATATAAATTGACATTTTCCCAGCTACTATCAGTTCTGAGGAAGGGTTACCAGACCCGAAAAATTACCTGTGATTTTCTCTTCATAGATGCTGCCAGACCTGCTGAGCTTTGCCAGCAACTTCTGTTTTTGTTCCTGATTTATAGCGTCCACAGTTCTTTTGGTTTTTGTCCAAATTTGACGTTTTTCTTTTCACCCGTTTTAGTTGGCTGCAACAAAGATTTGATGATCTTTTGAGCATGCAGCTATACCTCACTCCAATTAAAATATAGTTAACTATCTCAACAGAAACAATTATGAAGTAAATTACAAAGTTTTTTTTTGAGTGAACGGAAAACATAACTTATTATTTGTTAACCCTAGGAAAATTATAAAAATACAATCTCAAACATACATACACAGATATACAAGCGCACAGGTACAACATTTTAAAAGGATATTTTTTACAGTACAGAAAGAAAGGTAAAAAGGTATGAAGTTTAAAGTCCTTAGGACACTCTTCTGTGGTTAGGTTAAAACCTAATACTTGTTGGTTGAGAGATAGTAGGAGCTGCAGATGCTGGAGAATCTGAGATAACAAGGTAGAGCTGGATGAACACAGCAGGCCAAGCAGCATCAGAGGAGCAGGAAAGCTG
>NC_063363.1:21174704-21190305 GCF_021869965.1 Rhincodon typus | reverse complement strand
CATTTCTGAAGAAGGGTCTAGGCCCGAAACGCCAGCTTTCCTGCTCCTCTGATGCTGCTTGGCCTGCTGTGTTCATCCAGCTTTACACCTTGTTATCACAGTTGGTTGAGAATGTTCTGAATTTTTGGAAGATGTGAATGTTGCAGATATCTCCAAGTTCTCAGTGATAGGATGTTTCTGTCTTGTTTGTTTTGTTACTAGCTATTTTGTCTTTCATAAGCCTGAGAGAAAGCAGGGAGACAGTGACAGGGCCATCTCCAATTTCAATAGAAATCCATCTCACCCCTGCTCTGTCAATAAAAGAGCTCCCAGAAATACAGCTGGTTTGTGCACTGCTCTGTTTTCAAGGTGGTAAATCACATAGCTCTCCAACATGTGAATTTTCTGTCAAGGTGTACATCAAAAAGGCGGTACAAGTCTGGTCAACTGATTTCATTCTGTTTGATGGCATGTTAACTTCAGTTCAGACTGGTGCTCGTTTATTCATGATTTAATGAAGCTTGGCATAGTTGTTGTCATGTGATCACTACAACCATTTTTAAGTCAGTGTACTTTTCCTTTTTAAAGCCATTTCAGGTTGTGAAATGCAGATGATGGAAGTTGAAAATTGAAGTCCATGTTTTACCACTGTCATGCCAAGATGATTTCAGGGCATAGCACCTACTATTTTAGTTGCCTACTAATGTTTTATTATTGCTGATGGGCCCAAATTGCTGATATTCTAATTTAGGGAACAAAATTGGTCAAAATGACATCAGTGGGGGAGTCCAAATGATGGATCATTGAAATATTAACATTACACAACATTCATCATTGTCAAAACCAACATTTGGTGAAATTACTTTCCAAAGAAATCTTTGAAATCTATGACACTTCTTGTATGGTGCTTTTGAAATGGATTAATGCCTCCTTTCAGATAGAGGATAGAGTAATGTCAAGGCAGCCATGTCAAGTTTTAGTTTTGCTGAAGCAGTCATTTCAAAGCTTGTGCATTCCCCCTGAGTATTTTGTTTCTGAGAAGCTTAATAGTGAGCTCTATATGAAAGAGAGTTGGTGTTTTTTTTTCAATTTTCTTCAATAGATCGCAGTTTGAGTCACTACCCCATCTACCGGAAAGACCATCTTTTCAACACAAATTCAGACTGGGACTTTGGGTCCTTCAGGAAGTTGGATCATTTCATTAGGGAAACCAATTTCAACATTTCCAGGTAAATCTCTGGCTTCACATGTTTGCCTTTGACTGGCATATAAAGCATTAACAGAGTTCCATTTACTGTTAAATAACTGATGCTTTTCAACAGTTTTCATGAATAATGGATTCTTGACTTTTATCTAAATGCAACAGTTCAATCATTAATTCTAAAGTAGGCACAATCCCTAGTTTGATAATTTTGTCCACCTTGTCTTCATCCAGTTTAATATGAGGTGCATAAGTCATATGTGTTCTGTTACATTTTTACACATTATCCCATATACATAGGCCTGAATTTTACAGGAAAGTATTGACCCTGTCCACAGACTGATAAGTTACAGGCAGTCATGCCTCATCAACTTTTAGGAGCCCCGACCCCATTCTGTGGCAATCAGGCAATTAACTGCCTCCATCAGAATGTCTAGATCCTGCCTTCAGGACAACTGACCATTCAGAGGACTGGAAGCTCTTTGTCACAGCTGTGCCATTGGGAGAGGTGGTAAGTGCTGGGATTGTGCCCAACCGGAAGAAGGATAATGAACATACCTTGGAATCAAAGTAGTTGGTGTCAGGGCCTCTGGGACAAATCAAACCAATCAAGATAAGGGATGTGATAGTGGTTGGTGAGCGAGGGGCAAAGATATTCCTGCCAGAGAGAGCTTTCTGAGCCACAAAGCACCCACAGTCTCTCCTCCCACAGACATGCATTGTCATCTTTTCAAACTTCTGTGTCTTTCTGTCGCTGACCCACATATCCTCCTTCATATGCATACTCATTCCATCATATACACACTTTCTTACACAAGCATGCACTCACTCCTTCTGCACCCCCCCTTTTTTAGAGAAAGCTATACATATGGAGCACTTTTTTTAAATGATCTCAGGACATCCTGAAGCACTTTGCTGCCAAAGAAGCAAGCGTGAATGTAGCTACTGCTATGCCTTAGGAAATGTAGCAGCTAAATCACAAGCAAGCTTCCACAAAGAGCAATGTGATGATCAAATATGTAATTGTCATGTTGTTAGGGAGAGATTTATCAGACAAGATATTTGGGCTGAATTCTCCCACTCCCTTTCTGATGAGTGTAATGCAATCTCTTATGCCCACTTTGAGAAGACTGGTGAGTTCTCAGTTTAATATCTCACCCAACACCTCCTAGAATGCAGCCTAACTTATTGTGCTCAGGTATTGGATTGGGCTTGTCTTCAGACTTTGATGTGAGTGAGTTACCAAATGAGTCTCAGCTGAAATTTAGATACACCCATGTGCAGATGTGACTATAATCCAGACCGCAACTCAACATCTGGAAGAAACCAGACAGAGAATCTGCGTCACCCGGAACCTACCAAGTATTATTTGTGCAGATTCTTTAATGGCACAATATATTTTACTGATTCCCTCTGTTTTAACTTAGGTTTGCTCGTGTTTTCATGGAACCTGGGAAATATGTATTTTATGATAACGCCGAACCTGAACGAACTCTAATGGTGAGTGTCAATAAATTTGGAGAGTGTGATACTGTACCTTTACTGGTTCAACCGTCCTCTCCAATCCAGCTGGTACGGCATGGAATTCTAAAACCGCAAAACCTCAATCTGGCACCTGATTGGGCTGTCATCATAGGTAAATAAAGAACTTTATTGTAACAATACAGTTGTGGTATGAAAGGTACGTTACGGTTTCTGGTAAATTATCTCAGGCATAAATATAAGGATATGAGTATTTGTTGCATTGGAGGAATGACATTCCTCTGCGAAATGAGAAAGAAGTTTAACAAGAACTTGAAGTGTTGATGTTATTACTAGGAAGATTCAAGAATAAAGTTCAAAAATCTCAAATTGATTTACTGAATGGAAATCGGGCGTAGAGTTCAAGTGCAAAATGGAAGAGAGACATCCTCTGCATCAATAGACCATATAGTATTAGATTTTTGGTTCTCAAACTACTTTGTTTGCAGATCACATGGATTGGGCCAAAAACCCCACAAACCACTTTTCCATCCAAATGTGCCTGCTTTCACTTGCCTCTGCAAAAGATCATCACAATTAATGGCAACTTATGGTTATCCCCATTTTTATATTTTTTTTATTCAATGTGCAATAAATTGAAGTGCATTTTTATTAAATATCATAAGCAAACTAATAACTCATGGCAAAAAAATAGCACAGACATTTCCATACAAAGGAGCATTGTTCTTTAAAACAGTCTGTAAAAATATCCCAATCTTTTTTCCGTGAATCTGATACTTACCTTACATCTATAAACAATCAAAAATAGATTAAAACAAATCTTGCTTATAAAACTATATTATGTGCCAACTCCATGCCATACAAGCAGGAGCCTGTTTGGCCATGCAACCTCACATAAGTGGTGGGAATGGAAGTTCTGGCCTGCTGTCATTTAGCCTGATCTGTACCATCAGGTACCATACTTTGAGAATCCTTGTATTAGATGTTCATTTGTGTTGAATTTGTTGCACCGAGCACAAATTTCTCATTCCCTGACATCAATCGCGTTTGGTCCCTGACACAAAATAATCTATTGCAAAACCTTGGACCTGGAGTCTGAAATCTACAATCTCTCATAGACCTGAACATTTTACCACCAGCTGCAGTTGCCTAAATTTCCACAGACTTGTTAAAGGAACAAGTGGTATTATTCAATATCACCACCATGTTCCAGAACCTAGGCCAATCATGGGGAATGAGAGCCAGGAGGATATGTGAAACCAAATATTAAAAAAAAATTAATATAAAACCAATTGCATATTCAAATTTTTGGGCAAAATGTAAAAGACCTTTAAAAAGCCAGTCGCCTGGTAATAGTTGTTTCTGACTTGGGAAAATAAAAACTGAATTTTATACAGTGCCTTATAAGATATACCAAGAAACAGCTGACTTTTTTGGTGAAAAAAAAAATCTTTGATATCTAATTAACCTGCTTAGAACAGATAGACTTTATGGTCTTAAAGAGAGAGGCTACTGAGTGCAGACCTGCATTTAACACAGCAGTAATATGTTGTGTTCAATTGTACAATAATATAGTACATCATCTGACTTAACATGAATAATATCATAGGATAAATGTTCAGATTTTTTAACAAATATATTAATAAGTCAAGTATGTTTTCCATACTAATTTGAAAATGGAGTGAGTTCACTCATTTTTTTTTTTGCTTCAGGTGCACTCTGTATCCTTGCTGTGATTACTGCACTGTTTACAGTGTCTGCTATGGTGATGACACCTATTCAGTCAGTATTAAATCCCATGCAAACATGGAAACCAAAATGGCGCAGTTTGGGGGAACATTATATCCCATCTGAGTATGTCATACTGAAGGACAGGTAAGGAATTTAATACAGATAAACATTTGCTTGCCACCGCATAAAACCTCAGAATTCAGATGCTGATGATATACTTCATGCAGCTATCGCTCCTTTGCTATCTTTGCAAAATGGTGCTGCAGTGCTGTATTTTTAGACCTCAATTGCGCAGAGGCAGGTTGGTACAACATATCACCTTCTATGATGGTGAACTGGCTGCTAAGACCTTTTTTTTATTTAAAATTTTAGAACTTATGAAGAGGGTGCCTTCATCTTGGATGTATTGTTTTCCTCCTGAAGAGACAAACTGCTCCTTCTAAAATACTGGAGGATCCCTCTTGGTCCTCTGGCTTCGAGAGCTGACCTGTCATCCTTAATTGAATGGCAGGCTCACCCTTTGGCCATGAATTTGGCCAATTCAAGGAAAATCACAATGGGTGCAGTGTTCCTGGGCAGTGCATGCTTCTGACTCCCACTTGACCATTTAGAGAGAGGTCTTCCCCAGCCTAAAGGGAAAATCTTGTCCATAGTTGTTACTTTTGCTTAAAATTTAAAAGCTACCTATTAAAGAGGACATTTGGAGATACAAGTGAAATATTCAAACTTGTTTTGGATATTGAGAGAGATTCCCCCATTGTGGAAACTTTAAGGCAGTTTGTTTGCCTTTGCTAAAGAGTGGTGCTGTTGTGAGGCACGTTGTATTTCAATGCATTATGTCTTTGAGTGACATAAAGGGGCTTTTACCTGTATCTCTCACTCCAGTTTCCACAAAGAGAGAGAGAATACAGATAATCTTCCAAAAAGAGGAAGGGAAATCAACAGGTGAGTTACCATGAGGCAATGTCTAGTCAATTGCAGAAGGCATTGTTAGAGGCCTTCAATCATATCACTTGCCAATTATCTGAACCAATTCATGCAGGAGCCACAAAGGAAATGACTGAAACATAATTGTACATAGCCAAATGATGAGTTAATGTATTGTTTTTAGATGTGTTAATGATTGTGTTTATATCCTTGATTGAGAATGGTGAATGAGGATGCAACATTTTTCCCTAGTTTGGGTTTTTACGAAGCTCTTGGACCTCGAATTGCTGGAGAAGGAGCAGAAGCAGAAGAGGAATCGACCCTCGTAGCAGGTATGGGATGATTACCCTTCTCCTCCACACCTTTGCTTATGAGTTAGCACATTCTCTCAAAAATATTTCCTCCTCTTGTCTTGTACCATTGCATTATTTTATTAAGTGCTCTATAAAGCTAGCTTAACTTTTTTTCATGTGTTTTATAGAAACATTTTTATGAAACCGAGTTTCTTCTAATAGCAGGGTCTAGGTTCAGCATTGGGTTCAAGCCCTATCTATGGGCTTGAACACATTACCAATACTGACCTCTTCAGTCCACTACTGAGGAAATGCAGTACTACAAGAGGGTCATGTATCAAATGAGACAGTAAACCAAAGTTCCACCTGTCTGTTCAGGTGGTTACAAAAGATGTTTGTTTATCAAAGAGAAACAAAGTATTCTCCCAGTGACCCAACACCATTCAACATTCAAATCAACATCACCAATGTAGTTAAATTTACCTTGGGTACAAACTGCCTCTAATGAGACAGTTTTGTCTACAAAACAACTGTAACCACATTCCATTGGCTGTGAAAATTTGAGGGCATCCTGAAATGTAAATGTGAAATACAATATTTTCCCCTTATTTCTTCCCTCTTTGTATGTCCCAATGCAATGTCATTATTAAAGTTTTGCCAGATTACTTAAATATCAGGATTTAAAGCCAGTCTCCCCCTAATGTGCCATTCAAGAAGTAGACACTTGTATAGAATTAAAGGAACACTGAATTAGATAGACCATAAACAAACATTTATTTGACTATGATCATTTACACTCCTTTTATCTATTACCAGGTAAAAGTCTAGCAGAAATCGAACTGGAGGATTTTAATGTTTGTACTTGTATGACAAACTGGAGGATCAGAATCTTCACCTTGCTGCTCAGCTGAATAAACACAAGAGTGATGTTCAGGCATTTTATCGACACATCAGCCAACAAACCCAGGAGTTAAAGGTTTGAAATGCAAAGGACTCTATTAAGTGATCTAACTTTTAAAATAGGCTGAAATATCACACAATCTTCATTTTGTTTGAAATGAAATGCTATAGCAAAACAATAAGTAGCATTGTTGAAAAAATATTCAATGTGAAGCAATTCCCTCATTGGCTAAGTTATTGTCATCACAAACTTGTAAATGTTGGAATCTTAATGCTGTATCCTGAAAGTGCAGCTCCCACTGACAGCGTTGGAATGTGGTGTTAACTCTATATTTCTGAAATAGGAATAAAATAAGCATTTGAGCAGCAGTACTTGTTCCACCACTATTTGGATGAGAACTGATCTGTACTACTTTCCTGTCTTTGACCCAGATTCCCTTCAAACACAAACCAAACAAAACTCTGTTGATTTCTGTCATCAAGATTTAAATCAACCCCCAGCTTTTCAAGAGTTTAGTGCAGACAGTGTGAAATTATCTTTGGTGTGCAAAAGTGGTTTCTGATTTCACTTCTGAACAACTGTAAATAGTTTTAATCAGTGATGTTTGATTTGAGACATTATAATCTCGTACTGATATTTTCTATTCAGGAAATGCTGGATGGTTTTAATTCTTGCAAGTGCCAAAACAAAGAAGGAAAATGGATCATGGTAGATGAGCTGGAAACCATGAGCAGAGCACAAGCTGAAGCTCCGAGAATAATGACAAGTGATAGGGTTGGCAGCTGTACCACCATTAACTTCTGGGAGGGAAGCCCAGTAATACAGAGTAAGGAAGACTTCTGCTTCTTTGCAATCCTGGCGTAAGTACAATGCAACATACATTGGGCCAAATAAGCTTGCAGCAAAGCAAAAGCACAAATATAGCATAATTTCAATTTTCATGCCAGTTCTGA
Organism: Rhincodon typus; assembly: GCF_021869965.1. NCBI lineage: Eukaryota > Metazoa > Chordata > Chondrichthyes > Orectolobiformes > Rhincodontidae > Rhincodon > Rhincodon typus. Next base: position 21,182,838 of record NC_063363.1, on the reverse strand, counting down.
ACAGTTTGTTATTTTACATTTAAGATGTTAGGCACAGCTTTACCTAAAGTTAAGTTCCTTAGTTTTAATGTCACTTTATACATTTAAAAAAAATTCATCTCTCAGAGCCTGGGGTAAAATCTGACCTCTCTTGCTCTGTGTGTGTGTGTGTGCCTGCATTCCTTAAAATTGTGATCAAGGTTCCGGCTCCATCATTAGGAACCAGAATTACATACGAAAAAGACCATCAGCTTGATTCAGACAGTCATTTGAGGCTGTCAGTCGTAAACAAATGTAAAGATATTCCCAGTCCATCATTGTGGTTCGTTGGGCCCATACAGTTACTGACTGGTTTGAGTTGATTTATTATTGTCACACGTATAGAGATATAGTGAAAACTATTGTTTTGCATAGTATTCAAGGAAATCATACCTTAAATAAGTACATTGAGGTAATAGAGTAGTATGCAGAATATAGTGTTACAGCCATAGAGAAGGTGCAGAGAAAGATAAACTCTGATATATAGGAAGTCCATTTATAAATCTGATAACAGCAGGGAAGAAGCTGTTCTTGTATCTGTTGGTGTTTTCAAACTTTTGTATCTTCTGCCCGACGGAACAGAATATAACCAGTGTGGGAGGGGTCTTTCATTATGCTGGCTGCTTTCCTGAGGCAGCAGGAAGAATAGACGGAGTCAATTGAGGGAAGATTGGTTTGCGTGATGGACTGGGCTGTGTTCACAACTCTAATTTCTTGCGGTCTTGGGCATAGTAGTTGCCGAAATAAGCTGTGATGCATCCAAATATGGTGAATGGTGAATCTATAAAATTGGTAAGAGTCATTGTGGGCATGCTGAATTTCCTTAGCCTTCTGAGGAAGTAGAGGCATTGGAGTGTTTTCTTGGCTGTAGTTTTACGCTACATTAATATTGAGCTTTCCAAGAGAAAACCAACCCAAACATTCTTTCCTGCAGCCTGTTACAGAAGTTTGTCTTCAGAATGAATTAAAGTAAAACTTGAGACACTTCCACAGTTCCATTTTTTGACCATGATGTTCTATGTGCAAAGTTAATGACTTGATGTCTCCAAAATTTAATTTTCGAGCATATTGGGGATTTAAAGAAAGGATATGTCAAAAGTTCCTTATTCCTTGTGCTGTGATTATTTACACTGATTTTTATTTATTTTACAGCAGTTTTTACATTCCAATGTGCATAAATAAGACTTTTGCTTTAAAATGTTGATGGGAAGATCAGCACAAATTTTTGGTGTAACCTTGCTGGTTAACCATTTCACGAAAGTCTATCCCAAATTACATTTCCCAATATTAATGTGTAATATGAGCAACATTCTCATGTATGTTTTGTATCTGTTTATTTTGAAAGACTTTTATGCCTCTGTGGATTAATTCTATTCATCATAGTTACATGCAGGACATGGCCTAATGGATAAGAATTTTTCTGTGCTAAACAATCATAGATTTTTTGCAGTTTGCTTTGGAAAACTAAGAAGGTAATCATTTTCGACAATGGAAGGCTTACTCAATTGCCATCAGCATCCTAGGGGTTACCAATAACCAGAAACTAGATTGGATCTGCTGTATAAATAGAACAACTTGTTAGAATATGGGAATTTTGTGGCGAGTAACTCACCTTCTGACTCTCCAAAGTCAGTCTACTATTTATAAGGAACAAGTCAAGAAGGTGACAGGAAATGTTCTACTTGTCTGGATGAATGCAACTCCAACAACACCGAGGAAGCTGAACGCCATTCAGGACAAACCAGCCACTTGATTGGGACACCACCTGCCATCTTCAATATTCACTCCCTCCACTTTGGCTCAGTGGCAGCAATATGTACCATCCACAAGATGTGCCACAATAACTCATCAAGGATGCTTTAACTGCACCTGCTAAACTCTCAACACCTGTCACCTGAAAGGACAAAGGCAGCTGATATATGGTAAAACCACTACCCGCCAAGCCACACATCATCCTGATTTGGAACTGTACCGCTGTTCCATCACTACCAGTGGGAAATCACAAACAGCAGTGTTGGTGTACCTACCAGTGGTTAGTGGACTGCAGCAATTCAAGAAGGCAGTTCATTATCACAAGGACAGTTAGGAGTGGGCAATAAGTGATAGCCTAGCCCACAATACCCACATTCAGGAAATTTTTTTTTTTAAATCATACGTTCTGGCTATTGAGTTGTTATACGTTCAGTCTCCATCCCAGACACTGTGCAGAATTTTCCTGTTGATCAAGCAATGTTCTATGTAGTATCATAAAGAAAAAACATTTTGAGGGCTTCCCTTTTATTGGTGAAATATTTAATGTTCAGCCTTGCATTGAGCTAATAGCAGATTCAAACTTACAAACAAAATTCAAGGTTGAACCACTAGTCAAAAGTTGTGGAGCTGAATTCTCCCATAACTAAAGACTCTTCTGACACAATGATAGTGTCCCCACCATAAGGCCTGAACTCAAGTTCCATCTGCTACAGAGGTGTGTCATAACATTCCTGAACAGGCTGATTTAAAAAAAAATCTAGATTCACTGAATAAAAACCAGTTCTGAGGAAGGGTCACTGGACCCGAAACATTAATTATGATTTTTATCTTCACAGATGCTGCCAGATCTGCTGAGCTTTTCCACCTACTTCTGTTTTTGGTCTAGATTCACTAACTGAGTATTTCCCATTGATTTGAGAATTTAAGTTACATCAACAAAATAAGAGGATGTTTCCCATCATAGGAAAGTCTAAGACCAGAGGGCATTGGCTTAGAATAAAGGGGCACCAGTTTAAGAATGAATTGAGAATTTCTTCTGTCAGACAGTTGTGTGTCTTTCGAACTCCTTGCCACAGAGCTGTGAGGACAGAGACCTTGTCTACATTTATAACTGAGATCATTACATTCATTGGGGCAGCATGGTGGCTCAGTGGTTAGCACTGTTGCCTCACAACACCAGGGACCCAGGTTCAATTCCACCCTCCGGCGACTGCCTGTGTGGAGTTTGCATGTTCTCCTCGTGTCTGCGTGGGTTTCCTCTGGGTGTTCCGGTTTCACAGGATTGGCCATGCTAAATTGTCCATAGTACTCAGGGATGTGTAGATTAGGTGGCTTACAGGGGATGGGATGCTGTGAGGGTCGGAGTGGACTTGTTGGGCCAAAGGGCCTGTTTGCAACTGTAGGGATTCTATGATCTGGGAGGGAATCAAGTATTGCGGGGGGAAAAGGCAGGAAAGTGGGTGTGAGAATGTCAGATCAGCTATGATACTATTGAATGGCAGAGCAGGCTTAAGGGACAAAGCAGCCTACTCCTGTTCCTATTTCTTATGGTCAAAAATGATAGTTGATGTGTGATCATCATGAGAATAATTGTTTGGTGGTTACTATACCATAATATGACATGATTATCTGAATCACAATCATTGCCAATTCAGTCAAATTGTGATTGTAGCATAATGCTGAAAGAAAGGTGATACAAATTACAATCTAATAGAAACCTTATTAGCCATTGAAGACCTTTAGAAATGAAGAAAATAGTGGGGTAAATGAGGTATTTGTGAGGCAAATACCAATCCCTTGTGTAAAATTAAACTGTACAACACCACAGTGAACAACTTTATTGTGTAATGTTGCTCACACTGTTAAGTTATATATTTTATTAACATTTCCCTTTTTCTATTTAGGAGATCAGTCCAGCCAGTGTCTTGAGGAACTTTTTAATAATCTAAATATCTTAGTTCATAAAATCAACTCTGGACACATCAGCATCTCCAAAGAAATGATTACAAAGGCACAAAGGTTATATAGGTTTTCAGATGGAGTGATGATTTCAGTTCAAGCCAACACAGAACAAGAGGTAAAAGTTATATAAGGAGCACAGTTTTGTATTTGAACAAGAATTCCATGCAGAAATAGTTTAATCAATTTTATGGCATATTATATGGTAATAAAATCTCTCTGCTGTCAGCAACCAGTACAATCACAGGAAGTCCCTTCATTCAACCTCTTGAAAATCTTCTGTATAAATTCCCATGAAAACAACACTTAAAGTAGCAATAGTCCACTCTGCTATGGAGCACAAGAAAACAACAGAGTAGGACATCATGATAAGTTCATTAGTTGTACATATTAAAGCTTTCAGTAAATGTTCACTGAAGTGATGTAGGAAAAAAAATCACTTACAGTGGGGCAATTATCAAAATTATCATCCTTCCTTCTCCAGTTCTGAAGAACAGGCTACTCAATGCTAAGTGATTATCCTTTCATGCACAAGAATCTCATTAGCCAGGACACACAGTAAATTACAATGCGTTTTTTTTCTGTAGGAAAGGAATCCTGTTGAACAATTTGCCACTGACAGTGCAGAAATGTCAGGCAATATTGAGAAGCAAAGAACAGTTTTTGCTCCAGTGAAAGGTGAGTCTGAAATCAGTGTTCACTATTACTAAAGAGTAAACTGGACAGCAACATCTGGTGTCTGAACATACTCAGTTCAATTCAGAAAGCGAGAAGTCACAGTCAGAATTGCCTCAGCTTCCCTGAGGTTTTATCATGTTGGTATTTCATGAAGAAACTTGGCATTTATTCAGGTTTATACTAAGATGTAAAATGTTCTTTATAGTTCCATTGGTTTTTATTCTGAAAGCTGGTAGAATTGCTCTCTTCACAAAAGCATCCAGTCACTCGATACCCAGTGGGTAGGCATCAGTGACTACCTGGGTGATGTGCAATAGGGAGTGCCAGTTTGAGACTATTTGTCCATTAGGATCATCATGGCCAAACTAAACTTTACTTCTGCCCCCCGTCCCCACATAAATGCACATACAACTGGGCAGCAGGTGTCAGTCAAGTGTTGAAATCTTAGTTAGTCCTTAGACCTAAAGCTTTGAGGTGAACTGAAGTGCACCTACTGCCAGCCCAGCAGGGGTTAATGGTAGAGGCTGAAATTTAAACTCCGAATCCTTTACCAACTGAGCCATTGCAGAAGATTTATGTTAGTTTTTAAATAAATTACCTGATTTATTGCAGGCATATTTTTTGCAAAATTAGTTTCCAGGATGTTGCTGGCATCAGAGGTGTTTATTGGTGACCCCTTGTGATCCTGAGGGCATGAAACATAAACACGTGTGCCCAATCATGATAATTTCACCCAACGTATATCAAAAACTCAGTTCATGTGTATAAACAGTGTAACCACTGCACTTCTGGTGAGGCTGCAGTAGCAGAAAGTGAGCAGCTTCAAGGAGAATCCTGGGCATAATGTGGGACTGGAGTCACATGTAGGGCAGTCCAGGGAATGGTGGACAAGTCCCATCTTTAAAGCGTATTAAGCTGCCAGTTGGCACTCGATTACAATCCAGCCAGTGTTCATGCCATTTTAACTAGTCCCATCTCACAGATGATCACACTGAATTCATATTTCATGAATTTCCATGGTGGAGGTTTAAAGATGCAGATGGGATTCTTCAATTTTCTTCAGGTGCCTCAATTACTTTCTAAAAAGGTCACGAGTTATCTGAGCTGACCCTTCAGAGGAAGGCCCACCCTACCTTCTTTCAAACAGACAGCGAAAAGAGCAGCAACAAGATTTCCTCGGGCATCAAATTCCTGTGATGGCATTCCCAGTCAGTGAGAAGCTTGTGGCCAGTCAGATACTGATAGCTTCTGCACTTGGCAGCACCATAAAGGAGGCCATGGCTGCTATCAAAAGATAACCAAGATCATATGGACTGAAATGTTGGGCAAGCACTTTGTGTCAGATGGGTGAATTGGTTTCTGGGGCTGAGTTTGAAGGTGGATGGATCTCGCTGGCTATTCCCCTGCCCTATGGCCATGCCTTCAATTATGCACAAATGACCCTAATCCCAACTAATAGGCAACATGCACTGATTTACCAAACAGGTGGGCAACCTCTTACTTATTCCACCTGGAGCTGAGTTAATTGCAGCCCAGGCGTGAATAGACCCTGACATAATCCTTAATTGACACCTTAAGGGCCTCAATTGGAAGCATGGCATCAAGGTCACATATGGACATTCTGAACCAGAAACGAAATCTAGCAGGGGCAAGAAAGCAAAGTTATCAAGTGAGTGATGGTGTACTAAAACCCGGCCACTTTCTGGGCTCAAAACATTCCACGCCTGGTGTCTACAATTGCAATTCTGGTATCATAACCACTAAACTGTATCACCAATTGAATAAAATGCATGATGAAATGTGCTGAGAAATGTGTGTAAGGAGTGAGTTAAGAATTAATAATGCGCAGATTGGAATGAGCTGGGACTGATGGGAACATGACAGTCAAATTATTTCCCATCACTCGGGCTTTTAGAACTTTCACTTCATTCCCTGTGAGGGGGCTCTCCAGGATAAGCAGAATTTGCCAGTGGCCAGCCCGAAATATTCAGATAACCCTGGAACCCGAGATAGCGCATGGATTGGGTGAAAATATCTCTCTGACAAAGCTCTGGAATTGCAGTAGGTCAGGAGGAACTCTTTCATGTCGACTCATTTTTGTCTTTAATTGAAATCAATCAAAACTTTTGAAAATAACTTACATTTTCGCAGTACCTTTAGTGTTAGTGAAACATCCCAAGGTGCTCGATATAATTAAATTGGAAAAGATGACTGCTCCATTTATTGAAGAATCAGTATCCACCCTCAGCAACAAGTACGCCAACGTGTATTTCACTTCAGAACCTGAACCAGATTTGTATGCTTTGGAAACCTTGATAACAGCTTTTGCTTTTAATCTGAACAATGTTTTTTGATGAATAATACATTAGGTACATCTGGCAAGTGTTGTTAATTATAGTGTTGTATTCCAATATGCTCTGTAATTAAGTTCATAAACTCTTCACTTATCTCCTTCAGTCAAATGCCTTATAGAGCATAAATTTAACCGCTTTCCCAGAGTGGTAGAGACAAAAAGCCATATGGCATCTCTTCAATCCCTTGTAGTGTGTTGTGATTATTAATACAGAAGGAAAAAACAGGAGGAATCATTCTTCAATTCCGGTTTCTTCCCTGAATCTACACATTTACTGATTGGAATTTTGATGACACATATTCTGTGCCTTGGTTGGTCTGGTTCTTGATTGAACCACCAGAGGGTGCAGCGAAACACTGAAGATAATGTTTGTTCCAGTACAGATTACAGGCAGTGTGAACTGTACATTATGACTGCATAAGTTACAAGTTAATTGAAAGCTACATTTTCAAATGTTCTCTTTTTGACAGAAGAGCTGTCAATGCATGATTCATTCACTGAGTCAATCTTTCCCTGTGATAAGGATTTAACTGAGATTCTTGTTTCGTCGTCACTTCTGAAAAAACTAGAAGAACTGAAACAAGCACTAGTAAAAAACCACGAAGCGGTCAAAACAGGTATGAATAAGAGTTGCTAAAACACACACTATCAATATTTTCTGCTCCTAAAATACCACATTGAGTATTTAATATTGGATTAATACCAGCTATTACAAAGCTAGTTGTTTGGACGTACAGAACCTGATTGTTGCTGAAAAAAGACATACTTCGTCTCCCACATCTCCCGCAACTCATCCCTCACACCCCGTCCGCGCAATAAGAACCAAAAAAGAATCCCCCTCGTCCTCATGTACCACCCCGCCAACTTCCGGATCCAATGCATCATTCTCCGACACTTCTGCCATCTGCAATCCGACCCCACCACCAAAGACATCTTTTCCTCCCCACCCTTATCTGCTTTCCGGAGGGACCACTCTCTCCGTGACTCCCTTGTCTGCTCCACACTCCCCTCCAGCTCCACCATACCCGGCACTTTTCCCTGCAACCGCAGGAAGTGCTACACCTGCCCCCATACCTCCTCCCTCACCCCCATCCCAGGCCCCAAGAAGACTTTCCACATCAAGCAGATGTTCACCTGCACATCTGCCAATGTGGTATACTGCATTCGCTGTACCCGGTGTGGCCTCCTCTACATCGGGGAAACCAAGCGGAGGCTCGGGGACTGCTTTGCAGAACACCTACGCTCGGTTCGCAATAAACAACTGCACCTCCTAGTCACGAACCATTTCAACTCCCCCTCCCATTCCTCAGACAACATGTCCATCCTTGGCCTCCTGCAGTGCCACAACGATGCCACCCGAAGGTTGCAGGAACA
>NC_063363.1:21149929-21174604 GCF_021869965.1 Rhincodon typus | reverse complement strand
TCCCAAAACCAGTCCAGCTCGTCCCTGCCTCCCTAACCTGTTCTTCCTCCCACCTCAAGCCGCACCTCCATCTCCTACCGACCAACCTCATCCCGCCCCCTTGACCTGTCCATCCTCCCTGGACTGACCTATCCCCTTCCTAACTCCCCACCTACACTCACCTTTACTGGCCCCATCCCCGCCTCTTCGACCTGTTTGTATCCTCTCCACTATCCATCTTCTATCCGCCTCCCACTCTCTCCCTATTTATTTCAGAACCCACTTCCCCTCCCCCTTTTCTGATGAAGGGTCTGGGCCCGAAACGTCAGCCTCTCTGCTCCTATGATGCTGCTTGGCCTGCTGTGTTCATCCAGCCCTGCACCTTGTTGTCTCGGATTCTCCAGCATCTGCAGTTCCTACTATCTCTCATACTTCGTCAAAGTTTTTCTTCCTGCACTCATCAGACAATTTGCAAGAATACCTATCTAAAGGGAAAGCAAAACTTATATTGTATAGGAAGATAGTGCTGATTGGTTGGGCATTGCCCTGGAGACTGTACTAGTTTAAACGATGACAGACAGTTGATTGCTAAACTTTGTATAAATTTTAAATCTTAAATCAGGCGGGTTGGCTCAGATTGGTCAAGGCATTGACCTTTAAAAAGAACCAGAGAATAGCTGTCAAAGAACAGGGCGCCATGTTTTAATATATGTAGCACTTGTGCATGGAAGTCTAACCACTTAAAAACTGGACCTTATGATCATGGCTTCCATCAGTCCCACCTGCACCAGGCCAGAGGCTCTTCCAGGCCCATGGATGGGAACTGCAAATTTCAGGCACAAGATGGTCAGTAGGCCATGATGCACATACTTCGGCAGACAGGTACCTTTCTGAAAAGACAAGGTTAACATCAACCCAAAGCAACAAGACAGTGAAATCTGAACTGGTAACTTCCAGACCTTGTTTTAACTGAACTTTCTACCAACTTTCAGTCAGGTAGCTGGCTCAAATCCAGGACTACTAATTTTAAAAATAGTTGTTCTTTCCTTGGACTGGAATGGGAATAAAGATAAAACTTGCCTGATACTAAAAGTTGTTTCCATCATTGGGAGGGAGTTCTGCATTTGAGAAAAGAAACTAAAGCCAATCTCCTAGGACAATGTTGACTGTGTTATCAGGCTCTCATCATGATCTAGTGAAAAATTCAACCATACAGACTGGGAAGATGTGGAGTCCTTTCTTTATCTATGTCGAATAAACTGATTTTGGTCAGATAGCAGTAGCACAATCTCCAGGGAATGGACAAAATTAGGATTGAAAGATATGTGTTGTTTTCCTTAATTATTTTCTCATACAGAAATCAGTTTAAATTCTTAATTGTGTTCATTAATGTCTATTTCATGATAGAAAGCTGCGATGTAAATCCTTTGGATCCCATTCCATTGGGCAATCAAAGCCTGATTCCAGCAGATCTAGGTAACCTGTCCCCACACCACTTTGTGATCTACAGATTTGGGTGTTACGTTGTCCATCTGCTGTGCAGTAGCTGCGGTCACTCTCCCCTTACCGTCCTACTGGCAGACAGCATTTCCACTGAAGTAAGGACCCGCTGCCAGAATATTTTATACAAGAACAGTTTTTACTACGATGCCAACAACAGGATATTGTATATCAAGTCAACCTGGCTCAACAATGCAGGAGGGTTTATAGTCAGCATTCTTCACACAATGGCACATATTAAAGCTGGTGAGTGTAGTTGCTACTGCAATTTACTGTTATACAAATATCAATATAATTGGTCATATGTATCTCCGTGGGAAGGATATTTGGTCTATCCCATATTAAGAGCCGTACTCAAGCCTCAGACTAAGTGCTATATCGTAGAAGTTCATTAACTGTGGTGTAAGGTTGTGTGGTCAGTTGCAAAGTCGATGTGTTCACCCACTCATCACAGGACTGAAAAATCTGTACTCTCATGATTGAATGGTTGGAGTAAGATTTCAAGTTCTTGCTGCAACATGGCCTCCCATAGAGTGCAAGTGTGAAATTGTCTCCAAATCACCCAACAAACTTCACCCAGACCAACTAAAATGTCAAATAAAAATTTTTAAAATCTTTCTACGTATATAACATTATTAAAGTCATTTCAGTCTCTTTTAAAAAAGAATCAGATATGTAAAGTCCATCTAAGGTGTCTGGTAGGTTTTGCTAAAAGTGTATACAAACAATTAACAAATGAAATCCAATATTTGAAATGTCAGCATGTACCTTCTGTAATACCAGCTATTACAGCAGCGTGTGCTGCTGTCATTTTATGTGCTTCCTAATCAATTATCTATCCATCTGAGCAGGCTTCGTGCCTGATAATGCCAGATCCAAAGAAGTCCACTTTAGTAGTGGCTACAGCACTTATTCAATTAATGAGCCACCGTTCCCTGCCACTTTACAAAACAGTTGGTGAGACCAGCGGAAGCAGTTTCAGAACATGCTATTGCACTGTAGCTTCTGGTTTTTACCACTAGCATGCACTTGTGTGCATACCAGCAGTTGCGGTGTTAATGTGACCGTCAAAAGTGGCAAATGTCTTGACTTTCATCGCTGCTATAATTGCAAAATTCAGCCTTGCATGTGCACCAGTAACAGGCATTTAGCTATTTAATTATTGCTTGGTAGTACAGAACTTGAGTATTGCTGAGAAAAGAGACATTTTGCTAAAGGTTTTCATCTTGCACTAATCAGGACATTTTGCAAGAATTCAAATTTAAGGGGGAAATCAACATTTATCTTGCATATGAAGAATGTGCTGATTGGTTGTCAAGTGGACACTAGCCAAGGTGTTTCTATGGTGACTGCCACCATTAATGCTGATTGACAGTTAATAGCCAGGCTTTATTATATTTCAAACAAGGCAGACCTAAGAAATGAGCCAGCAAATGGCTAGCACATACTTTGTTGAGTTGAAATTGGCTCAGTGCATGTATGTATTCTTTCTGTCTACAATGGCCCTGTATATTAATATGTGGCTTTGAGTACACACAAATGTGATACAGCGAGGCCTCAAAGCTAAAATGGACATACATATAGTAAATCCAACAAAGAGACTGGAATATTGATTCTTAACAGGCGAGATTACGTCCAAAAAAATGCATGCCACCCTCAATGACAGATCCAAATTTATATCCATTGTTGTTTTGAATAAGAGATGGACATGAAATGTTAACTCTTCTGCCAGACCTGAGTTTCTTCAGCAATTTCAGATTTCTAGCATCTGCCATATATTGTGTTTATCTGTATTCATTGAAGCTGCTGCTCAGCAGAATCAGACAGCCTTACTAGAAAGCAAACTTACAAATGAGCATTTGCAGTATGTGAGCACTGAGAGGCAGGATGAGATTTGTAGTAGGATTCACTGCTCTATGTGGCCATGTATGTACAGGTTGCTCAAAACACACAAAAGTTTTGTCCTTTTATACTCTCTCTTATCTATGATGGGTTCTGCAAAACATGAACTGGCCAAATAAAGAAACAGGAACTTAAGAAGCAGTGTATAGAATAAAAAATGTAATTTGTCCTAACTTTGTATGATTTATTTCTTTTTATAACTTATGTAATTAAAATGGCACTGGGGCTGGCTTATGGCAATTTGTACACATTTTATTGTATTTTCATAAATACATGTAACAGTATATTACCATTACCATTAAATGGTTGAATGAATTCCTGCAATCAGTTTTCAGCAAGTCCTGCACTTTCATAGTGAAGCATTCCTTCACATTTGTGAAGACAATACAGGACTTGCATATCAATAGCAATGCAGCATCATTCATGTGTTCACTTGACATTGCTAGCTTTTCATCAATCTATCACTCAATTACCCAGATATGTAATTATCCACAAAAGGCAATACAAATCTAACCTGACCAATTACCACACCACCTGTGATATAAGGGATACAGTTCAGTACTACCTTGTGGCACTTGCTCAGCAACAAGCTACTTACAGGTTCACTAAGTTCACTCTGTTCAGCCTTGGTCCAAACATAGGCAAAAGAACAGATCCCGAGAGGTGAGGTGTGAAAGTGATTGTCGTTAACATCAAGATGGCATTTGAACAAATGTGTCAACAGGGAACTTCGCCAAAATTAGAGTCATTATGATTTGGGGAGGAAAATATTCCACTGGTTAGAATCATCCTGAACACAAAAGAAGGTGGTTGTGGTTGTTGAGGATCTGTCATCTCAGCCTCAGGACATCATGACAGAAGTTCCTCACAATAATGCTGTAGGTTCAACCATCTTCATCTGCTTTGTTAATGACATTACTTCCATCAAAGGTTGTAATGCTTGCTGATGATTGAATAATGTTCAGTACAATTTGTGACTTCAGATGCTGAATCAGCCTGTGCTTGTATGTGGCAAGACCTAGACAACATTCATGCCTGGACTCATAAATGGCAAGTAACATTCATGCCACATAAGTGCCAAACAATACTGTCTCTAACAAGAGAGAATTTATGCATCTCCCTTTAATATTTAATGCCATCACTGAATTTCTGACGATCAACAACTTGGCGTTATCTTTCACCAGATACTGAACAGAACCAGCCATATAAATACTGTGGCTTCAAAGCAGGGGTCAGAGGTTAGGAATTCTGCAATGAGTAACTCACCTCCTAACTGCCAAAGCTAGTCCATCATTATCAAGGCACATGTCAGGGGTGTAAGAGAATTACTTCCATTTGTCTGGCTGAGTGCAGCTCCAACAACACAGAAAACATTTGACACCAGCTTGATTGGCAGCCCATCCGTCACATTAATCCTCCACTCCCTCTGCTACTAACTAACACACCATCTGGAAGACGCACTACAGCAGCTCACGAAGGGTCCTTCAACAGAACCTTCCAAGGTGCTACCTGTACCACCTAAACAAAGGCATCAAATGCATGAACATCACGAAATGATGGATCTGCTCCAAGTTATATACCATCCTGACTTGAAACTATATAGCCATTCCTTCATTATCACGAGGTCAAAATCCTGGATCCCCTGTCCTGGGTGTGCCTACTTCAACCCCACCTTGAACTGCAGCAGTTTAAAAAGAGATCCCACCGTTTCCTTCTTAGAGGTGATTAGGGTTCAGAATAAATCTTGGCTTATCCAGTGATGCCTGCATTTATGCACTAATATAAAAAACAATTCAAATATGAGAGCATTATTTTGGATGTTAATGTGACGGCCTCAAAGTGCTTAAATAATTAGTAAATTACAATCGTAAATAAAACAAAATGATTGAAACTTGGGATCTGCTCTGTACGGGGGTCTCCTTGATTGGAAGTGCAAGAGATATATTTCAGCCACCATTTACACAGATGTGATGTGTTTACTAAATGATTGTTTGGTGCGGAATTCATCAGGAATAATGCATTATTCTATGTGTAACTTTGAGCTAAAACTCATATTCAAAACCATGTGTTTCATTTGAAAAATATACAAAATAGTAAGAAAAAGGTATTACAAATGAAAGGCAGTTTTACATGGGGCAATTTCTTTCATCTTAAATCAGGCTCACTTTGAAGTTTAAGACTGCATTGACCTATGATATAAAAGCATGATAACAATGGAAATAAAGAAGATGCCAATACCATAAAGTACTTCCTATGAACAGACTTGAGGCTAATCACAAATAAACGTGTAGACTTGATTGTTTGTGTGGGAAGTACTGCTTTATGGTTGAAAGAAATAGATGATGAATTATCTAAGGCAGTACTGATACAGTATTGTTAAGCTTGGGCTTCAAAGGCTTGAAAATTGAAGCAAGAAGAACTGATTGGACAGAAACTCTAGTTCTGCAGTTCTGAGGTTAGGAGAGCAAGCAAGTAGAAGAGATTGAGATGAATTATAAATTTAACAATGAAGTAAATGGGGTGGCTCTTGGGCAGTTGTATTTGAATTATAGCAAACAGGAGAAACATTAAAAGGAACCCTGTTCATATTGATGAAATAAAGCCTCAAAAACCTTCAATGGAGAGCTAACCAAATAATCACTTATCAACCTGTAATGTTTTTTTCTTCTAACCTGTCCAGGATTATGTGAGAGATTCTAGAAGTGACTCATGAGATATGGGAATAAAATTTGAGTCTCAAGCAGTCTTGTTTTTAAACAAGTTACGAGTTCTTAAAGAGAAATATGCTACTTGGCATAAAATTGCAAACTGAGCTTCTTAGAGGTATCATTAGCAATGGAAGGTGTGTAAGAGTTCCTTTTGAAATCAGATTCAATAGCAAAGCCAGCAATGTTAGATGGAGAAAGACTAAGTATTGATACATCAACACTGAGTGACAAGAAGACACAGTGTCTTCAACAGGTTGGAAGAAACAAAATTTTCATTGAAGACTGAAGGGGATATATAAAGCAAGACATAATGCTTTGTCCATTGAATTGTTAGTGGAGCAGAGGTTGCGGAAATTTAAGTGTGTGCAATCTGAAGGAAGATGAGTGATCCAACTCCGCTATGGTCCAATGTAGGGGGAGGGTTATAACCCATAAGGGTAATGGAGGGAATACAGAAAATTGCAGTGAGAAAGCAGAAATTAGAGTTTTTTTTTTAAATTGGTTACATGATCTAAGGCATAATGATAGAATCCTGCATGAAAATTGACAATGTAGAGAAAAATACTGACTTGTCTGCTTACTTGCTCTGTAATATAAGGCAATGCCAGTAAGGTCTTACAGCAAAACTACAAAGAAGGAGCAATCAATGTATGTTACATACCTGATGAATTCTGCTCCAATGAAAGTAGTTAATGCCACTAGCACAGAAGGCAAAGCAGTTGACATGTCAAGCATTCATGTATTATTGTCTTGAATATAGTTATTATGATGATAGCAGGTTACAGTGTGGAATACATGCTTGTGTAGTATTAAACTGGCATAAAAAATTATTCTTTGCAAATAACTGGCAGATGTGCATTTTTAAGAAATTCTCTCTGTATCTTTAGGAATCCAAATAAATGATGGTCATCCCATCTTCACTGAGGAGTTTGAGCGTGGTGTTGCCGCCTTAGGCACCACTCTATTCTTAACGTGCTGTAACACCACTGATAATGGGATAGAAGAAAGCAAAGATACTACAGTATTGGTAACAAATGATGGAATGTCTAGCCTGTAGTAATATGGTCATTGGAATCCGGTAAAGTAAAATATTGCTAGTTCCATTAGGGTCTGAAACGGTTAGACTTCCTGGAGTAGCATTTCTGCTTTAGGTGCAAACAGAAACAGATTGTATTATTTTCTACCCAAACTTATTTGCATAATAACAATTAGAAAATCCTCCATGTATGAATATAATTGAGTATCATAATAAAACATATTTATAAAAGAATCTCATTTAAGAGTGGTATTAAGAAAGTTTCTTACCACAGCTTAAAATAAGTTTATCATAAAATAACAGCATTTTTAATCAGCGCTTAGTTTGTCATCTTTTAGAAACGTGATTTTAAATCATTGAATATAAAATAAAATCCACACTGAGCTGTATGTTAGTTTAATTGGTGTATGCTAACATTTTAACAAAATCAAATACTTTTACTATTTAGAAACTTTAAAGATATTCCCTAATAGAGAAAAAATGTTCTAGCTTAATTAGCAGCTCCTCCCTGAAGAATTGCAAATGGACTCAATCACCTTTTTAATCAGTGTAAAAGTTTGTGAAAACTCAGTGCATTCATGAATACAATGCACAAATCAGGAGAGAGGAATTGCAAGATGGCTATTTACTATCACCCACTTTACACTCTCACATCGTGAAAATCTACCCCAGCTATATCACAATACTGAATGTTGTCATTTTCTCTCAAGAAATTTCTTGATCCAACTTGATTTTTATTAAGAACAGCTACCAGTATTGTTCAGTCATCATTTTCAACAGAAGATAATGGCTTCTGCTAATAAAGGACTCTGTGTCAAAACAACTAAAAGTCCAAATCACTATTTTTATAGTTCACACACCTGACTAACTCAACTAGTTTAAATAAACACCTCCAAGCTTGATTGTGTGTTTGTTTCTCGTTTGTCCGTAAAACAAGAAATCCATACCTAGATAGTTCCTCCTAAATTTGCAATTTTCAGTTTCAATCGAGAGTGGTTGTTGCAGAAGGTGATAGTTCTGAAGGATGAATGTTCTTGTCACATTTGCTCCAACCATTCTATAGCTGTCACGGTCTGTGGGTGGAAATTTTAAGGGAACAGGTCTCTCTGTACAAACTCTGTCAGATACTGGTATGACAGACCAGATGTAGTTGTACTTCTTGCAACAAACCTTCTTGTTATCTAAAAGTAGCTGTTCTCGAGATGTTCTATTGTGGCCAATCCTCTACCAATAATTATTAGGTAGGCTCAAGGCAAAGGAGGATTGGTGGTAGTGAACTATCTCACAACCCAAACCTAATATCACGTGTCACATACTGGTAATAGTGGCAAATGTCACAAGTACCAGGAGTGGTCTTTACTTCTAAAGTTATTTCTCAATACCTCACTAGAATTACCAGTTTTATGAATTCTTAACTGATTGTTGGAAGATATTATACATATTTTGCAGAATTAGTTTGTTATTCCATTATAAATGATAAAGCACAGTGCCCAAGTAGTTGGTTTGTTTAGTTTAGTTTGTTCTTACAATTTATAACTGGCATAAAGTAAAAAAAATGCAAATATAAAAGATAACTGTTTTAGACATTTTTTACCACAACGGACCACTTTGAGTGTCATCATCCCCAATGCGTTAAAACAGTCCATACCAGTTCCTTTCCTACTTTTCATTTTAGCAGTAACAGCAGTGGCTCAATGTACTTGTTTTTTTTTCTTCAGCTGATAACTAAGTGAATTATGGATGATCAGTAACTGATTGAGGTTGATAGCAAAGAATGTCTAAACTGCTCGTCTATGACTTGGTTTAATGCATTTTTATGAACCAATATTTCTATCCTGACTCTCATCTCTGGTGTCCAACCAATTCAATTTCAAGCATCTCCATTTTAAATGCTGAAGATTGCTGAACCATATCTGATAGATCATACATCTCTGCAATAAAAAGTCATACTTTTCTTAAATTGAATCTATAATTTCCACATTAACCGCTTCACATTATTGATGGTTAATTTTCATATTCCTTACTATTATACTTGCATGATTTTTTATTTATAACATGTATTCCGAAAATAAATCTCAAACTTTTCATTTCATCCATTCGTTTCAAATTTAAACTTCTTGGCTTTTACTTTATCTTTTTTCATTCTTTCCTGTGAAGAAGTGAAACTGATTCCACTACCCATTATCAGCACTTATTTGTGTTCAGACCTAAAATTACCATATTTCCTTTGTCTGTAACCTATTGCAATCCATCTCTCCATTCAAGGCTTCCTTGAGAATTAGATGCAGTATTCTAGTTGTTATCTCAGTGAAAACTTGGTGGTCTCTCACTACATTTGTGATTAGCTGCAATATGTCAACTACACTCCCATTTTCAAGTTTTTCACTTGTACTTTTTATTAGAAACCTCTCTTGTTGCTACAGAATAATGCACATTGTTCACCTTTACCAACACTTGAAACTAATTAACTTTTCACAGCTAGCTGTTCCATTGCTTCCGTTTTCTTATGTGTGATAACTGCTGCCTCTTCATACTTCATCACTTAACCTTATTATTTATAAGTCATTGTTTGAATGTGAACTTTGGTGCTGTTTCCATTTTACAGGATTCTGAAAAGTGGAACAATGCTAAACAACTACCTTGTGTTCAGTCAATTTTTGAGGATCTTATCCACATCAAAGTACCACCTGAAACAAAATTTATTGAAGAAATCCTACATGATAGGTAGGTATCTTCCCACAAGATATTAAATGTAATTACATGGTGCTCTCCACTTTGAAGCATTGACTGATAGTCAAGCGTCAAATGCTAATATCTTTATAATTCCAAAGGCCACTTTGCAAAATCTATTGAGCAGTTTAGTTTCTCTTTAAAAATATTAAAATTGCCAATTCAGTCCATTTTGAACAAATGTAATCCAACAATGTGAAGGGACTCATTTAAATATTGTAACAAGGATGACCTCTCAGTGGTGGCAAACTCCAACTCAAGACCTTGGCAAAGGCTTAAAAATTCTCTCACTCTTATCCAACCTTTCTGTATTGGCCCATTTACAGAGCATGTCTAGCCAAATTTGCAAAAGACGTAATAATAAAAAAAAATGAATGAAGATGTCTACACCAATGCTATATGGGTGAGTAGGAGACAGAGATTTGTTGCTAAGGTTTCAGCTGGCATCACCACTTTTTCCTTCCTCATTCTACAAAGGTCAGTTTATCATCACAGAATGTGAGTCCAGCCCATAATCCAACACTGATCTGGTGCTTAAATAATATTCGATAATATATTTATTTTCATTAACAAAGTTGTGTAAGTATAACACTCATATATGTTTCCTGTTGCTCCTTGTTGACAAAACTACATATGTTGATGTGTATAAAATATTTTTAAAAAGAGCTGGATATGCCCAGCAATTTATTTGCAAATACTAGGTTTTAACGTTTCAAGCAGCACTCCACATAGAGTAATTTTCATCATTTAGACATAGACATAGAGTCATACCTGGAACCAATTTTAAAATTAAAAAATATATTGGTTGTTCATGGTCTTGTGTGAAGGTCCAGAATGTAAAAGAAAATAAGACAGACAATTAAATCAAAATACATTCTCCCTAATGTTATGTTGCTAAAGAAATGGGAGAGACAGTCTGAAATGGAATTGTTGTTTGTGTTCTTTCCACACAATGTTGATTATATTTTTTGGTGCTGTAGTTAATCATTCTGTTCTCACATCTAAAAATAGTGAAAACAAGTGTTACAATTTTTATCAACAATGCCAATGAGTTGCCTTTGGCATGCAATGGATTAGCATGGCAAACTACTGATTCTGAGTGTAAATCTAACTCGAGATTATCCCACACCTAAACTTTTTCAAATAATCAATGTAACAAATAACATTTCACAGAGATCTTTTGAAATTTAAATTAAAACATGGAACTGTGTCAGCTAGAGATTCACACAAGTGACAGTGGAATTTGTTTTTGTTTAGTGATTAGCCACCACATGTACTTGTCAAAAAACAATATGATATAAAATATTGTCAATTTACCTCGACGTTCCCATATGTAAGACATGGAATTTCCTTCTAAATGTACCTCTGCCTCCCTCTCCTTCTACAAAACACATTGGCACCTACATTTTGGTCAAGCTTTCAACTGCATGTCCTAATATCTCCTAATGTGGCTCTGTGTCAGATTTTGTCTGATATTGCTCTTGCGATGCCTTTGGAATGTTTTACAATGTTACAGGTGGTGCATACATACAAGCTGCTGTTATGTTGCCTCCTGTGTATATTAATACCAAAAGTTAACACTTCTGGCCAAGCAGAGAAATAAAGCAATTTAAAATTTTTCTATGATAAGTTCATTAGTAAAAGGATGTTTTATTCAAAAATGATTTGTATAGATTTAATGTTGAAATTGCATTAACCTTGATCCATTCTAAAGATGTCACATATTATTTAGTGGAGAATTGGGCAGTATTACATGAGATCCTGATGAGTTCAGATATAACATACCTGACTCCTTACAAACTTACATAATTATGCCTAACTATTCGATGTAACTTGTACCTATTGCTAACTTAAAATAGACTACTCTATGGTTATGTAAGACAAGTGCCTCTTCTGGTTAAGACTTGCCATGATTTTAACCTCCACCGTTGATAATTATTAAGCAGGCTGTTTAGACTTGGGTAGTTTGGTGGCAGCACTATACACCAACTCACCCAGAGCTCAACACACCAGAGGCAGCATTTTATTTTCTAATTTCATTCTGCATAGCTTGCTTTCCTTCGCCTTCACACTGTTTATCACAGTTTTCTAATTTCCAGACTTAAGAAATACACATTGTTTAAACTGCACAGCATGCTACAACAAATCCTGGAGCCTTCAGGAAAGTCAAGGAAATTCTCAGTACTGGAGGGAAGAAGGGCAGCAACTGTTCACCCTGAAACAGGTATTTTGTGAGCACATTGAAACATTTCTATGTAACATATACATTTTTTATGTTATAACCATGTCAGCTATGTTCTTATTTAATCTTACCTCACTGGTTCAGAAGGTTACATAAAGTATGGAATGAAACTGTTAGAAACATGAAACATGCTTGCTAATGATGTTGTCGTGTGAATTCCATTCTTTCAGAATGGTTTTTGCCTCAAACAAATTCTACAGGTTATTTGTTTCATTATTTCATTTCATTTCCATGCAGTGGCAGCTAATTTGGTGTCAAGACCAGTTTAGAAATAACTTGGGGTTTGAAACATGTTTTCTACATTTCTCGTGAGCAATTCCAATTAATCTGTTATTAGAAATGGGCATGAAATTACAACTGCATATTGGAGCAACCAGTTCTAAAAGATTTCTTCAGAAGCTCACCCATTATGTCTTTCTCTAAGTAGTTCAGGAAGCAGAGGTTTTAGAAGTGGGAACAAACTGGTAATCCTGGATGGGGGTAAACTGCTTCTGTACTTGAACTACACTGTCAACAGATCATATCTCTGATTAATCTTAGAAAATTGACTTTCTTACTCTAGATTCTGAAGATAAAGATGAAGGTTTTGCAGAATATAACAAGCAGGTATTCCATCATCTTATTTCTCCTGCATGCTCAACCATGCTGTCTGATGTTGCAAGTAACCTGACTGTACAGAAGTAGCATAAGTTTGGTGCTGTATATCTTGCGGTGGCTGAACATAATTTCAACATAGAAACATGGAAATTAAAAGCAGGAGTAGGCCATTTGCCCAATCAAGCCTGCTCCACCGTTCAATGTGATCATGGCTGATACTCTGTCTCAACATGAAATTTCTGCTCTCTCTAAATCTTTAATTTTGAATATACTCCATGACCTGGCCCCCACAGCTTTCTGAGGTAGCAAATTCCAAAGGTTGAGGATGTTCATTTAAATTGCATTTCATGAAACTATTGTCAATGTTACACTAAAATGATGAAACTGGGTTATAAATGACTATTTGGTAGCGACTGCAGAAAATGGATTGTAAGTATGAATTTGAGTAGAGGCTTATTTAGATTTCACTTGAAGATATTGAGGTACTGTAGTTGCCTTCAGTCACTGTTGTGTGGCATCAATAGTGTGTGTAATGGTACAAATGATTCTGAAACATCCTGAAAAAGAGCTTGCTTGTTTGATGTCACATTGTCCATTATTGATGTTGCCATTCTGTATGTATTAAGAATTCACAAGTAGCATGAAAACCAATCACTTAAGGTTTACCTTGCTGACAAACAAAAATGATGTTAAAGTAGATTATCAAACTAGCTAATAAAAAAATTAAGCAGCATCTTCCTTCTGCCAGTGTTCCTGAGAATGTGGTGGAGACGGAGTCAATCATGACTTTCAAAATACAATTGCATATTTATCAGAGGAGAAAAGATATTACATGCCTATAAAGGCAGGCAAGTGGCACTGGGTGAATTACTTTTGCAGATAACAGGTACAATTTTGACACGTCAAATGGCTTCCCTCTGTGGTTTTAACTGTTTTATCATTCTATAGCTATCTGGCTTCTTCCTTGCAGTGAGAATTTATCGTTGCCTCCTCAACTCTCAAACACACTCCTTTTCACAAGCATACTGTTACAACATCAGATAATTTTACTACTGAACAAGTCAGATCACTGAATGAAACCTGGCTCAAAAGGTGATATGTTCATTTCAATTCAGTTTGTTAAAATGATGCTGAGCCGATAAGACATATTTACATGAGGCTGCAGATTTTCTTTAACAACAGAACAGAAGTTTATTATACAAAAGCAATTAGAAAACTACCTAAATATCAAAGATAAATTAGCAAGATATAAAACATAGTGAAAAATAAAGTTCCAACCAATTTCCTGACACTATCTGTTATACTCAAGTCCAGAGAAATTAAATCCATAACTCAACTCTTCAGAATTCTACTCAACTGACTCCTTCTGGGTCCTTCCCTGTCAACTGTGGAGAATGTTCGATGAGTCCTTTCCAAATCTGCCAATGTGAACTTTTCCACAGATCTGAGGGTCTAAACTTTCCCAGTTCCAATAACCAACAGATTTCTAACCAGGCACTTCTGGTTTGAAAGTTCACCAAAAAAGAACCTTCTGCTGATATAACTGGCCCCTGAACTCCCAAAAGAGAAACTAAACTAACTTTGAAACGCAACACTGGTGTCTTCTGAACTGAATGTTTAAAAAAGAATTATTCATCCTCGGGTCTTCTGACCTGGAAACAAAGCCAAGCCCTTACATGCTTAGTCTGCCTGTCAACAGTATAGACACTTTTCCAGTAACACAGCGGGGTCTTTAAGCACTTGTTCTCTGATAAATATTGGATTTAAGCACTCTTTCATGAAAGCTTATCTGACATTGTTTCAAAAGAAAACACTTCACAGAGGAAACTAACATCAACCTGCATTAATTTTGAAATTCAAATTCCAAAGGTTATAATTAATATATAAAAACAATGTACCTTTCATCACATTGAACTTTGATTTAGAGCTATGTTATTTTGTTTCTTTAATCCAGTATTACCAAGGCTGAATTTTGCCAAGTAGGTCAGACATAATGTTTCTAGTGGCTGTGCTTAAATTCTTTACTCTAGGTCTTGACTGACTGTGTAATAATATTGGGTTCCACGGCAGGAAGACCACACATCCCCTCTGGCACCTTGTTTAAGGAAGAAGAAACTTGGCCAAAAATACAACTTCTGGTATTAACCCAGTGACCATTTGTTGGAATTTGGCCACCTGGGCGCAATGCCCGAGAGTTGCTGACACTGTTGGATTGTGCATCAGTGTGATTCATTGCCCTGAGGGCAGGAAGAGGAAATTCATTTAAAATAAAGTCACATTTGAAGTGTATCATTGCCCAACCATGCTAAGCTACAAAACAAGAAAATCAAATTCATCCTACAAAAGATGAATCCCACTTTGTTTGCAATGTATGCTATGGGAAATACTTTTATAACATCAAAATTAGAAAATCTAACTATTAGGAAACAGTATAAAGTTAAGAGACCTTTATAAATGTAACTATACACATGGCAGGGCAAACATCTAGCTATGTGCAGTAGATTCTCTTCAGTGCCATGCATTGCATAATACAGTTTCTATCAGAAAATTGTGACATGAAAACTAAGTCATTGACTTGCTAGACCAGAATTGCAGAATTGGAAGAAGAAATAGATAAAACAAATGAGGAATTTTCTCTTTACACAACCAAGATTGCAGAGTCCAACCAACAACTTAAACATCTGGAGCAGGAGCTAAGAATCCAGGCAAACTCGGGACAGTTATGGATGCAGGTTAGACAACCATAAATACAAAACATTGGCCAGTTTTTCCCTGAATGTACTTTGCTTCTGTGGAAGTCACCATGTTATGTATAACCTGGTATTTAATTTTGCTCTTTCCTGGAGCATCTGCACAGATTAGAATTGACCCAACAGGATTCTTTGTGGAATGGGCAGCTGACAGCTGAGTAATACATGCACAAAATCCAGTCATTTTGACCCCTCATAGCCAGTACACCCACTGCGTTATTTTTAAATTAAATGTATCAAGGTCTCAGTAAAAATTTGTAGCTTGGGTTGTGGATGCAGTTGTTCATTAGCTCACCAAGCTGGTTGTTCTGTGGTGTGCAGACATTTCGTTACGCTTCAAGGCAACATCATCAGTGCAACCTCTAATCGAAGCATTGGTGTTCTGTCTCCTTCCGGATTTATACGATCCTCTGGTGTAATGGTCTTGGCACTTCCAGTTCTGTTGTTTTAGCAGCGGTCTGTATATGGGGTCTGTTTATATGTGTTTGTTAATGGAGTCCCGTGTTGAGAACCAGGCTTCCAGAAATTCCCTTGCATGTCTTGTGTTCACTTGTCCCAGTATGGTCACTTTGTCCCAGTCAAACTGATGGCCCTCATTGTCTGTGTGTATTGAGACAAATGAATATTGGTTGTGTCTTTTTACTGCCAGCTGCTGTTCGTGTACCCTGGTCGTCAGTTTCCTCCCTGTTTGTTCAATGTAGTGTTTATTGCCCTCGCTGTATGGGATCACCCATCTCAGGTCTCATTGTGGAAGCCATGACTCAGAGATCAGAACACACAGTCCTTCCTATAATCCAACCCAAACTGTGGGTAAGATACGTGACAACACATTTGTAATAATCAAACGCACAAAAGCTGAAGAAACCCACCAACTTGTCAACAACATCTTCAAGTATTTCACTAGAGAGGAAGAAAACAAGAAGCAGCTCCTGTTCTTAGATGTAATGGTAGAAAGACTGACTAATGGCGAATTCCAGACACGAGTATACAGGAAGGCCACACACACGGACCAAATCCTGAACTTCAATAACAACCACCCCACCATACACAACAGAGCTGCATCAAGACACCATTTAAATGAGCAGCATCACACTGCAACACCTCAGAACTCCGTAGAATGGAAGAGGAACGCCTACACAAAGTTTTCACCGACAATGGATACCCAAGAAGCTTCGTCTACAGATGCCTATGAAACAAATGACAGTCAGAGAGCACGGTACAACAGAAGACACCAGCGCTTCCCAATATCAAAAATAAGAAATGACTACCAGACTCCTAAAACCGCTTAAGATCATGATTGCACACAAACCTACAGCAACACTGCGCCAAATGTTATCAAAGACCAAAGACCCCATACCGACAGTAAACAAGACCGACGTGATATACAGAATACCATACAGCGAGTGCAATTAACACTACATTGGACAAACAGGGAGGAAGCTGACGACCAGGATACACAAACACCAGCTGGCAGTAAAAAGAAATGACCAATATTCACTTGTCTCAATACACACAGACGATGAGGGCCATCGGTTCAAATGGGACAAATTGACCATACTGGGACAAGTGAACACCAGACCTGCAAGGGAATTTCTGGAAGTCTGGTTCTCAACACTGGACTCCATTAACAAACACAGAAATAGACCCCATATACAGACTGCTGCTAAAACAATAGAACCAGAAATGACAAGACCATCACACCAAGAGCTCATATAAATCCAGAAGGAAGCAGAACACCAATGCTTTGATTTGAGGTCACATTGATAATGTTGCCTAGACGGGTAATGAAACATCTGCACACCACAGAACAACCGGCTCAGCGAGCTAACAAACAACTGCATTAAATGTGTTGAGTAACTAGTCAATTCAGAGTAACAACAACTGTGACAGTCTCAAAGTACAGTAATATTTTATAATTCTATATTTTAATTTACCTAATATGTTTACAAAATTCCCTGTTAAATATCAAATCGACATGATTTTCTCTGAAATAAATGCACTTTTTTTAAACACTGTCTTGTCTTTGAGAAAGAGAGATCTCTTTCATAAATATTTTTCCCTCACTGAGGATCCATTTTAACATGAACTTGTGTAACAATTTGAAAATGTTCCTGGATGCTTTATCAATGGCATCAGCAAAAGAAACTAGGGCCTGAGACAAAAGAATAGATGTTAAATCCAGTGATCAAAACTGTGATCAGAGTTTTTTAAAGAAGTCCTAAAACAAGAAAATCAGACTGAAGGAATTCTAGACCATTGCACACGACTGAGGCATGGAACACCAGTACTAGAACTCCTAGTAATATATTGATCAGATAAGGATGAATAAAACAGATGGCTCCCTAAAAGGCATTTACCACCTTGTCAAAGGCAACTTCTTCTGTCAATGCAGGGCTTAATTTGTGATTTGAAAATTTTTCTCATTGCAAATTACCGTTCTGTTCCAAGGAATATGGGACCTATGGAGTTTCTGCAAGTAATGCTTAATGCTGTCTGAAATTTCAGGTCTTCGTGTCTGTTCTAGAATTTCTTCATATGTTTCATTGATTCAGGAGCCTGGGGACAAATGTGAGTCACTTTTGGAAGATTTCCACAATCTGTTGAAAAAGCTCTCACAGGCCAGGGACATGCTGTCAATGCTCCACTTAGAGATATTGTGTACTAAACAGACTGAAGGAACTGGAATCTGAATTAGCAGATGTTTACACAGCGCTGGAAAACAGACCATCCAGAATCTCAAACCTGGGAACAGAAGTACTGTCAGAAAGTGAAGTGTAAAGTTGAGACAAATTAAACTAAAAAACATGTAATGTGAAATCTAAATAATTAAAATTTTTATTTTATTTCAGTGTGAGAGAGAAAGGAAATCACACCTGCCTCTCTAATTATTCACAGATGCTGTCTGGAGTCTAATGCTAAAGAATCCCCTTGACTCATCCTTCTTATTCAACTCCATCATCTATCATGGTTAGACTTTGACCCTGCCAATGAGTAATAAAATGCTAATCTTCAGGATTAGGTTAGATTAGATTATGTTTTTGGGAAGTATCAACACAATTTACAATGTAGCATGTATTATGCATTATGCATTGTGTTCCTCTAGTTTATCTGGTTTCTGGATTTTTTTTTACTTGCACCAACACTTTGGGTTACAATAGAAACCCCAAGCTAAGGTACATAATTGAATGAGAGATCATCTACATTCAATGAGTTTCCTGGTGGAACATGTTGGGTCAACCTAACTTAAAACCATTGTCCACTTTATCATACCAGAGCATGGTCAGAGCTAATTCTGTGCTCTGAGCAGGGAAGTTGCATTTGGGTGGAGCCCCAATCATCTGACATACCAAGATATGAAAGAGGAGCTGAAGTAGGTCATTTGGCCCCTCAAGACTGCTCCACCATTCAATAAGATCATGATTGATGCATTTGTGTTTCGAATTCCACATTCCCATCAATCCCCAACGTTTCCTTGTCTGACAAGAATCTATCTCCCTCCACCTTAAAAATATTCAGTGATGCTTCCCACTGTTTTCTGATATTGAGAGATCCAAATTCACACAATCCTCATCTCTGCCCTAAAAGGGTGCTCTTAATTTTGGACTCGCTCACAAGAGGAAACATCTTTTCACATCCACCTTGTCAAAACCGCCCAGGTGTTGATGTGCTTCTGTCAGTGACCCCTGATTCTTATAAATCACAGTGGAACAAGTCTAGCCCAGCCTTTTCATCATAAGTTAATCCATTCATTCCAGGCATCAATCCAGCAAACTGTCTCCAATGCATTTACATCCATCCTTAAATAAGGAGAACAAAACTGCACACAGTATTCAAGATGTGGTCTTGGGAATGTCCAGAGCATCCTGCCTTTTCTGTTCAATACTCTTGTATGAAAAGGCAAGCATTTCATTAACCTTCTTGATTACATGCTGTACCTTCACACTAACATTTGTGATTCATGCACTAGAGCGCCTAAACGTCAACTTTCCTGCTTCTCTGATGTTGCCTGGCCTGCTGTGTTCCTCCAGCTCCACACTGTGTTATCTCTGACTCCAGCATCGGCAGTTCTTAATATCTCTACCACTAAGTAGTGTTTTGTTTGCATCTTCATTTTAATTCCTTACAACTGAAGCAAAAGGAGTTAAAATGTATTCTGTAGGGTAAAATGAAGTCCTTAGCCATTTCTTTTAAGAGATAACCTAAGATTGAACTTTCTAAGCTTCCTGCTGAAATGTGGTTCGTGTTTATGTATCGCACTGTCAACCACTTCTGAAGTTTATCACCAGGAAAATGAAAGATGTCTGCTTTCTAAGTAATTAAGCTTAGAATTTTGTTTTCTTCAATATTTCAAAGGGTAATTTATGATTCAGATTTCAGTGCAGTACATTGTTCTAGTTAGCTTGGAACACACTTTCCCTATTATTACTGTTGTTTGTTTATTTTAGGCTGAGTGCTGCCTCTGTTTCTTCCTGACATTAGCCAAGTTGCTCAAGGAACTAATTACCAAACTACAGCAGATAACGTAGCCACATAATTAAACCATGTGAGCCTATAATAAAAGCAAAATACTATGGATGCTGGAAACCTGAAATAAATCCAGAGAATACTGGAGAACTAAAGATAGATTCTAAACCAGGTCTCACACCTAACATGCATTATCTGACCTAAAATGTCACTTCTTCTTTGCACTGTTAAAACTTTTAGTTCTTTCAGGGCGGTGACTTGAAAGATATTTGAGGATTTATGTACAATTAATCAATTTAATCAATTAAAACCTTCTAACTCATTAACGATTTAACAGCAACTTGGGTTTGTTTAATACATCCTCATCAGTTGTGTGACCCCTTGATATTTTTAATTATAAATTGTGTTCTGTGTGCTTCTTTCTCACTTCAACCGATGAAGGTTCTATGCGCTGAAAGCTTGTGTTTTCAAATAAACCTGTTGTACTATAACCTAGTGTCATGTGATTTCTGACCCTGCCCACGCCAGTCCAACACCAGTACTTCCATATCATCGGTTTTACAGCAG
Source organism: Rhincodon typus (assembly GCF_021869965.1). Lineage (NCBI taxonomy): Eukaryota > Metazoa > Chordata > Chondrichthyes > Orectolobiformes > Rhincodontidae > Rhincodon > Rhincodon typus. The sequence goes on along the minus strand of NC_063363.1, from coordinate 21,154,129 downwards.
CATTTCCAAAATAAGGGGAAACATCATCTGCAACCTTTAAACTGTTGGCTGAAAACAAAAATATTTTTGATAGTGAAATGGATACAAGACAGTCAGATATAGCCAGTTAACTTATATTTATCCTTACTTTATTATTGAAATTTATTACAGCTTAGTCAAAATTTAAGGTCCACCACATTGAATTTTGTATTTTTGTAAGTTTGATTTGAGTGTGTGTGTTCGTGTGTGTGAGTTGCAGAATTTGGGATATGTGATTATATTTTTAATGATTTTGATATTTTTACCTTGGTGGGTGTTGGCCTAAAATCTAAGCCCTTACTTCTGGAACTCAAGGAAACCTATCTGTCTAGTTCTTTATAAGCTATATTTAAACAGAAAAATACACATTGAATTGGCAAATACATTCTTTTACAATTCAGAATCATGTTACACTCAAATGAGGAGCTGTGAAAGAAGGATGCCATTCCACCCCTTCTCACCTGGTCATAACATAGTGATCATGAAAATGCCTAGTTAATTGTATTTGAATGAATATATATATGTCTACATATCTGTCAATGAATGAATGGTATATGCCAAATGTAATCATAACAGCAATTTAACGTACACTCCCACCAAATGTCATGCTTATGAATAATAGAACAAAGAACTGAAGGTCTGGAACAAAAATGGAAATCGCTGGAGAAACTCAGCAGGTCTGACAACATCTGTGGAGAGAAAGCAGAGTTAACATTTTGAGTCAGTGGCTCTTCTTCAGAAGGGTCATGTTTATGAATCCTGAATAGCATTCTAAAAGTTCACGCCTTCTATACAATGTTTGATTTTGCAGAGTTGTTCTCTTTTGGATTAAATGTTAAACTGAAGCTCCGTCTTGAGAGAATGGCACTATTTTAAAGTGGGGGCGTTATCCCTGGTATCCTGGCCAATATTTATCCTTCAATCAACATTCATAAATACATTATCTGGTCATTATTCTACTGCTGTTTGAGAGACCCTGCTAAGCGTATACTGGTTGACACATTTCAGTCACAATGCTTTAATAAGAAATTAATTGGCTGTTGTGCACTTTGAGATGGTTATGAAAAGTGCTATATAATTGCAAATCTTTTTGAAAAGAGGGCCTATTTGGAGAGGCTGCTTTTCTGAGTAAAATCAAATTAATTATTCAGTGCACTACAAAGGTCTAACAGTTTGCACGTGAAAGGAGCCGTATGTGCACCAAACAAATTGCAAGATATAACTGCAGTGGAATCAAATATTTTACTGGCAATTCAAGCTCTGCATTCAGTGTGCTAACCACCTGGGATTTTGTTCCTTGTCTCTTATGGTCGTGTAAAAGGTGTAGTAGTAGTGAAGTAAACTGTTCATGTTCTAATATGCTGCTAAGTATTAGATAGATAAAGTACACTGGAATCTGGAGGAAGAACAGTCAAGGTGTATGATCAAGGCTATGAGCTCGGCAAAGCATATCACAAGGGCCTACAATATTGTTACCTGGGCTTTAGTGTTGATGGGATCTGGCAATGAGAATCAGGATTGGAGAATTCACGACGGGACAGCTAGGGTGATTTAGGTGAGTTCTAACCTTTAACGCTTCGCGTGCTATCTGCTGTTAGTTTTCCTCAGGCAGTCAGCTGGCTACTGTGGGTATAAGCTGAGGATGGAGTAGCACTAGCCATTGGATCACTTACTTGAAATTGCTAATAGTCTAATATATGCTTCTGATTTGGGTAAATTGCCTTGTTCGGTGCTTTATCAAAATAGCATCCAACATGGCACACAGCAGAATCGTGTGCACATGCATCCTGTTTTGGATAAAACATGCCATCAAAATACCAAAGTGCCATGCACCATGGAGCCAAAGTCACTGCATTCATTTTTCTCTATATTCAGACATACAAATCTGAATGACTCCTCCCCCACCTAGGGTGGATTAACTGAAACTTCAGGAGAGTTCTGTGTGCTCTAATATGCTCAATTGGAAAGGTGGACTGGCCCTTTATTTAAAAGACAGTGCATCCAAAATGTAGCATTCCCTTAGTATGTCACTTAAGCATCAGTTGACATTGCATATTCAAGTCTTGGAATGGATCTTGGAGAACCCTGATTCAGTAATGCTACAAGTGGGCCTAAGCTGGAAAAAGTAGAAGGTCAACGAATGGATAATAAATCATGTTTATTTTTAATAAATAACGAAGTGAAGTTGAGTTCTACCCAAGCCAAGGAACAGAACAGCATGTTCCTCAAGCTCATAATATATTGTAAATGACCTTTTAACAAGACATGGTAAAAGCACAGCGGATTAAGTTGGCAGTCACTCAACAATAATCCTTTCTTACTCTGCATTACTTCTGAAAAGTATCCAATAAATATTTGAGCCACTGCTTGTTAATAATTAACTATATACTACATTTATCTTATTCATTGAGCACATGTTGCCTCAGCTGGTCATTGATAATTTACTTGCTTCAGGATGGGAGTCCAGTACAACATGCCCAGTCTTGCATTGCTGTAGTTAAATGAATGTTCCAATTATCATCTGAAGGACTTTTAACTATCGAAGCTTTAGAATCGTGTTAGCATTTTACTGCTGCAATTGAAACTCGTCATGTTCGTTACGGTGTTATATGGAGGTAAGTGTGAGAATACTTTAAACAGTTCAACTAATTGACCAACTGCCTGAATCTTTTGTTACTGTTGCAGAATCCTGTGTTACCAAACCCGTTTGCATGTGATAAGAGTTAACAGTCAGATTTCAGTTTAACTCAATGACACTCTGGGCTGAAGCTTCAAATAATTAAAATTATAATCTCTCAATCAACTACAATGGATATCTTATCCAGGAGCAGAAGTTAAAAGACTTGCTGTAATAGAAATAGTTGTAATCATTATTAGTCGTGCCTGGACACAAGGATAATGTTTATTTTGGGCCATGAGTTTCAGCAATACATCTGAATATGATTGAACAGATCAGTTCTCAAATTGAAGATCTTGCACTGATCTGATAATTGCTCTGCTACAGTGATATGGGTGACACAGTGGCTCAATGGTTTTCACTGCTGCCTCTCAGCGCCTGGGACCAGGGTTCGATTCCCCTTGGGCAATTATCTGTGTGGAGTTTGCACATTCTCCCTGTGTCTATGTGGGTTTCGTCCAGGTGCTCCAGTTTCCTCCCACAATCCAAAGACGTGCAGGTTAGGTGGGTTGGCCATGCTAAATTACGCATAGTGCCCAGGGATGTGTAGGCTTCGGTGGTTTAGCCAGAGGGTTGGATCTGGTTGGGTTGCTCTTCGGAAGAGCGGTGTAGACTCAATGGACTGAATGGCCTACTTCCAAACTGTAGGGATTCTTTGATTATATGGTCCCGAAGTGCAGGATTGACTTTCTGGATGCAGATAGAAACCTATGCATGACTTTTTTTCATGTGTCCACACTATGGTGTTCGGTAAGTGATCAGGCTTTGGTGAGGAGTCAAACCACAGTAACTGTGCTGTTGCAATGTTATTCCATCTTTGCAGCCAGTGGTGCACAGTATTCTTTCACCAATTTTAGTGTTCAGGACATTTTGGACTGCACCTTGTTTGGCAGCTCACCCTGTCCTTGCTCGTCCTCACCATTAACAACTTCTCCTTCAATTCCTCCCACTTCCTACAAAGGGGGTGACCATGGGTACCCACATGGGCCCAAGCTATGCCTGCTGCTTTGTAGGATACGTGGAACAATCCCTCTTCCAAAGCTACAATGGCCCTATCCGCCACCTCTTCCTCCGTTACATGGATGACTGTATTGGCGCCGCTTCGTGCTCTGACGAGGAGCTCGAACAGTTCATCCACTTCACTAACACCTTCCACCCCAACCTTAAGTTCACCTGGACCATCTCTGATACCTCTCTCTCCTTCCTGGACCTCTCTGTCTCCATCTCTGTCATCCACCTGGAAACCAATATCCATTTCAAGCCTACCGACTCCCACAGCTACCTAGAATGCACCTCCTCCCATCCACCTTCCTGCAAAAAGGCCATCCCCTATTCCCAATTCCTTCGCCTCCGCCACATCTGCTCCCGAGATGAGGCATTCCACTCCCGGCCATCCCAGATGTCCTCGTTTTTCAAGGACCACAACTTCCCCTCCACAGTGGTTGAAAACGCCCTCGACCGTGTCTCTCGCATTTCCCGCAACTCATCCCTCACACCCCCCCCCC
>NC_063363.1:21123082-21149829 GCF_021869965.1 Rhincodon typus | reverse complement strand
CCTCACCCCCATCCTAGGCCCCAAGAAGACTTTCCACATCAAGCAGATGTTCGCCTGCACATCTGCTAATGTGGTTTACTGTATCCGCTGTTCCCATTGTGGCCTCCTCTACATCGGGGAAACCAAGCGGAGGCTTGGGGACCGCTTTGCGGAACACCTACGCTCGGTTCGCAATAAACAACTACACCTCCCAGTCGCGAACCATTTCAACTCCCCCTCCCACTCCTTGGACGACATGGCCATCCTGGGCCTCCTGCATTGCCGCAATGATGCCACCCGAAGGTTGCAGGAACAGCATCTCATATTTCACTTGGGGACCCTGCAGCCCAATGGTTTCAATGTGGACTTCACAAGCTTCAAAATCTCCCCTCCCCTGACCACATCCCAAAACCAGCCCAGCTTGTCCCTGCCTCCCTAACCATTCCTCCCACCTCAAGCCCCACCCACATCTCCTACCCACTAACCTCATCCCGCCACCTTGACCTGTCTGTCCTCCCTGGACCGACCTCTCGCCTCCCTACCTCCCCACCTACACTCACCTTTACTGGCTCCATCCCCGCCTCTTTGACCTGTCTGTCTCCTCTCCACCTATCTTCTCCTTTATCCATCTTCTATCTGCCTCCCCCTCTCTCCCTATTTATTTCAGAATCCTCTTCCCCTCCCCCATTTCTGAAGAAGGGTCTCGACCCAAAACGTGAGCTTCCCTGCCCCTCTGATGCTGCTTGGCCTGCTGTATTCATCCAGCTCTACACCTTGTTAGCTCAGATTCTCCAGCATCAGCAATTCCTACTATCTCTGTAACAATTTTAACCCCACTGCAAAGCCTCTTCTAAGGATGCCTACTTTAAAGAAGTTACCCTCCTCCCTTCGGAAAGACCTCAGTGTATCCCTCTCCCACTGCAACCTTCTTGTAATCTCTTCGGCCCTGAAACTGCTCGACCACATCCTGAAGCAAACCAGGTACTACAGCCATTGTGCCTTTCTGAGTACCTTCTTACAGAACCGGATCATCCCCAATGGACTACAGTCTACATTTAGGCCTTCCCAATTTGGCCCCAACCGCGACCACCGCTACATTCAGAACATTGATATCCTTCAGAAGTGTTTCTCCCTGCAACTCCTGAAATACACACTCGCAGCAGTGCGTCGACATCTCCTGATCCTACAATTAAGCCTACCCCAGCTCAGAGCCTCCCTCTCCTGTTTTTCATTCGTCGTAGGATCCACAACCTGAACTCACAATTCTACTCGGCTTTATTGGACATTAAAATGGGAAAGTACTTTAAACTTACTGGTGCCTGCCACCCTACCCAGGACCTTCCCCACCATGTGCCTGCCGCCATTGGCCATGTGGCCACCTTCGGAGCACCCATGGATGATGTCACATCCGCAGCCGACGCCATTGACACCGCTGCTGATGCTGCCGCCTCGGTTTCCGAGGCCAACACCACAGACATCAAGGACGCCGCTGCCACCAACATCCAAGATTTACCGGCCTATGTCACTCCGCCCAACGCCTCCACAGCCAGCAGCTCCAGAGGAGACAGCAGCACCCAGCCTTGCCGAGTCTTCACCATCCCCCCAGACATCCCCCTCACTGAGGATGAACGGTCAGTCCTCAGTAAAGGGCTTACCTTTATCCCCCTCCACCCAACCTTTATCCCCCTCCACCCAAACATCAAGAATACCACTCCCGCTTGGACGTTGAACAGTTTTTCCGCTGCCGCCTCCGTGCTTACTTCTTTAATCGTGAGCCTAACCCTCCCCCTACTGACCCCTTCTCCCAACTCCAACACACCCCCTTCCTCCTGGACACCACCCCAAGGCCTCCTACCCTCCCTCGAACTCTTCATCTCCAACTGCCGTCGTGACATCAATCGCCTCAACCCCTCCACTCCTCTCACCCACTCCAACCTCTCCCCCACGGAACGTGCAGCCCTCCGCTCCAATCCCAACCTCACCATAAAACCCGCGGACAAGGGAGGCGCAGTTGTAGTATGGCGCACTGACCTCTACATCGCTGAGGCCAGACGCCAGCTCTCTGACACCTCCTCCTACCATCCCCTTGATCATGATCCCATCCCTAACCACCAAACCATCATCTCCCAAACCATCCACAACATCATCACTTCAGGTGACCTCTCACCCACACCCTCTAACCTCATCATTCCCCAACCCCACACCACCTGTTTCTATCTCCTTCCCAAAATCCACAAACCTGCTGCCGTTGACCCATTGTCTCCGCCTGCTCCTGCCCCACCGAACTCATCTCCACTTATCTCAACTCCATTTTCTCACCCTTGGTCCAGGAACTCCCCATCTACATCCGTGACACCACCCACGCTCTCCACCTCCTGCAAGACTTCCGATTCCCTGGTCCCCAACACCTCATCTTTACCATGGACGTCCAGTCCCTGTACACTTGCCTTCCCCATGCAGATGGCCTAAAGGCCCGCCGCTTCTTCCTGTCCCGTAGTCCTGACCAGTCCCCCTCCACTGACAGCCTCATCCGCTTAGCTGAACTTGTCCTCACCCTTAACAACTTCTTCAACTCCTCCGACTTCCTACAAACAAAGGGGGTGGCCATGGGTACCTGCATGGGCCCAAGCTATGCCTGCCACTTTGTAGGATACATGGAACAATCCCTCTTCCAAAGCTACACTGGGTCTATCCCCCACTTCTTCCTCTGTTACATCGATGACTATCGGCGCCGCCTCGTGCTCCCATGAGGAGCTCGAACAGTTCATCCACTTCACTAACACCTTCCACCCCAACCTTAAGTTCACCTGGACCATCTCTGATACCTCTCTCTCCTTCCTGGACCTCTCTGTCTCCATCTCTGTCATCCACCTGGAAACCAATATCCATTTCAAGCCTACCGACTCCCACAGCTACCTAGAATACACCTCCTCCCATCCACCTTCCTGCAAAAAGGCCATCCCCTATTCCCAATTCCTTCGCCTCCGCCACATCTGCTCCTGAGATGAGGCATTCTACTCCCGGACATCTCAGATGTCCTCGTTTTTCAAGGACCGCAACTTCCCCTCCACAGCAGTCAAAAACGCCCTCGACCGTGTCTCTCACATTTCCCGCAACTCATCCCTCACACCCCCTACCCGCAATAACAAACAAAACAGAATCCCCCTCGTCCTCATGTACCACCCCATCAACCTCTGAATCCAACGCATCATCCTCCAACACTTCCGTCATCTGGAATCCGACCCCACAACCAAAGACATTTTTCCCTCCCCGCCCTTATCTGCTTTCCAGAGGGACCACTCTGTCCGTGACTCCCTTGTCCGCTCCATACTCCCCACCAGCCCCACCACACCCAGCACTTTTCCCTGCAACCGCAGGAAGTGCGACACCTGCCCCTACACCTCCCCCCTCACCTCCATCCCAGGCCCCAAGAAGACCTTCCGCATCAAACAGATGTTCACCTGCACATCTGCTAATGTGGTATACTGCATCCGCTGTACCCGTTGTGGCCTCCTCTACATCGGGGAAACCAAGCGGAGGCTTGGGGACTGCGTTATGGAACACCTACGCTCGGTTCGCAACAAACAACTATACCTCCCAGTCGCGAACCATTTCAACTCCCCCTCCCACACCTCAGACGACATGTCCATCCTGGGCCTCCTGCAGTGCCACAATGATGCCACCCGAAGGCTGCAGGAACAGCATCTCATATTTCACTTGGGAACCCTGCAGCCCAATGGTATCAATGTGGACTTCACAAGCTTCAAAATCTCCCCTCCCCCGACCGCATCCCAAAACCAGCCCAGCTTGTCCCCGCCTCCCTAACCATTCCTCCCACCTCAAGCCCCACCCCATCTCCTACCCACTAACCTCATCCTGCCTCCTTGACCTGTCCGTCCTCCCTGGACTGACCTATCCCCTCCCTAACTCCCCACCTACATTCAGTTTTACTGGTTCCAACCCTGCCTCTTTGACCTGTCTGTCTCCTCTCCACCTATCTTCTCCTTTATCCATCTTCCATCTGCCTCCTCCTCTCTCCCTATTTATTTCAGAATCCCCTTCCCCTCCCCCATTTCTGAAGAAGGGTCTTGATCCGAAACTTCAGCTTTCCTGCTCCTCTGATGCTGTTTGGCCTGCTGTGTTCATCCAGCGCTACACCTTGTTATCTCTGTCCTTACTGGTATTGAGTGGCTCCAAATGAAGCAAGGCAAACCAGACGGCATTACTGCAGGGATTATCAGGGCACACAAGTCTGTTCACCAGGTAGCAATCCACTTAGACGGACAGCTGTAATATAACCTCTGGCACATGCATTCACATTGCAGTGTTTTGCAGATAATGCTTTTGAAGAATATTGAGGTGCAGTGTTTGATTTTGCATGTATTTCCAAAATATCTGGTACTATTTTTCATTATTATTTCATGGAATGTGAGTATCATGGAAAGGCCATCATTCATTGTTCACCCCCAAATGCCCTTGAACTGATTTCACAGCGCAGTTGAATCAACCACATCGCTGTGGGTCTGGACTTACATGTAGATCAGACTAGATAAAGATAGCAGTTAAAGGTTTTAAAAGCCATTTGTTAACTGGATGGGTGTTTTTGTGACAATTGATGATTTCATGAAGTATAATGTATAGATTTTTTTTTGTTGTTGTAAGCTGATATATGACTGATTAAAAACAGGAAATTAACCTTTTTATGCCCTCACATAATTCAACTGTAATTATATGGTGCCACTACGGAGAAATATTTTCTTTAAAGCTACTTGCATTCTGGAGCACTTTGGACAATGATAAATGTGACCAACATGAAGGGACAATTTTTCACCCAGTGGATGAGCACAAATCTTCCTTGCATAGATGCAAAAGAAGTTAAAAAGGTGTAAGGGAACGTTTTGTGCCTATTTTTCTTACACTCTTTTTCATCTAGACTTACTAGGTAACATTTGAAATGGGTGTAATGCATACTCATACAAAGTAGAATACAGTAAATAGAAAGAAATTATTTCCTCCAGTCATGGAATCCAGAGCAAGAGGTGACAACCTTGAAATTGGAGCTAGGTTATTCTGGAGCAATCACAGTCAAGAAGTAATTTTTCACATAAAGGAAGGGGAAGTAGAAATCTAGATCTGTTTCACCTGTTAACTCCCAAATTGCTGAGGCTAGATCATTCAGAAATATATTCATTTTTGTTTAGGAGCAAAATGAAGGGATGAGGAACCATGGTAAGTAAATGTAACTCAGATACAGATTTACTATCATCAGATTCATGGGGCTGAATTGCCTCCTCCTGTTCCTAAAATCTGCAATGGCTAGTTTTCCATACAAAAGACTAACTTAGTGGATATCAGTATAAATAGGAGATAAGGTTTTTACATTTGACTTCAATGCTTATTAGGAAAAAGAGTTTTCATTTCTAAGTGTCAACTGTTGGGTCTTGTGCCTGTGCATGTGTAGATATCCATGACTGAGTATCTTACCGTGAGGAATGAGTGGCCAGCAGTGTTCTAGATCAATAAAATAGACACCAGCCAATCAGGGTTGGGGGGAAAATAAGTTAGGGGAGAAGTAAACTAATCAACATTCTATCTTATTATTAAGTATTTAAGTGGTTAAATCCTCCTATTTGTATTAATTGATTTTCCAAGGCAAATGCAAGGTATAAAAATTATTCTATGGTTTTTAATAATAATTCTGTGTATAATGTTGATTGCAGATAATGAACATGCCCTTTTCAATACATTATGTAAAATTCCGGTTTTGCTGGACTGCATTAAACAGAACTGTCACTATGAGACTGAAGGTAACAGTAACCTCAAATTTTCCACTTTTCATGCTGTCATTGTCACCAAAGAAAAATATTCCCTCGTTACCGATAGTACGTGGCTTTATTTGTAGTGAATGTGCTGACCAGATACTTCCATTAAGCCCTGTCCTCTGACTGTCCGTGTGACCCTCCAATATTAATGCATACTGATCGCATGACACATTTACATCAAATTTATTATGTTTTTTTTCACACCGTCTATAGTAGGTGGCAGAACTTCAGAACATTTAAAGGGGCAAGATGGTGGCTCAGTGGTTAACACTGCTGCCTCAGCACCTGGGACCTGGGTTCAATTCCACCCTCGAGCTGGTCTGTGTGGAGTTTGCAAGTTCACCGTGTCATGCATAGGTTTCCTCCAGCTGCTTTGGATTCCTCCCACAGTCCAAAGATATGCAGGTTAAGTGGATTGGCCATGTTAAATTGCCCATAATTTGTCCAGAGATGTGTAAATTAGGTAGATTAGCCATGGGAAATGCAGAGTTGCAGAGATGGGATGGGTCTGGGTAGGATGCTCTTTGGAGGGTTGGTGTGGACTCAATGGAATCCCTGCTTCCACACTACAGGGATTCTGGGATTCTATGATTTAAAAGTGGTCTGGGTCAAAGGATTTTTGACGGCTTCTGCTTATGACTTTGGACAGTGATCACTCCATCTCATGAAGTTAAGGAGGGGCAGAGTAGTTTTCCATGGGGAAAGAAATGAGGTTCAGAAAGAAAGTGTGTCATGATCATTTTGTCTGTTGTCTGGAGCTGAAAGTCTTTTTGAGCGAATAAGAGATTAAAATGTAAAAATGATGGTAGGAACATTCAGTGCAGTATATAATGTGATTAGTCCATAAGGATTCCCCCAGATATCCAATAAACCTTTGGTAAGAGAACCACAAACACCTTGGGAAAATGAGACTTCTTTGCATGCCAAGGAGCATAAGTAGCATCCAATAGGCAGGGATGAGCAATCCCACAATCAATGGATCAGATCTAAGCTTTGCTGTCCAAGCACATTCTGTGGTGAATGGTGGTGGACAACTAAACAACCTACAGGAGGTTGAGGCTCCATAAGTATCCCTTTCCTCGAAAATGAGGGAATCCAGTATGTCTGCAAAAGGTAAGGTTGAAGTATTTGCATCCATATTCAGCCAGAAGTGCCAAATGGACAATCCATCTGGCCATCTTCTGAGATTCCCACCTTCACCACTTCAATTCACTCCACGTGATATCAAGAAATGGCTGAAGACATTGCATATGGCAAAGGCTATGGTCCCTGGGACCCTTATTTTTTTGTAATATACATAATTGATATAGATGAAAATGTTGGGCGGAATGCTAAGCAAATTTGCAGACGACACTAAGATTGGTAGAGTGGTTAAGAGCAAAGGAGATGGATGTAGATGGGTTAGTCAGATGGGCAGACAAGTGGCAGATGGTATTTAACCCTGATAAGTGTGAGGTGATGCACTTTGGAAGAAGAAACAAAATTTAATGAATGGCAGGACACTAGGTCGGTTAGAGGAACAGAGGGATTTTGAGATAATTATTCACAGATCCCTGAAGTCAGCAGAGCAAGTGAATAGGATAGATAAGAAGGTATATGGGGCACTTGCTTCCATCAGTTATGGCATTAAGTATAAGACCGAGGAGGTAACCACTGAATCCCATCCTATGGGATTACTACTGACCATAAACTGAACTGGACAAACCTGATAAGTACTGTGGCTACACAGCAGTAAAAGATTAGAAATCCTGCATTGAGTAACGCACCTCCTATTTCTACAAAGCTATCCATCACCTGCAAGGCACCAGTCATGAGTGTGATGTATTACTCTCCACTTGCCTGAATGAATGCAACTCCAACGATAGTCTCACAATCTCAATCTTGCATGTACCAGGTGCTGCTCTTGACACACCCCCCTGCAAGCTTCATTGAAACAGGTTCAATGGTAATGGTAGAGTGGGGCTATGTAGAGCCATGAGATTGTAGAATGTGGTTGAATACAATTCTACTGCTGCTGATGGCCCACACCTCTCATGGATTTCCAGTCTTGAGGTGCTAGATTTGTTCAAAGCCTGCCGATTTAGAACAGGTTGTGTGACGATGCATCTGATGAAGAGCATCCCTAGTATGAAGACAGCACTTCACTTCATCTCCATAGGACTATGTAGTCGGCACACCTCATTATACTGTCATGGATGGTCTCGGCCACACCAAGCAGAACGATGAGGATGAGGACAAGTAGAAATATCCCTCTGCTGTTTCCCCATCACCTTCCACTGACCCTGTTTAGCTGCTATGCCCTGTAGGACTCAACAGCTCAATCAGTCCTGGTGCTGGTGAGCCACCCTTTGTGATGGACATTAAATTCCTCCAACCAGAGCACATTCTTGATCCATGTGCTTCCTCCAAATGCTATATAACACTGTGGAGGATCTGATTCATCAGTGGAGGATGGTGGTAACCAGCAGGGGTTTTGCTTGCCTATGTTTGACCTGGTGCCATGAAACTTCATAGTGTTCTGAATCAATGTTGATAATTCCCAGGGCAGCTTCCTTCTAACTGTACACCACCTCTTCTGGCTCTGTCCTGCTGTGGTTTAGGACATTCCCTAGCGTAAAGGTAAAGTCGCTGTAGTCTTACCAGGCATTTGAGGGAGACTGGTGATGCCTTACTCTGAGATTCACCATGCCTCAGGCAAGGGGAGAGGTTGAGGAGGAGAGTCCTTCATGGTCACGCAAACCATGCTGTTATTCAGGGATGTGCAGGCTAGATGGATTAGCCATTGGAAATATAGGGTTACAGGGATAGGGTAGGGGGTTGGTTGCAGGTGGGATGCTCTTCAGAGGGTTGGTGTGGACTCCATGGGCCGAACGGCCTGTTTTCACACTGTAGGAATTCTATGATTATGTTGTTGTCCAGGACACTGTAACATATGATTTCCTGAGTATGACTATGTCTGGTTGTCTCTTGACTATGTGGGAGAACAGGTCTCCAAATGTAGGTAAGGAGGACTTGCAGAGTCAACAGAATTCCACTTGTGTTCCCATTCCCAGTGCACAGGTCAACGTCAGGTGGCCCATTTAGTTTCATTCTTTACACTTTGCAATAGCTCAATACAACTGAGGGGACTGCTAGGCCATTTCAGAGGGTAGTGTAGAATCAAGCACATTACTGATACATTTGGAATCATGTGTAGGCCAGACCAGGTAAGGATGGCTGATTTCCATCCCTTAGGGACATAAATGAATTAGTTGGGTTTTTACAATAATCGGCAGTGGTCACATGGTTGTCACCAGACTAGATATGTGAACATTTCTGTTATGGAGTACAAACGTATTAAACAATGCAGAAAAATTATTGAGAAATAGTTAATTCCAGTATGTATAAAAGGAGTATAAGAAATTGAAAAGAGAAGTTCATATTGGGATTTTCCAGCTTTTTTTTGTACTGATTTGATCTGCACTTCAGCTGAAGTTGATCTAGCAGACGAGACCGGACAAGTGAAGAACTTATCACAAAACCAACATTGCTACGCCTCTGACATCCTCACTGAACGAGAAGTTTATATTCTTCTTGGAGTCAACAGTAAGTAAATTCCACTAAAGAAATAAACTAGGTAACTATACAGGTCAGTTCGAAAGGAGAATATTTCAAAGCTGTAATAGGGGTAAAGTGAATACCTAGAATGAAGTTTGTTCATTCAAATTTGAAAATTTAACAGTGCTCTTTGAGGTACTCGCATTTTAATGACAGTGCTGTGAAAGGTTTTACGTAGTTTTTTTAAGGCATGAAACAGCAGTAAACGTTGGGTATTGGAGAAACAATAACACTGTTTATAAGTAACATTAGTTCTAACAATGAGAAGACAAATAGTAGAATTTCAGTTAGTATCAAATCCTGGAAGGGAAATTCAAGGATTCTATTATTCTGTAACCCTGATAACTAGTACAAAGTGACACAAGGGAATATTAAGGAAATAGGAGCAGAAGTAGGCCATTCAGCTCTTTGAGCCTGCTCCACCATTCAGTATGATCATCTCTGATCATCTAATTCAGTACCATGTTCCTGTTTCTCCCCTATCCTCTGATCCCATTAGTCCTAAGGACTATATCTAACTTCTCCTGAAAACTCTCAATATTTTGGCCTCAACTACATTCAGTGACAGAATTCCACAGGCTAACCAAACTCTGGATGAAGAGATTTTTCCTCCTACCATTCCTTACTGGCCTAGCCCATACCCTTGGACTGTGACCCAGATACTGGACTCCCTGATCAGTGGAACATCCTTCCTGCATTTACCCTGTTGAGCCATGTTAGAATTTTATAGATTTTTACGAGATGCCTCCATCCTTCTTCTAAGGTCCAGTGAATTTAGTACTAACTAATCCAGTTTCTCTTCATAGATCAGTCCTGCCATCCCAAGGATCAGTCTGGTAAACCTACATTGCACTCCCTCCATAGCTACAACATCCTTCCTCAGATAAAGAAGCCAAAATAACACACAATACTCCAAGTGTACTCCCTCACTAAGAACCTGTGCAATTGCAGCAAGACATTCCTGCTCCTGTATTCAAATCCTCTCACCATGTAGGCCAATATATTATTTATCACCGTCACTGCCTCCTGCACCTACATGCTTACTTTGTGACAGGTGCATTGCACCTCCCCCTTTTCCAATCTATCACCACTCATAATAATCTGCCTTCCAGTTTTTGCAACAAAGTGGATAACCATGCATTATCTACATTATACTTATTTTGCCATGCATATTCCCACTCAACCAACTTTGTCCATATCACTCTGAAGCATCTCTGCATCCTCCTCACAGCTCACCCTCCTGCCCAGAATCTATGTAATCTATGAGCAAGACCATTTTACCCTCTGAAATGAAGGAGTAAAGCAATGAGGTAGCAAAGCAATAATAATTACTGAAGGCAGAATGGCTTAAGAATCACAATAACTGCTCTGTACCTTGGAAAAGTGTTTCTCACTCTGAATGTGCATTTTTGTATCTTCTAGAACCAAACAGGGCCTCAACACCTGTCTATGTACCATTACTGAACAATGATGATATTGTCAATTCCAAATTCCTAGGTAGGTCAAAATATTTGTATTCATTCCTCACATTAGAATGAAAAATGTGGCTCTGCTTGTCAGTGTATAGAATGACAATTAATGAAACAATCATATTGTAGAATTTTTTCTTTCAACTGGTGTTTACAAAATGCCATTTAAGTTGCAACTAAAGGAGCCTGCCAGTTAGAAACCTCTTCAAAGGCAGTGGGGATGTTCTATAGGTAGCCTAATGTTACAAATGGAATCAGGCTGTTTCTTCATACAGTGATCCTCAGTTTACCAAGATAGGGTATCAGCCACTCTAGATTTTTCAGAGGCTTCTGAACAACAAAGGAAGCAAAAATGTTTTGGAGGACCAATGACTTGGATTTGGGGGGAAAGGGGGTCAGTGTTACTGTGGAAGTTATAAGGGAGGGAGTTGGAGTGTGATGAGGGATTTCCTCTCTAGCACCTCCCAGTGGTGGATACCTGGCAGCAATCTGCGGCCAACTTCTTTCAAAAACAAGTAGGTAAAACAGGAAAGATGTTATAATTAAAGTCAATGCAAAACCAACAAAACAACTTTTAAAAAAAAAAATTCAATGCTAACAATACAAAATCAGTTTTGAAGATAAACAAAATAGTTATTTCAGTATCAGAGAAGGAGACCATTCAGCCCATCATACCAGCACCAGCTTGTTAAACGAGCATTGTTACCGGGCGACCAACCGTGTGAAAGTCTGCTCCAAAATCACTGATGTCTCCAATAAACGGCAGACGTGACAAAGTCTATCTTATTTAAAAATGTCATCCTCCGTTGACATTTGGTAGAACTGTGTTTAACCACAACTGTAATACTGATAGGTCTCAATCAAAGTAAAACACTCAAGGGATTGATTGCAGATTCAAATCTTTTTCTTTGCATTCTTTATCTTGAAGCTAAACTCGGAGCCCGACTGGATTCTCTAAGTCAAAACCGAGGAAATGTAAAGAAAATGCGCAAAAAGTCTGCATCACCATCTCCCTCACGTTTATCCACCACAGATGGTGAGAAATCTTTCTTACTGCAAACTAGTCAAGGTATCTGTTGTTTAAAGTACATTTAATACACGTTTTAGCACATAGGCACATTAGGGACGTTCCCCAATAGTGCTGCCAATGCTTCCAGTACATTTACATCTTCCCTTGTTCCCCTGCTGACTCTCTCCTTCTCATCATTCCTTTCCTGAGCCTTTTTCTCTGTGAGGTTTTCAATTTTAAAACTACAGGTCAGGAACTTAACCAAATCTTATTGTATATTTTCTAATGAAAAAGTGCCATTTATAGGAATACAAATGAAGTTCTAAATGTGGGATAACTGTAATGTTCCTGTTGACTATGCTGTGGTCATGTCTAGATAATCAAGGACTGTACTAAATCTAGTTTAATTGATCACATATTTCTAGCTTGCAGAACTTGCTCAAAACAAACAGCCTGCTGATTTTGCTTAGATTGTCACAATGGCCACCTTTATTCAAAAGATAACTGATTGGATGCTAAATAGTTTAGGAAGCCCAAGGATATCACAGATGCTAAATAAGCACAAGATCTTTCAACTCTTGTGTAGAATCCAGGCATGAAGAGTTTTTTTAAAATCACCAATAGTTCATTCTCATTCAGCAAAAATTAAATTGTCTGACTTGGAAAAGTCTACAATTTGAACCCAGGAAATGGTACATCTGATCGAAAGAGAGTACCTGCTTTCGTGAAGTACGTGTTAAGATTTCAGTACATCCTAGTACGCTTTGCAGCAAATAATTTCTGAATAGCAAGGTCCCACAAAAAGCAATTAATGTCTAGATTGTGGTTCAAATTAAATGTCAGTTAGTTCAGCTGAAGAACCACCCCCCTTGCTCTCTTTGAATAGAGCCTTGTAATCTTTTGTGTCTACCTGATTGAGCCTGATTTTAGTCTCATAACCACATTCAAAGATATTTCCTGCAGCATCATGATAATATACCAACCTCTAATGTAGAATTAAAGCTAACATTTGAATACATAGAAGTTGACAGGAAAATAAAGTAATTGGGCAATTAATTATGGCCAAGTCTATGATTTATATTCAGCCTTATTGTTTTACAGCAGCTTTGTGTTATAAATGCTGATTGTTTCCTGTCAGGTGGTAATACTATTCATATTTCTTTGTCAGGTAAACAGAGCACTTCACCCAACGGGAAACATAAAAATACCTCAACACCTCAATAAGGAAAGCACTGAGCCTGAAACACACTCATGGCACTTACTGGAGTTGCATTCAGTTGTATATTGCAATCCATACTTATTGAAACTGTTTTCTGGATCGCAAAATTTATGGAACTGTGGTTTTTCCAGTTATTCTGCAAGACTAGGAATGGAAATCAATAAAGCACATCAATTTTTTTCTCCCATCCTTTTCATAGCAAGCATAACTCATTTACTTGGAACAGGAGTAAAGGTCATTAAAGTAGCATTTTAATAGTTTACAGTGCTTTATTTTCACTTTAAGCTTACACTATACATTAAAAACTTTCATCTTCTATTGATTTAATAAGGTGCTGATACAAACAGTGACATTATTTATTTAGAAATTTATTTGTGTAAACTGCAAGGGGCTGGGATATAATTATATAATTGAAATTTTTAAATACTGGGCCAAAACTTGCTTCTAGAGAACTAGTATAGTGAAGTGACCAGCAACTGAAATCTCTCCAATTTCAAAATTACTGCTCCCCAACTTTAGTTATATAGAAGCAAACTATGAAGAAGAGGAAATTCTAATGCGGTTTTAACACAGAACAAAGAAATGATTCTTCCCTCCTGCATGCTTGCTGCTGCTGGCCAGCCTTAATCTTCTTCAGTCCAGTAGTGAAGGGGTCACATATAGTTTCACAAGATGGCTGTCAATAATACATGTTTTTGTCCCACCAACCTGTAACAAACACATTGTCCTATTAATATTTAAATTGTTCCATATTTCTCTTAAGGCTATCATGATTTTGTTGTTTAGTTACATTTGCTGCTCAGTTAGAAGAATTCTCTATTCATGGGTACAGCCATGACATGTCCACTCACCATCTTGAATGTGCATTTCTTGCCAGAATTTGTCATGCCTTATATTTTGCATCCCTGAGACAGATTTTACTGTGTAATGTTACTTGTAAAACAAATTCAAGTCTCAAAAGTCCCCATTTCAGCTTGTGGAAGTAGCAAACACTATTGTTGTATGATGGATCCCATACCACAACTCATCAGGCATCCTCCTTATTGAGACTGGTCTATGGGATCTGTTTGCTCTTGCCTTAAACAACATGTAGTCTTTTTTTGAAACATTGTAGCAACTATGTACAAATTATGTTGGCATGATAAGCATTGTTAATGAGACATGAGAGTCTTAATATTAGATGTTACTGCAAGGTCCAAATTGTTCTTTTGCCTGTGTCTGTAAGACATCATCATAGTAGGCAATGCCTAATGCACTGCTCAGCATTAACCCTTTCAGATTCTTGCACCCTTGCACAGTATGTTAGAGGATGATCATTGGATTATGAAGTTTAGCAAGGAGATACATTAATGTGAGCCCATGAAATCACTTCCTTAGCGTTACTGTTGTATGATCACACTGTCTGCACTGGCTTTTAATGTTTGTTCCAAACAAAACAGTGACCAGGAAATTGGTCACACCACAAGTTATATTTCCCAACAAGTATCTAACTGTTGTTAGAACCTCTTAAAAACATACTTCTCAGTGTGTAACCCAGATAAAGATGTCAAGCCTAAGGAATTTTATCGTAACATTGCTAAAACGAGAAATTCAAAGTTTTCATTTTGCACCCTTCAGGATTGAGAATTAACACAAGAAACCAATCTTAAAAGGGAATAACAATTTGTACAACACGAGGCAAATATGTTCATATGTTGAACAGTAGTAGGCATGGAGATGCAGCTGGAACTGTGAAACTTATGGCAATGTCCTGATCAATCACAGTCTTAAGGGAATGTAGAAGAGAGAGTTCTGCCAGTGAATAGGCCTATGCAGAAAATAATTGGCCATTTTAAGAGTTAACTACAATTTCTTCCTCATAGTTGGTGTTCCAAAAGGAAGAATTAGGAGGTCATTTCATTAGAAAAAAGATCAACACTGTTCACAGAATCTCCCATTGTGAAGCAATCATTCAAGAAAGAGCTGCAATATGATTTTAAAGAAAAGCCTGAAAATTTGATCTTAAGTACCTAAAAGGCATATGGACTTAGAAGGTGAGCACTCAGGACAGTTCACCCAATTCACAACATGCAGAATTTTTAGCTGAAGATGCTATGCTCATTGCAAAGCTATGAATTGAGAGAAAAGTCATGGGTGAAGTTCTTTACTACAAATCCATTTGTCATTTGTACTGAAAAAGGGTTTTTTTAAAATTGAGAACATGTGTTATGAAGACTTACTTCCAGGGTATTTGCGAATGAAGAATTTACGGATTTCATCATATACAAATATTAGAATTGCAAAAGGAACAGCTACAAACCAGTACTGAACCCTGAAAAGAATAGAAGTATTTAACATTAGAATTTATACCATGTAACTAAACATACTGAGCTCTTTAGTACAAAACTGAATAAATACAAACTGTTTGCAAGCACAGAACGAAAGGGAGGCAGTAACATTGCCAATCTTGTGAGAACATGCATTCAAATCCCACTATGGAAAATAGTTAAATTTATATAGTCATAGATCATGGAAACAGACCCTTTGGTCCAACCAGTCATGCTGACCATAATCCCAAACTAAACTAGTACCCCAGTTGCCTGCGCTTGACCCATATTCCTCCAAATAGTTCTTATTCGTATACTTAGCTAAATGTCTTTCAAATATTGCAACTGTATCTGCTTCCACCACTTCCTCTGGAAGTTCATTGAATTCAAATTCAGTAAAAGCCTGGAATAAACAGCTGTTGATTATCATAAAAACTTAATGTCCTTTAGGGGAGGAAATCTGCGATCCTTACCCAGTCTAGCCTACGTGATTCCAGACACACTGCAATTTGGTTGACTCTGAACTGCCTTCTAGGCAATTAGGAATGGGTAATAAATATTGGCCCAGCCAGCACCATGCCCATCAAATTTTAAAAAAAGGCCATCAGGTTTTTAATTGTATTTTTGACATCTATATAAGGGTTATATATAAAAAAATTGTACACTATTTATAATTCAGCTCCTGACTGCACTTCTGTACACAAAGTGTCAGGTCTGTATACACAACTCCAGGTCACAGTATGACTGAAAACAGGGTACCGTTTGAAATTTCATGACGTTCTCAACAGTACTAATTTCACTACTCGCCACTTTCAGCCCAATCTTAACAGAAATCTATCTACTTTGGTTTTGATATTTCAAACTAGGGTATGACATCGTTTTGGATTTGTGCTAGCATTTAACAAGGAATTAATCAACTGCATTTTGGAATTGGAACAATGTTATAATCATTTTTTAAGGTTCTTTATTGTTTTCCAACTGGTCATATTCCTGCCACATGAACTTAAACTTTCTTTTACAATAAAAGATATCCTTCCAGGGCAAAGCAACATACGTTTACAAAAGTGATTGAGAATATATACACTGGCACAGAATCTCTCACCTGAGAAAGGTGAAGTGAAGGCTGTTTTGCATCCCAGGAACATAACAAAGCACAACAGCAATGCCAACCTGGGAGAGAAGACCTATCCAGAGCACTTTATTTCTGGAAAATAAGGAAAAATTGACTGGTTCAGAAACGTTTCAAAAAAAAGAATAATCCTAATACCCATTGATCTCACAACCTCCCTGTTTAGATTCCAAATTCCATTCTCAGCACCACATCCCTAGTTCATTCATAGTTTAAATCTTGTGGTATTTGTGCCATTCCACAGCTTTCCTTAATGCCCCTCCACAATCAAACTACTCTCAAATCGATTTAAATGTTGCAGGAAAAGTATTGTCCTACAAACAGTTTGGCAATTAATTCTGCATAGGTACCAGATTAAGTTTCAGATAAACACTGAAAAGTTATGTTAATTTTTCAACCTTCCTAAAAGTTACAAATGAGCAACATGGCTGTACATTACGATATAATATTTCAGAAATGTAATCACGTAAACAATGCAAGTATTACAGAAAATCAGGTGACCCCCTACCTGAATATACCCTGCTGGAAAATAGAATTCCGTCTGGTTTTACGAATGATTAAATCAGCGAGCTGTTCAATGACAATTCCAACGAAGAAAGCTGTGTAGCAGGTCCATTCCATGTGCAGCCTCTGTTGGTAGGTCTTTGAGAAAAGAGAATTGAATGTTTTACAGATGTGCCTTAGGCAGAACCTTAACTCAAAGGAGGTAGTTTCCCAATTCCCAATCCCCCCTCATATTGATTTGGCCATCCATTGGCTTGCAATGGAGGACAGGCACATTGCAGGATGCATTGGCCAAGGCAAAATTGAAGGAAGGTATTGAGATTCAAAAGGCACACAGCTCTTCTCCAGCAAACTGTATTCAAGGGAGAGTGGGGCAACTGTCCTGGAAACTGGGGATGTTGTCTGGAAGTTGGCAATGATGATTTTTTTGGAATCTTGCACAATTCTAGAAGGATGATCTGTCTGAATGTGAAGGGATCTAAGGTTAAAACAATGCCAATCCCCTACAAATGATGCCAGTGTGTTCCGAGGAAACATGTCTCTCAACTCACCTCAAATGCGGATGCCTTCTCATTCATGCTTTACAGAAAGCAGCTGCCACCAGCCCCAAGGGACCCTTTCTAACCTTAGAAGAGGAGGACAGAGCCCCAGAGAGGGCAGATCACATATACTGCATCTAGCACCACGCAGATACATGCAACTCAGTGACTATGCCTGTCTCAGCTGTAAAAGATCAATGCACTGGTGTGAGCACATTGACTGCTGGTCTTCAACTGCAGAGGCTGAGATGGAGCGTGCCTCAGGCAGTCGGAGGGCTGCTGGACATGACCAGATGTTGAGTCCTAGGCTGATGATGAAATTCTGGGATCATCCGACAGGTAACAGATTGTGGAAATACAACGTGAGGCATATAGCAGCAATGCCAGATGGTTTGCATATTTTAAAAAAGATAGTGGAAGACTCCATCCAAGCTGTGGTCACTGTGATTATCTGGTCTACAGATGCACAGTGTCTTCCATTGAGATAGTAGGGACCATTATGAAGGGTTAATCTCATGTTCTGACCTGCAATTCATCACCTTGTCTCATGGCACTGGGGCCCAGAGCCAAGGTAAGATTGGAATGAGGAGCCTGGAGTTAAATCTGGGTCCTGCTTTTTTTCAGCAAAGCAGGGAAAAACAAATGGATCACTTGGAAGCGGTTGATGCCTTCAGGAGGCACCTCTCTGGGCATCTGAGATATAGGCAGCCACCCAACCTCTATAGTATGGGAAGCTTTTGGGTTTGCTTATAGATTTCACCCCACCGGATTTCACACTCACATGGACCAGCAACTGTCCCATGCTCAGAACATAACATTCAACCCGGGAAGCCAATGTAGCTGACCAAGAATAAAGATTTTAGGCAAGTGAGAACTTGTTATAGGAGAGGATATGTGTGGCAGAGTTTGAGGTGACCAGAAATGTACGATGCACAATGCACAGGTAATCAGCCAGTAGAAAATAGGAAATAGTCATTTCTCAAAAGGGACAAAGGTATTAAAGATGATGTCACGGCACATGGGTTGAGGTACGGGCAAGGTTGAGCAAGGCTGTAGAATTGAAAATAGCGAGTCTTCACAAAGTCTTAGGTCAAGAATTCAGGTAGGGTTAAAAATGATGCCAGTGCTGCATACAGACTGGTCCAGCACAAGACTGGTGCCAGAAAATTGGTCACATTTATGTCAGAGACCAAAGGCAATGAATTTGATTTTTGTCAGTGTTTTAGTGGTGAAAATTTCAACTCATTTCATCTGGATTTTGAAAAGTTTGGTCACCACATAAGCTATCAAGATGTTATGACCAAGTTAGACATGCACCAGAAGCCAATCACAAAAATGGCACTGAGTTAATATAAATTAATATAAATAACTAAGTGTACATCAATTATATTATGTTTCATTTCGAATCAGCAACTGCAATTCAACAAGCAATTTATTTGTTGCAAAATGATTTGAGATGTCCCAAGGACATAACAACATATTGTATAATTAAAGGTCTGAAGCTAATGGCTTTATTATGCCTCATTGGAAATAATTCATACCCATTCTTGTCCATAGCTATCTTCAACATCATTATTAGTGGAGTCTTCCCATGCTAAACGTATGCCAAGAATCCTTGAAGGAAGCCAGCCTTGGTCTGCCAAGACAGTAAAATAACAAAGAAACCCTCCAATGGATTGCGTCACTCCTGTGTATGCAGGCAAAATCAGTAATTCAGGCTGGTTCACACAGAAAACTATAAAGTCACTAAAATCACATCTGTTTTTGTATAAGGATCGCAAAAGTATTTATTCAAAATGGATTTAAAACTTTGTTGCCTTTCATTTTTGTTTTAAATGTATACTTTCTGTTTTTTATTAGATCCAGAAGCAGGATCAAGGATCAAAAATGTTGTCTTCTTCAAAAACCCTATTTCATTACTGTTTACTGTCTCAGAAGCTGATTCATTTGACAGGTGAAATTTCAAAAACTCATAGATATGCTTTGCAATGGAAACATGCACTCTATCATACTTCAGCACTTAAATTCCTGCCAAACTCAGTGACGGGACTGTGTGGTCATGTTAAGATTCACAGTCATGTGTTCAAAGGCAAAAAGTAAAATATTTACCAATAATCTATATTCTTTTAGTGACCAGTTTCTTTGTTGATTATGATGGTTTCATGAAAGTTGTAAAGATTTACTTTTATGGCTGTGTAACTTTTTAAAATAATAGGAATAAGCCAGTCAGTTAGATCATGAAATAGTAACTCCACTATGATTTTATCCCACACTCCTGGAGGACCCTTCCCTAATAAGTCTGTCAATCTCAAACTTTAGAATTCCAATTAACTCATTATCCAGAGTTTTTTGGAAGGACAGAATTCCAGAGTTCCAATATCCTACATGTGAAAACGTGCTTAAGGACTTAACTCTTGAACAATCCAGGTCTAATAGTGTCCCTTTGTTCTGAAATTCCCTAGCAGAGGAGGTAATTTAAGTAGAGAAGAACTATTAAAACTGTTAATGATTTTAAAGACCTGAATATAATCATCACTTAATCATCTAAATTCACAGGAATGCAAGCTAAATTTGTGTGAGCTGTCTTACGTTTAGAGGGAATGCGCTCTTTCGTCAGGTCTCATCCCTTGAATTTCTAATTTAATTTTCTCCCCACTGGAGTATGCGCCTGATGTAGGTCAGTACACAGCACTTGTTCCCAGGTCAAATACAGCGCCCAAAACTCCTGACACCATTTTAGCAACCTTCTACTGGCTATTTCTGCTCACTATCTTCCTGTGCAACTGCTCAAGATCCAGTTGACAGCTCTGAAGGTCAAATCTGCCAAACTCCACACTGGGGCACAGAACTCCAGTGTTTAGTGTCACCACTCTGAAAGCAGACTTCGGGCGAGGGGTTTACAAATGAAAATAAAAAGTCTATGAAGTCAGTTTCCTGCATAAATAAAATCATTCAAAAAAAAAAATAGGATGTTTAAATATCTTTTAGTATTTGCTCAAAATAAGTACTCTGAAAAATCAAAATTAAAGGAAATATTCTAAGCATCATTAAAACCTCATCTCTTGCCTTATCGTATAACTTGGACTGACCACCCCAGCAGTGAAGAGAGCATTAAAATTCCAGCAGCGAAGAGAGCATTAAAATTCCAGCAGTGTACGGCAAATAGAAAGTTATAAGGAAGTACAAGCATGACAGCTCCCAACTCACCAATTTGCAGATAGGAATATGCTGCAAGCTGCAAGTTTACCAATCGATCTTTGCTGGGGTTTCGGGGTTGGACATTCATAATATCTCTTTCAGCTTTCTCGTATGCCAATGAAATAGACGGGATCTGTTGATGAAGCAATCAGTTGATGTGAAGCCTTACCAACAATTGTGAATCAAACATTTCGGCGTTTAGATAATACAGGGTTCAGATAATTAAATAAAATAAATCAAAGGCTTTTGTATGTTGCTAAGGGAGATCTTGTGGCACAGTAAAATGTCACTATCTCTGAGCCAGTAGTCAGAAGTCACACAACACCAGGTTATAGTCCAACAGGTTTATTTGCAATCACAAACTCCAGATCAAGGCCCTGTCTCCAGCCCTTGCCCTACCTGTTGTGGAGATCATAACGTTGTGCATCAGACCAGCCTTTAGACAGAAAACTGAAGGTGATGATGTTGCTAAGGTTTCCAGATAAAAAGGAAAGTGGTCTGCCGGAGTCAAAATTTTGCACTGCCATCATTACTATTTTAAAACAATGTTTCATTTACCCCTTTACAGGGCTGCAGGCACATGTTTGTATTGATTTCTTTTCCAATTTTCACAGTCTAGGCTAAATAATAGCATCCACAATTTTATAATAACTTAACCGTCTTGCTAGACTGAGATGTATGTTAAAATTAATGAATTAATAATGTGAGCTTGAATAATGTAAAGCATGGAAGAGAAAATGTAGTTTGAAATTTAACTTAAATTGCCCATTATCTTTCAATTGATTAAGAATAAAGCAATCATTAATCAGCAAGAATGGTAAAGAAAGAGGGAGGACAGAGATAAAAAGAAACTGGTATAACTCATTCTCAAGGATGAGTGAGTAATTACTTACAACATCTGTACCCAGGTCAATGAGGAGGATGGTAATAGTCCCAATGGGAAGTGGTATACTGGCAACGACGTACACAATGAATGGACACAGTTCAGCCATGTTCTTGGTCAGGGTGTAGGCAATGGCCTTCTTCAAATTGTCAAAAATCAGACGACCTTTTCAACACATTAAACCGATTTAGTAATGGAAAATGATTTGTTGTCTGATGTAAATTGATTCAGTACTATGACCTTCATAAATTCATCTGCATCATTAAAAACACCAATGCACAATTGATCATTTCCCAGATTCCCAATTTAATTCCCACAAACCTTAATTAGAGTTGAATAATTGGCCTGGGAATTTTTGATGTTTGAAGACCATCATTCCCTAACATGAAGTTCCTGCTCCAAATGCTTGTTCAGCATTCTTACTCTTCCATCTGATTTGAGATAATAATCTCTTTCACCAGATCTTTATAAAGTTATAACTGAGCAAAAAAAAAGCAAGATGGTTGTATATGCTGTAGCCTTTTTAATAAGGATGTGTCCAAAGTGTTTCTTACTCTCTTTCTTCCCTCACCTCCTGGATAGCAACATTCTACATGTGTTGGAAGTAGAGACAATAAAGAAAGAACATTGCATTCAGATTTGCACATGGGGCACTGAATTTTGCCTAGGTGGTGGGATCTTAATAATAGGCCAGATAGCTGACGACAACCTCACTTCAGCCATTTTGGGGAATCCCCCCTCCCCCAATTACATATAAAGTTAATGTGTTGCTATCAGTTCACCTGTCTCTTTAAGAGTCAACAAGTTGCCTTCCAGCACAGTCAACCAAAGGCTAGTAGCTCTTTGATTGGATGGCCACCAGGAGTAGTGGTCATTTTTAGGACAGGACCTCACTGACATGCAACAATGAATGTTGCCTTTGTATTAAATGAGTTGCATTGCACATCACCAGGCCCAGTCATTAATGGTGGCTGGGGAGTGCAGTGGGGATATTGACAAAGGGGAAGCCATTACCATGAACCATGATACCTATTTAGGAGGACTTCCTTCTCCCTGCTGATGAGCCAGCAGAGAGGCCACCAGGTGGGCTCCTAAGCTTTGGTTTGCTTTCCATCTCCTCCGTAACTACATCTTAGCATCATGTGCGTTATATCTTGTACCTTCTTCCACTCCAGTGACTATTGAGGCAAAGTTATCATCCAGTAGAATCATGTCTGCTGAATTTTTGGCTGCATCTGACCCCACAATCCCCATAGCTATTCCAATGTCAGCTTTTTTCAAAGCTGGCGAGTCATTAACACCATCTCCAGTAACTGCCACAATGGATCCCTGGTATAGAAAGAGGAAAGAGGATCTAATGAGAACATCAAGACCTGAGGAATTTTCTAGCTGAACAAGCTAAAGAGCTTCATATTTCCTAATCTTACTCAAATACATGTCAAACTTATGGTAACAACAGTAGTCACCATGAGCATTTTGAGGACAAATGGCAAAGACAGCAATCAAATGAAGTAGGCCATAAAAACCATTATACTAACTCATTATGTCTTCGTAGGTTCTCCACAGTCTGTTCCACTCAATCCACACAGGATACATAATGTACTACCAAGGTTGTTGCCTAACTCCATCTTATTCAGGGTTCTTAAATGGCTTTTTTGTTCTAAGCTACTTATTGTATACACATAGCAAGATGTTCAACTGTGGGGTTACTCCCTATGCTGTTTAATGATTTCAACATATATAGTGACGCTTACTTAGCTCTAGAATGTGATACAAAGGTTTAGTTGCTTAACTGTGGATGTCACAAAGTTACTCCAACTTAACCACTTCCTTGTCTGGACAGTCACAATTTAAATTAGACTGGAGCATCTAAACTGTTATCTATGGATCATGTTCAGCCTCTGAAGTCCTCAGCACTACAGCAATTGAGCAATAAATTGTTCATTTTATCTGTGAGAACGTTGTAGGCCTGGAGAGGTCAAAATGATGCTGTTGCCTCCTTGGTGTTTGAGTCATGAATCAGAATATCATCAATGGTTAGTTACCATCCTAAGAAAAGAGTGGATTTCTACCCTGGTAAAATTAGATGGATTAATGTCTTAGCTGAGAAGGTGGTACCTGCAACAACACTGCACTTCCTTAGTACTGGACAAGAGCTTCAGCCTAGATTATGTACTCTGTACCCTGTAGTGGGCTTAAATCCATGACCTTCCAACTTAGAGGTGAGAACTTTACTACTTGTCCAAGCAAACCTGTTGTATTTACACATGAATAGATACCTGTCTTTGGCAGGCTTCTACGATATATAATTTCTGCTGAGGTGATGTCCTGGCAAATACAATTTCAGTGTGGTTCCTCAAAATGTCATCCAGGAACTCAGGGTCCATGTCTTGGAAATTCGAACCATTTATGACAGCAGCTTTGGCGTCACTTTAGTATTCAAAATATGAACAACAATTACGCCAGTTTTTAAACTAATGTAATAATTTGACATTATCATATAAGATATTCAGTTAGCACAAGCTATGCAGTGGATTTAGTGAGAATAGTTTGTTCTATAGGGCAGAAATTCCCCACATACAAAAGATACAATGTGTAAGTAATCAGGTTTACATGTCTGCCAGGAATACAACAATACACCGATCGCTCAACATGCTGTATCAGCCATTTAAAAGTTTATACTGGATATCAATTGTGAACTCACCTCAAGTTATTTACTTGCCTGTGGTATTGTCTCTTAGTTCAGGGCATCACCTGGTAATCTAGGTATAACTCTACAATTCTACATCCCTGACAGGGAGCTGAACTGATAGGGAGTACTGAAGAGAGGTACTAAATCTGCATTGCTGTGAATTTGTCTTCAATCTAGTGCAGTGCCTGTTGCCACTTATACCGATTTGGGAGTGCAAAACTATGGGATTTCATTCTCTGTTCCTCATTTGCAAAATTTGAAATCTGTTGCCAAAAGCATTAAATCCCAACATAAGTGTGGAGGCTCCAATGGCAACTAACCCCTCGTTCCCCCAGTGAGAAAGCCCATTAGGTCAAACATCAATCAAGGCTGATTGGTCAGCTGTGTGCTGACCAAAATGCTTCTTGGCTTGACACATGCCTTGTCAGTGTAGGCCCATCCTCCTGAAGTTTCCACCAATCAAGTACTGGCAGCTACTCAGAGCTGCAAAGAACATATAGAGGCCTAGACTGGGCAGCCATCAACAACTGGACAGGTGCGATAGTATTTTTCTTTTGAAGGGTATGGAGGCAAGGGCAGGTGGGTGGTTTTCAGGAGCTATCCTCTGCCCTTCATTGACCCAGATTGGGATTAATAGAGGTCCACAAAACCCAGGGCAGACCACTCTGATTTCCCGAGGAGAGACAGCCATTATCTTGCCTATACAAGGCAGTTTGAGACCCTTAAGTGGTTGTTAGTTGACCACTCGAGCCATAATTGATAGAACTGTGAAGACGTCGCCTATGGGATCTCCACCCGAACTTAGTGGCAAGAAGTGGGCAGGTAACTCCCTTGTCCGCTCCACACTCCCCTCCAGCCCCACCACCCCCGGCACTTTTCCCTGCAACCGAAGCAAGTGCTACACCTGCCCCTACACCTCCCCCCTCACCCCCATCCCAGGCCCTAAGAAGACCTTCCACATCAAACAGATGTTCACCTGCATATCTGCTAATGTGGTATACTGTATCCACTGTTCCCGTTGTGGCCTCCTCTACATCGGGGAAACCAAGCGGAGGCTTGGGGACCGCTTTGCGGAACACCTATGCTCGGTTCGCAACAAACAACTACACCTCCCAGTTGCGAACCATTTCAACTCCCCCTCCCACTCCTTGGACGACATGGCCATCCTGGGCCTCCTGCATTGCCACAATGATGCCACCTGAAAGCTGCAGGAACAGCATCTCATATTTCGCTTGGGAACCCTGCAGCCCAAGGGTATCAATGCGGACTTCACAAGCTTCAAAATCTCCCCTCCCCCGACCGCATCCCAAAACCAGCCCAGCTTGTCCCCGCCTCCCTAACTATTCCTCCCACCTCAAGCCCCACCCCCATCTCCTACCCACTAACCTCCTCCCGCCTCCTTGACCTGTCCGTCCTCCCTGGACGGACCTATCCCCTCCCTAACTCCCCACCTACATTCACCTTTACTGGCTCCATCCCCGCCTCTTTGACCTGTCTGTCTCCTCTCCACCTATCTTCTCCTTTATCCATCTTCTATCCGCCTCCCCCTCTCTCCCTATTTATTTCAGAATCCCGTTCCCCTTCCCCATTTCTGAAGAAGGGTCTCGACCCGAAACGTCAGCTTTCCTGCTCCTCTGATGCTGCTTGGCCTGCTGTGTTCATCCAGCTCTACACCGTGTTATCTCAGATTTTCCAGCATCAGCAGTTCCTACTATCTCTATCTCTCTGGTGTTAGTTGGCCTGAATATTTGCCCTTTCTGTCATCTGGCCCATTGCTTTTAGAATCAGAAACATCCCACCTTGTAAAGAGCCAAAAATACACACACCAAAAAAATGCTAGAAACAATCAAAAAGTCAGCCAACAGTCAAAAAGAGAGAGTAAAAAAATTAGGTTGACATCTTTGCATCAGAGGCAAACTAAAGAATACTTGCAAAACCAGGAGAACTGAAGAAAGCAAAGAATGGCTTGTAACAAATTCTTGTTGATTAGCCAGTACGCTTTTTGCAACAATTAAATCTCAATAGAAGTACTAAAGAATGATTTTTTTGTGTAACACAGATTACCTCAATCTACCTTTTATTCACTTGGTTGACAGAAACATTAAGACGCTTTGCAATGTCTTCCACTGTCTCACTACCTGCTGAGATAATGCCAGTACTCTTTGCTATAGCTGTTGCTGTGATTGGGTGGTCACCAGAGACCATAATGACCTGTTGGGGAAGAAAAATAGGAATTTATATCAAAAACAGGTTTTTCAAAAAATCCAAAGTTCAAGAATTTTAAATCCATGGTATATTATTAGTTTTAGATAACAAGGTGTAGAGCTGAATGAACACAGCAGGCCAAGCAGCATCAGAGGAGCAGGAAAGCTGACTTTTCGGGTCTAGACCCTTCTTCAGA
>NC_063363.1:21055761-21122682 GCF_021869965.1 Rhincodon typus | reverse complement strand
GATGCTGCTTGGCCTGCTGTGTTCATTCAGCTCTACACCTTGTTATCTCAGATTCTCCAGCATCAGCAGTTCCTACTATCTCTATTATTAGTTTTGATGTTTTATTTAATTTTGTAGGTTCTGCAAAATTCTCACTCAGGTCAAAAACATTAAATCAGTAAACCTTGATGTTAAAATTCAAACATTTCAGATTTTTACCTTTTTATCCACTGTCCTTGTGTAGCTTAATAAGCATATAATGACAATACGTAAAGAAGTGAAGGTGTTAGAGTGGATTGTCATTGATCATTTCATATTGGAAAGGAGAAAGATGACAACAATGTGTGTCTCTCTTTCTCTTTCCTTCCCCATTCTTTCTCTCTTTCTCTATTACCTGCTCTGTCTCTCCTTTCCACTCAATTTCTCTCCTCCTTTCAGAAATTCTCTTTTCAAAAAAATATCAGATTTCTGGGCTTTCAAGGAGCCACTCAGGTTATGCCATCAGTTGACTGCGACATGGAATGATGCAGAACACAATGTCAAACCAGAAATAACAACCAATAGAACATCTCATTTTACCATTCAATGGGAGCATTTTAAAATTTGACCTGTATATTTTGCTCTTTTGTTTGTGACTTTAGCAAATGAATTATTATAAAAAATAGGTTTGGGTTGTATTGAAGTTCTGTAATTATGCAGCATTCTCTTGGAATAACAGTAAAGTGTTTTAAGACAAAAATATATCAGCATTCACCAAAACCATTAAAAGCTATAACATGCAACAGAAGACACATACTTTGATTCCTGCACTTCTGCATTTTAGAACTGCATCTGGCACACTCGAGCGGGGTGGATCGATCAAGGACAGAAGACCAACAAAGCATAGGTTGGAAATTGGGAAATTTCTGCTATCTGCATCAAATATGTACAAATCTGGATATTTGTCTTTTGGCAAATATTGATGACAAAATCCTAAACAAAATTTTAAAAGAAACAGTCAAAATCTCACAAGATGCAATTGTAATTAATTTTCAGCAAAATCTAGATTGGTCATAAAGACCTGCAGCACAGGCACATTGTTTTTAAATGGTGCAGACACAACCACCTAACTATTCTAATCCAGCTTTCCAGTATTTGATGATGGAGAAGCTAACCAAATACAGATGAAATGACTGATTTAAGGAAGAAACTTTTAAAGTATTTAAAAAGAAATATACTGAGGTTAAGTAAAAATATCAAGATTCATGAAAAGAATCAGTACAGACACAATGGGTTGAATGGCTGCCTTCAGCGCTGTAACCATTATATGATCATGTTAAACTTGCTCAGGAGAAATGTCAATTAACATTTATATTGATAATAGTGCCAGTCAGTAAGTTAATCTCAACCAATCTTCTGCTAAAGACATATCCAATAAAAATTAGGTGAAAAGTGGTCACTTCCTTTCAAATCTGTATAAAACCTATTAATAAGTTATAATAGTGCCAAAAGAAAAGATAAGTAGGACACAGTAGGTCATGTAGTGATCATTGTATTTATAAAGCCAACAGAAAATAATCAAAATACAACTATTTCAGAGCTAATTTCTCAAATAAAAGTCATATTTCTTTTGAATTAGAGGTTTTCTTCAACTCAACTCACATCGATTTCATTAACATATTCAAAGAGAAATGGATAATTTCTTGATATTTGAACATTGGAAGCGTTAAGGCAGGAACAAAAGCTAAAATCACAAAAATATTCTTGGACTAGGCTCTGGATCAGCAAACTGTTTAAATCTCACTCTTGTTAGACATGTTATTTGAGCTAAGTATTATCATCTGTAATTGACGATGAACTCCAGTAAAATAATATGCTCAAATTAATGAATGAATGACATATTGTCACATATATCTAGGGAGATACAGTGAAATGTGTTCTGTCGCCACAATCCAGTGCCATTTTGAGGTACAAAAGAATAAAAAGAAAGGACTTCAATAGAATTCTTCCTCATTGGTCAGGGTGCCAAACACAGTTCCAGGACTTTTGCAAGGTCTCCGCAAGGTCCCCGGTCTGGGCTTACCACAGCCAGGAGTCCCCACTCTACCATCACTGTAGCCGACTCCTTGCCGCCAATTCCAGGAGTTCATGCTGTGGTCACCGCCAACCCCACTCCAGCCTCACTGCGATGTCAGAAAGATGAAGAAAAGAAGAATAAAAAGAGAAAAGACGAAAAGGAGAGAAGAAAAGAATGCAGCTGGCCTGGACCGGATGTGTCTACCAGGCCAATGCCACCATCTTGAATAGCAGGGCTCACTCTTTCCTATTGCCACCACTGCTGCACATGGCTGGAAGGCCAGGACTGCTCTTGCCCTGCCAAAGAGTCTGCAAAAGGCTTTTAAAAAGAGGAACAAGAAAGAAGACAAGGAAAAAGAGCAGAAGTAAAAAGAAAAACAACAAAAAAGCAGAGCAAGGCAAAAAAGCCACAGACCAGGAGCTCGAATGCAGTGCTGCTTCTCCACCACCATCTTGGAGTTGGATGATGTAGTGAATGCCTTAATGAGTAATAAATGGTGCAGTCCTCTTACCTAGAACTCTCTCACCCAACCCACCAAATTCGTGATAAGCTGTCTGAATGACTTCTATCTCACGATCTTCCAGTGGAACTTCTCTGCCCTGGAACATTACAGTAGAACAAGACTCCAAGATACGCTCTGGTGCTCCCTTCATCACTAAGAGGAGACGTTTATCATATGGATTGTTGGTCCTATGAATGGATAGCTAAAAATAAAAAATGCATTTGTTAAACATCTATTATATTGACTTCATATTGTTCAAAGAAGGAAAGATGCAAGTTTAATACACGGTGAGCATTAACTCCTCTGGTTAAAACTTTTTAATAAGAAGGAGAAATTGGACCCTCCTACACTTGTTGCATAGACAAAGAGTGATAACCGAGGAAACCCAATTTCATATTACCTCATCATGTGTGTCTAAAAATGTCTGACCTCAAATTGAAATGGATGATTTTTAAAACATCTTTGATGGCTACGCAAACCAGGCACTAACCAACTGGTGTAGTGAGAGTGAGAGGCTTATCACCTGCTTTAGGATCCCATTCCTAAATTAGACCTGCGCTGAGATTTCAGGCTCTGCTCTGCACAGGATTTTTCAGCAGTCACAGTACTTAAGCAGCAGCCATTGAAATAAAGCATATATTTTTAAGCTTAATATTAAGTCAGAAGGTGAAGTTATCAGCCAACAACATACCACTCCCTCCTCTATCCCTCCTCACCTCTTCAGGATAACTGCAGCTGATATCTGCTCAGTGTTAAATTTATGATTCAAACTGGCCTGGATCCAAAAAAACTGTCTTTCTATGGATCAGATTAAAAGATGGCAGAATTTTGAGCAAAAGTGAATTATTCAGACAAGAACAATAATCCCTAATTTTACATAAACTACTGTGCTTAAACAAGTGTCTGCACATTTAGATATATAGTTCATGGGCTCACCTTTATCCCTGGACCTGCACTTGTTAATGTTGATTTACATTTTATTTTGATTTTTGAGCTATTTAACTGAAAATGGCAAACGGGTTAGATAATACTTTGACATGACAATATTGGCATCAAAGACAGATATTGGGTGCACTTTTGGAATTCTAACTGCCAGGTTGTGCCTGCAGAGAGAACCCTGAGGATTTTCATTGGTGCTAAAGAATTCAGGTACTGAGATTGTGAAAGGCACTGTGTAAATGTAGGTTGTTTCTTTCATACTTAACAACATAATAGAGGTGAGAAAAGCAGATTAGAGACTGATCACATTTCTCAGTCACATTGCTGGGGCGTGACATGGCTGAATTGATGAGTTATTCTGACAGAGACTTTTAAATGTGCCAGAATCACACTTTCCTGTGAAACTCATACATTACCTGAAATTTGTTTGTCGAGTTGAATGGTATTTCAAATATTTTGGTATTCTCCTCTCTGAATTCCATCACATTGCCAAATACTGTTTCAGAGAACTTCAAAAGGGCACTTTCAGAGGCATCTCCAACTATTTCTCGCTGTGTGTGGGGAAAAAAAAAATGAAATAACTGAGTGAGATTGCTTCTCTGAAAAGAACCTTCAACATTTATGGCAAAGGTATATTAACTGATCACTATTCTACATAACTAAACCAAAAGTTTGATTCCGTCCACGACTAGTGCATGCTTATATTATTCATTAGTAATCCTACTTGAAGATTTTAGTTGCTAATGAATTATAAAGCTCATTTATTTGGAGACTGATGTGACAAATAACCCATTTAAATTGGAAGACTAAACTGTTAAATCAGTAAAGGTAAGTAAAGCACAAGTCAGAAGAAGTCCTGCTAAGAATTCCCAGTCTATTGGATGTTGCCGGGACTGGAGCGTTTGAGTTATAAGGAGAGGCTGATAAGACTGGGATGTTTTTCACTGGAGCGTAGAGGGTTGAAAGGTTCAATTCAGCTACCTAAGTTTACTTATGCACTGAGCTAGGTCAAAGTGAAGTACAGGCCAGTTAAAATTGCCAATCTATCCACACCAGTAACAAGATGATCAGGTTGTTGCTACAGAAGCCAAAGTAGCACCAAACAGTCCCACGTTGGAGTCACAGATATTCCTGTACCTTCTTAATCTTTCTCCATCACCATCTGGAAGAAGACTTCAAGTATCCTCCACTTTCTTCAAATGTTATTTGAAAATTGCGGTCAGCTGGGAGAAGTAAATGATACATACCTTTCCCAGCTTCCTGCACTTCAGTAATTTTGAAATTGCTTGATTTTTAAAACCCCAAATTGTTCCTGCACTTGGCATTGTTGCAAGTATAGTGCGGTAATAATGTAGGGCTAAGAAATCGATGCAAAGAAAATTATTTTTAATCAGGGGATTCTGATAGCTAAATTTTCATTGGTGTAATCAATGTAGGAGCTCATGGCAATCAGTTTTTTGCATCACACTCCCCTTTGCAAAGG
This sequence comes from Rhincodon typus, assembly GCF_021869965.1. Classification (NCBI taxonomy): domain Eukaryota; kingdom Metazoa; phylum Chordata; class Chondrichthyes; order Orectolobiformes; family Rhincodontidae; genus Rhincodon; species Rhincodon typus. Next base: position 21,117,723 of record NC_063363.1, on the reverse strand, counting down.
CCCAGTAAAGCCCTGGACTCTGTTGTAAAATAGTTTGCCCCCCACTTTAGTCGGAGGATTATGGTAGCTGAATTATAATTAGCCTCAAAGTCAAGACAATGATTTTGATGTATTACATTCCACATAGAAAGCTCCAGTAGAGCTGTACGAAAACATGCCTCACACATATGCAAACTACCCATTTATAGAAGATGAACATGTTTGCCATCCAGGCAGCTGGTATATGCTGTAGGTGTTGGATTGATGTCTTGGTGTGCCATACAACATATGTTGCTCCTCCCAGCTTCCCTCCAACAGATCTCTACTGACAAGCAGCCTATTGGTCAAAAGAGCATATTGAATTTACCTCACTCAGCTCCTTGCTTTGTCCATTTACTTCCCCTCCCCACATCTCTGACATTTCCCATTTACCACCAAACTCCATTTATTCCTATAACTTAGAAATGTGACAATTGTCACATCTGAGTATTTATTAGTGCCTTCTTGGTATCAAAAGATTTTGGAAGTGGAATAATTGATTCTGTTGTACCTTCATAATTGGAACATCCTCCTGCCCTGGTTTGAATTCTGCTCGACTACAGAGTGCAATAATCTTGGCCAGAACTGCCCATGTTTGTGATGTTTGGTCGAAGCTCTGAACTGTGAATGAATACAATAATTGTACATCAGTGATTCTTTCTATTTTTTGTATTTGCCTATAGCTGTTCCCCCAACGAATGAAATAAACTGCAACTTACCAAACTAGTGAAGATTTAAACTGGAAATACGTACCTGGTCCTCATTCAACACATTCGCACAACACCTAAAACTAAGTTGCTCATATGAGAAGCAATTTCAACAACAAAGCAAAATAGCTGTTGCTCAAATGTCTGAATTCAGCCATCATTAGCCCTTTTACTTATAACTAACCTTCATTTATACTCTGACTTTCATGACATTGGAATATCCTAAAATTATCCATAAGGCACAAGTCAAGATTTTGATAGAATAGTCTCCATTTGCCCGAATGGGTTCAGCTCCAATAACGTTCAAGAAGTTGATAATCATGCAGGACACAGGAACCTACTTGACTGTCATCCATCGACCACATTCAATGTTCACTCCTTCTGCCACCAATGTACCACAACAACAGTGTGTACCATCTTCAAGATCTACTCACCAAAATTTTCTTCAACAACATTTTCCAAACTTGAAACATCTACTGCTTAGAAAGACAAGAATAGCAGTGGAATGGGAGAGCTACCACCTCCAATTCTGCTCAATTAAGGTTCATGCCATCCTGACTTGGAAAGATATTACCTTTCCCTCTGTCATTGGATCAAAGTCCTTGAACCTGCTTTCAAACCATATTGTGAGTTACCCACTTGACACAGACACCATAGATTCAAGAAGACCACTCCTTGTCAGGAGCCAGTGGGATTGGAACATAAATGGTGGCCTTAGCAGAGATCTCCTCATTCAATAAATAAATAGAAAGGTGCTTTACAGCCAAGTCGAAGTGTTATAATGTTAGCAACCAAATTGTACACTATATCTTTCCCCAAACTGTGACGTGGTAATGACCAAACAGTCTCTTTAAGAATATTACTTATAGATAAATATTGACCATAACACCAGGCTGACTCTCCTGTTCTTCTTTATAATAGTGTTTCATCAAATGTTTTGTATCCAATAGAGAGAACAGACCAGAAATGTTTTAACGTTTCATCTGATTTAGCACTCCCATTCAGTAATCCCTTAGTCCAGTTGGAATACTATCAGCCGAGGTATTTAGGCCCAAATCTCTGAAGTCAGGCTTGGACCCACAAATGTGTCTCAGAGACAAGTGTTACTAAATAAGTGACATTGACATAATGGAGTTGGTACTTTCAGACAAGCATACATTGTACATATGTACAGATGAAACATAAAATTTAAGGCATGACCAGAAAATAACATTTGTGAGCAATTCTCTAAGGTGTTCGAAATGCCATTACCTCTCGATTTCTCTTTCACCTGTTGTCAAGCTCCTTGCCTGACCTTACAACTTGGATGAGCCAAATTTCAATTAAAATTCAGAAATACTAAAGCTGCTGTCTTCAGCCCCACCATAACTCTGTTCCTTGTTCACTGATTGCAGCATCCTCCATGGCCATTGTCTCAGGTTATATTTTATCAGTTAATCTGACCAGAGGTAGGCTTCCAATCTTATATGCTCTCCAAGATGGCTTATATCCAACATCTTAATGTCACTATCTCCAATTCACTCAACTCTATCTGTTGCTGAAACCCTCATCTATGTCTTCGTTAACTCCAGACTCGATTGCAACACTCTTGTAGTTAGCCTCCCATCTTATACCATTCATAATTCAAGCTCATCCAAAATTCAGCCCATATCCAAATTCACACTAAGTCCCACTCACCCATATTTAATTCTACATTGTGTCACAGTCCAGCAACAGCTCAACTTTAAAATATTCATCATTATTCTAAGATATGTCTATACAAACTCAAGGAACTCTGCATTCCTCCAATTCTGGCTTCTCGTGCAAGGCCAATTTTGACATCCTACTGTTGGTGACCAAACCTTCAGCCAGCTAGTACCGCCTCAGTGCTAGTCTACTCATGGAATTGCCTTCACAAAAATCTTCACTTCTCTCTCCTCCTCCATGACATTGTTTAAAAGTACAGCATGTAACTACCTGTTCTAGTGTCTCCTTCCTGGGATCAATGCCAAATTTTGTCAGATTACAATATTGTGATTCTGTGATTGCATTACTCTGGGATATCTTACTGGGTTCAAGCCATATATAAGTACGTGTTCTTGTTGTAACGTTATTATAGAATAAAAATAGGTTAGCAAAGAAAAACGGCACACCAACTTCTAAGAATATGTTTGTCATGGCATCACTCATTGTTTTTTAAAAGATATGTAAACAACAATGAATTTACAATAAATATGTTCAATTTGTGATTTCACAAATGTAATTTCAGGAGTATAAGTAGTGGATATTTAACCTTGTCTTATACACACTGACAAATTACTGTGTGAAGTTGTTGGCTGATCATCACTACACGTGCTGAAATCACGAGTTTGTCAAATTGGACTGATTAATGCTGGCATCACTGGTGTTTAAATATAACTTATATTATTTTGGAAGGCGCAGACTCACATGTGTGAGCCTAACCCTCATTTCACACCACGTTGCAGCAGACGCAGCAAACTGCTTGGTTGCACTGATAGCTGATCTGCTACAATTCTGAGAATTTTCATCACAAGAGGTATTGAAGTCAGTGTGTCCCACTTGCACTGCAATGAAGTGAAAATGGCCAGCAAATGTAGGAAAAGACAGCTTATGATGTAAAAAGGAAATGTTTTTCAATTACAGTTATTGAGATTGGGAAAATCGGATAATTAATTTTAGTGATACTGCTAAAGTGACTTGCATTAAAACCCTTGTATGTGCTACTTTGCTGACTGTTAGCCTATTTAAAGTGTGAGCTAAAAATCACAATGAGACAAAGTGAGTGTAGAATGGAATATAACATGGCTGCATTACTCAAAATAAGCAGCACTCAGAAAATTAAACCCTCTTGATTTTTTGAAGTAATTTAGAATTCAAACAATTCTCCAAGTTAAAAGTCGCAGCACAGAAATCAAAATTATTGTTTCAAGTCAAATTTAGTGAAAAAGATGATAAAGCTAAGGTAAGATAACAAGGCGTAGAGCTGGATGAACACAGCAGGCCACGCAGCATCAGAGGAGCAGGAAGGCTGATGTTTCGGGCCTAGACTCTTCTCCAGATATGGGGGAGGGGAACGGGATTCTGAAATAAATAGGGTGAGGGGGGAGGCGGATAGAAGATGGATAAAGGAGAAGATAGGTGGAGAGGAGACAGACAGATCAAAGAGGCGGGGTTGGAGCCAGTAAAGGTGAGTGTAGGTGGGGAGTTAGGGCGGCGATAGGTCAGTCCAGGGAGGACAGACAGGTCAAGGGGGCGGGATGAGGCTAGTCCGAAGGGATTACAAGAGGGTTGTAGTGGGAGAGACATCCACTGAGGTCTTTCCGGAGGGAGGAGGGTAACTTCTTCAAGGTAGGCATCCTTAGAAGAGGCTTCGCAGTGACCTCAGTGGATCTCTCTCCCACTGTAACCCTCTTGTAATCTCTTCGGACTAACCTCATCCCGCCCCCTTGACCTGTCTGTCCTTCCTGGACCAACCTATCGTCGCCCTAACTCCCCACCAACACTCACTTTTACTGGCTCCAATCCCGCCTCTTTGACCGGTCTGTCTCCTCTCCACCTATCTTCTCCTCTATCCATCTTCTATCCGCATCCGCCTCCCCCTTTCTCCCTATTTATTTCAGAATCCCCTTCCTCTCCCCCATTTCTGAAGAAGGGTCTAGACCTGAAACGTCAGCTTTCCTGCTCCTCTGATGCTGCTTGGCCTGCTGTGTTCATCCAGCTCTACACCTTGTTATCTCAGATTCCCCAGCATCAGCTGTTCCTACTATCTCCATAAAGCTAAAGTACTTGTAAATCATCTCTGAACTAAGAAGAGTCAATCGGAAAAGAATCAGTAAAATTAGGACAACAGGAACACAGATTCAGATTTAATCACAGTCTTCCATTACCTGACTGTTCTTCACTGGTATCTGCTGCATGATTTTGATTATCAAACCAAAGATGTGCTACAGTCATGCGATTCTGCGTAAGTGTCCCTGTTTTATCAGAGCAGATAACAGATGTGGATCCCAGAGTCTCAACAGCCTCCAGGTTCTTTACCAAGCAGTTCTTTTTAGCCATTCTTTTGGCTGTCAGTGTGAGACTAACCTGCAAAAAAGGACGAGAAGTAACCTACATTTTGTTTGCTATCCGAGGTCACATTAGCATGCAATAGAGATCTAAAACCATGTCATCAAACAATTCCAAGTAACATCAATTCAAACAACTAAATAGCAAGAATATTAGATTTCTGGGAAGAAAATGATCAGATTGATGAAAATAGATACCAAGAATACATAAATTGCACGTGGAGATATTTGTGGCATTAATGTAAAATTCTTCATCCCCTGTTTTTGGGAGAAATTAGAGTTTGAGACAAATACATCATATTACATAGTTAAACATAACAGCCCAGCAGTTGAACCCGTAACTCCAAGGTCATGCAAGCCTTACCTTCAGGAGTAGTGTCTCCGCCTGCTCCTGCCCCACCAAATTTATCTCCACCTATCTCAACTCCATTTTCTCTCCCTTGGTCCAGGAACTCCCTACCTACGTCCGTGACACCACCCACGCCCACCACCTCCTCCAGAACTTCCAATTCTCCGGTCCCCAACACCTCATCTTTACCATGGACGTCCAGTCCCAATACACCTGCATTCCCCATACAGATGGCCTAAAGGCCCTCCGCTTCTTCCTGTCCCGCAGGCCCGACCAGTTCCCCTCCACTGACACCCTCATCCACTTAGCCGAACTCGTCCTCACCCTCAACAATTTCTCTTTCAATTTCTCCCACTTCCTACAGACAAAGGTGGTGGCAATGGGTACCCACATGGGCCCAAGCTATGCCTGCCTCTTTGTAGGTTACGTGGAACAATCCCTCCTCTGTAGCTACACTGGCCCTAAACCCCACCTCTTCCTCTGTTACATTGATGACTGTATCGGCGCCACCTCGTGCTCCCACGAGGAGCTCGAACAGTTCATCCACTTCACCAATACCTTCCACTCCAACCTTAAGTTCACCTGGACCATCTCTGATACCTTTCTCTCCTTCCTGGACCTCTCTGATTCCATCTCTGGCAACCACCTGGAAACTGATATCCATTTCAAGCCCACTGACTCCCACAGCTACCTAGAATACACCTCTTCTCACCCACCTTCCTGCAAAAAGGCCATCCCTTATTCCCAATTCCTTCACCTCCGCTGCATCTGCTCCCAGCATGAGGCATTCCACTCCCGAACATCCCAGATGTCCTTGTTTTCAAGGACCGCAACATCCCCCACTCAGTGGTCGAGAACGCCCTCGACCGTGTCTCCCACATTTCCCGCAACTCATCACCCACACCCCCACCTCCCCCCCACCCCCGCAATAACAACCAAAACAGAATCCCCCTCGTCCTCACGTACCACCCCACCAACCTCCGGATCCAACGCATCATCCTCCGACACTTCCGCCATCTGCAATCTGACCCCACCACCAAAGACATTTTTCCCTCCCCACCCTTATCTGCTTTCCAGAGGAACTAATCTCTCCAGGACTCCCTTGTCCGCTCCACAGTCCCCTCCAGCCCCACCACACCCGGCACTTTTCCCTGCAACCGCAGGAAGTGCTACACCTGCCCCTACACCTCCCCCCTCACCCTCATCCCAGGCCCCAAGAAGACTTTCCACATCAAACAGATGTTCACCTGCACATCTGCTAATGTGGTATACTGTATCCGCTGTTCCCATTGTGGCCTCCTCTACATCGGGGAAACCAAGCGGAGGCTTGGGGACCGCTTTGCGGAACACCTACGCTTGGTTCGCACTAAACAACTGCACCTCCCAGTCATGAACCAGTTCAACTCCCCCTCCCATTCCTCAGATGACACATCCATCCTGGGCCTCCTGCAGTGCCACAACGATGCCACCCGAAGGTTGCAGAAAGAGCACCTCATATTCCGCTTGGGAACCCTGCAGCCCAATGGTATCAATGTGGACTTCACAAGCTTCAAAATCTCCCCTCCCCCTACCGCATCCCAAAACCAGCCCAGCTTGTCCCCACCTCCCTAACCTGTCCTTCCTTCCACCTATCCCCTTCTCCCACCTCAAGCCCCACCCCCATCTCCTACCTACTAACCTCCTCCCGCCTCCTTGACCTGTCCGTCCTCCCTGGACGGACCTATCCCCTCCCTAACTCCCCACCTACATTCACCTTTACTAGCTCTATCCCCGCCTCTTTGACCTGTCTGTCTCCTCTATCCATCTTCTATCCGCCTCCCCCTCTCTCCCTGCTTATTTTAGTACCCCCTTCTCCTCCCCCATTTCTGAAGAATGGTCTAGGCCCGAACCGTCAGCTTTCCTGCTCCTCGGCCTGCTGTGTTCATCCAGCTCTACACCTTGTTATCTCTTACCTTCAGGAGAGACTGTTATGACCCTGGCAGATTTTAGTGCTGGACAAGTCAGGTCCCAGAGTGAAATTTGGCTTGTTAGATCCTAACATTTTTTTTTTAAAACCTGTGGCAGTCAGTTCCTGAACATGATGACAAGAGGCTGTCACTGTACTTTTAACACAAATAAAAAACATTAATTAAAATATAAGAAAAAAAAACATGTCCTATCTTACACTCGACAAAAAGGTTGAAAAGTCTTCATTCACCAGAAAGAAAATCAATTTCTCACTATTCCTTTTATCTCAGCTATATCTTTACAAACACCAAACCTTAGTGAATGGTCTTCACTATCTCCACAATGATGCTTTTCATTCAGGTTGGCACTGCCAAAAGCATTTTCAATGCATTTCAGTGTATTTACTAGCTACACTTCCTTAGCTAATATCACTCCATGAAACTCCTACATCAAACTGCTAACTAAACTTACTATTAGTTTAAACTTTTGGGGAAACTTGAGTTCCCTAAACTTTACTTGCTACAGTCTTTAGAGTCATAGAGCTGTACAGCACAGAAACAGACCCTTCGGTCCAACTTGTCCATGCTGACCAGATATCCTAAATTAATCTAGTCCCATTTTCCAGCATTTGGCTCATATGCCTCTAAACCATTCCTATTTATACCCAGATAGATGCATTTAAATGTTGTAATTGTACCAGCCTCCACCACTTCCTCCAGCAGCTCAATCCAAACACAAACACCCCTCTGTGTGAAAATGTTGCCCCTTGGATCCTTTTGAAATCTCTCCCCCTTCACCTTAGACCTATGCCCTCTAGTTTGAGACTCCCCCACCCTGGGGAAAGGATCTTGGCTATCCATCCTATCCATGCCCCTCATGATTTTATAAACCACCATAAGGTCAATCCTCAGCCTCCGATGCTCCAGGGAAAAAAGACCCAGGCTATTCACCCTCTCCCTATAGCTCAAACCCTCCAACTCTGGCAATATCCTTGTAGATCTTTTCTGAACCCTTGCAAATATCACAACATCCTTCATATAGCAGGGAGACCAGAACTGAATGCAGTATTTCAAAAGTAGCCTAACCAATGTCCTGTACAGCCGCAACATGACCTCCCAACTCCTATACTCAATGCACTGACCAATAAAGGCAAGCATACTAAACGCCTTCTACCTGGGACTCCACTTTCAAGAAACTATGAACCTGCACTCCAAGGTATCTTTGTTCAGCAACACTCCCCAGGACCTTACCATTAAGTCTATAAGTCCTGACCTGTTTTGCCTTTCTAAAATGCAGCATCTCACATTTATCTAAATTAAACTCCACTTGCTTGGCCCATTGGCCCATTGGCCCATCTGATCACGGTCCCATTATACCCTGAGGTAACCTTCTTCACTGTCCACTACACCTCCAATTTTGGTGTCATCTGCAAACTTACTAACCATTCCTCCTATGCTCATATTCAAATAATTTATATAAAATCGCAAAAAGCGGTGGATCCAGTACTGATTCTTGTCGCAAACCGCTGATCACAGGCCTCCAGTCTGAAACCTTTCACCAACACCCTCTGTGTCTAACCTTCGAGCCAGTTCTGTACCCAAATGGCTAGTTCTCCCTGCATTCCATGTGACCGAATCTTGCTAACAAGTCTACCATAAGGAACCTTCTCAAACACCTTACTGAAGTCCATATAGATCATGTCCACCGCTCTACTTTCATCGCTGCTCTGCATTCATCAATCCTCTTTGTTACTTCTTCAAAAAACTCAAGTCAGTGAGACAGGATTTCCCACGCACAAAGCCATGTTGACTATCCCAAATCAGTCCTTGCCTTTCCAAATACACATAAATCCAGTCCCACAGGATCTCCTCCAACAACTTGTCCATCATTAATGTCAGACTTAACAGTCTTTAGTCGGCTTTTCCTTACAAACTTTCTAAAACAGTTGCAACACGTTAGCCAACCTCCAGTCTCTGGCACCTCAAGTGTACCTATCATGATACAAATATCTCAGCAAGGGACCCAGCAACCATTTCGACCTTCCAACAGAGCTCTAGGGTACACATGTTCAGGTCCCAGGCATTTATTCTCTGGCACACACCTCACTGACTCACTTACTAACTTTTTCCAGATCTGTGTCACTGTCACTAGGCAATGGCAGTTTTATTCCCTTTCTTTTAGATGCACTGAACTGTTAAGCCCCATCTCCACTCCAAATCAAGATATAAAACCTCTTAAAATAAATGTAATCAAACCAAGCCTCCAGCTTCCCAGGCACCAAGCTTCCAAGCTCACAAAATGAATTAAAACCATGTATTCCCTTGTTAGCACAAAAAATACAAAATACAATTAAAGTTACATTTATATATTAGACCAGCAAGGCCAGGTGTGGTGCTGTAAACTTACAGTGACGGTGGCCAGGAGGCCTTCAGGCACATTAGCAACAATGATGCCAATCAAGAAGATGATGGAATCAAGTAATTTGTACCCCAGACTCAGCGCAAGGACGAAAAACACCAATCCCACAGTTACAGCCATTCCCATAACAACATGGACAAAGTGTTCAATTTCAATGGCGATAGGTGTCTTCACATTATGTACTTCCGATGCAAGAGATGCAATTGCTCCAATCATAGTTTGATCACCAGTGCTGATCACCATGCCAGTTGCTGTGCCTTTCAAAATAATAATTTCAAAATTACAAACATACATTTGCGGCAAGATATTTTTGATTACAAATTGGTCTCCATCTTAATTCCTCCCAAGACATCAGGAAAAGGATCAGGGTGAAAGGTTAATGCATTCTAGTTCTTCCTCACCTTTAAAAATTGAAATCCAAGAATTAAAGCCTGAAACAGGCTCCCACAAAGGTTAGGCTTGAACCTAGTACTGAAGTCTATGGTCTAATGACGTAAATCGACACGGTAGTAAATGAGGCTTTGTGGGTCTGGGACTCAAATTTGCCATCTTGTGAAGCAGCGTGGAATGCATTACTACATTAAAGGTGCTCCCTATCGATTTTTGTATCATCTGTAACTAAGCTATTAACCAAGCCCCGATATTTATGTCTTAACCAAAGAGTTTCTCTAAATTGGATTTGTTTAGTGGGAAATGTTGGATTACTTGGTAATAAGAAGCTGGCTAAAATCTGAAATTATCTGCTTATTTTTTGCAAATCTTCTCATTTTCTGAAAATCATGTGAAAACTGGTTTCACATCATAAAGATGTTATAAGAAGCAAGGTTTGTACAGCTCATGTTAACAGAAATTATTTTCAGGCCAGAAAGTACCTACTTTTAGAATATTTGAAATGCAAATCTGTCAAAAAATCTGAGTACAACATTCACCATTTCCATTTAAACAAGGAACTTGTTACAAACAAAACATAAATACTTAATCATGCAGAATAAGTTAAATTTTGCACGCATGTTTACAATGTATAACCGTAAAGCAATGCTATAATCTTTTATTATTTTGATTAGTCTTTGCTATGAGATGCCCTTTCTATGATTAGTCACTAACATTTAAATGGATAAACTGACACAAGAAGATAGTTTATAATGATTTGGTCAAAGTCACCTCCATGCCAGTAGAATTACGTCAGAGTGTGATTAATAAAGTAATAAGTAATAGGACCATTAGCAGGTCATTTCACCTTTCTAGCTTGTTCTGCCATTAAATAGGATTTGAATTACAGCCTTAACTTCTATGCTTGTCTCAACTCTAATTGTCCATCAAAAATCTGTCTAATTCAGTCACAAATATATTCAATGATCCAGCCTCTAATCTTTCCTAGTGGAAGAGAAATCCAAAGTCTAATAACCCTACGAAAGATAAATAAAAATCCCGCTCATCTCCAACATAATTGAGAGATCCCTTATTTTTAAAATTGTGTGCCCTAATTCTAGGTCTTCCCTTAAGAAACCATCCTCTCAGTATCTAGTCAGTGAAGCCCTCCCTCAGAATCCTAAATACTTCAACAAAATCACCTCTCACTCTTCTTAACTCAAATGTGCACAGGTCCAACCTATTCATTCTTCCCCCAGACGACAAACCCTTCACCCCAGAAATCAACCTATTGAACATTCTCTGAACTGTTTCAAATTCAGCCATATTCTTTGTTAAGTATACAGTATTCAAGGTTTTGTTATACTAATGTCTTGTACGTCATAGAAAGACACCCCTTCTGTAAAATTATTGACACCCTGATGGTCACTATTGATTAGAAATTGAACTGGACCAGACATATAAAAGCTATGCCTGTAAAAGTAGATCAGAGACTAGGATTTCTGTGGCAATTAACTCACTGCCTGTCTCCCCAGTGACTGTCCATTATCTACAAGACACATGTCAGGATTGCATTGAAACACTTTACAAATGCCCAGATTCGGTGCAGCTCAAACATTGGAGAAAGCTTGATACCATCAGGACAAAGCAGCCCACTTGATTGGCACCCCATTCACAACCTTCACATTCACTCCATTCACCATTAACTCTCAGTGACAGCAGTGTGTTCCCATCTACAAGATGCAATGCAGCAACCCACTAAGTCTTCTTCAACAACATTTTCTCCATACGCAACTTCTACCACCTACCAAGGGCAGCAGATGCATGGAAGTACCACCATCTGCATGTTCCCCTCAAAAAAGATACTCCCTCTTGACTTGGAACTATATTTACCACTCCTTCACTGTTGCTGTGTCAAAATCCTCAAATTCCCTCTGAACAATACTGTGGGCATCCTTACACCCCAAGGATTCCAACAATTCAAGACAACCACATTCTCCAGGGTTATTACGGTTGGGTAATAAATACTGGCCCAACCAGCAAAGCCCACGTCCATGAACAAATAAAACACCTGCTTTGCAATAAAGACCCAACATTCCATTTGCCCTTCTAATTAATTGTTGTATCTACAAACTAATACTTTGCAATTCAAGCACATGGCTATCCAGATCCCACAGTACTGCAGCATTTTGCTGTCTCTTTCGATTTTAATAATATTCTGTTTTCTATTCTTCCTGCCAACTTTGATAAGTTCATATTTTCCCATATAATACCCTATCTGCCATTTTCTCCTGTCACAATTCTCTGCACTGCCTGTCGTCACCAAATTTGAAGGTAATATTTTCCATCCCTTCATCCAAGTTATTCATTTAGATTTTAAGTTGTTGAAGTTTGTTGGGGTTGCCTATGATTTTGTGCTGCTCAATGGCCAACAGCAGCCCATGCTTAATGCAGCAGAACATGGCCGACAGTAGTTACAGGGCTTGGGAAAAAATATTTGCTTAATGTAGTCTTCACAGGTAGAACAATAGTAGCTCTGTCGACTCAAAGTTACTGGACCAGGATAGAATGTGCAACTACAGTTGCTAATATATAAGACATAGATAAGAACAAAACCAAAGTTGCTGGAAAAGCCCAGCAGGTCTGGCAGCATCTGTGAAGGGAAAAACAGAGTTAACGTTTCAGGTCCGTTGACCCTTCCTCAGAACATCTCACATGAATTAGTTATTTCCCTTGAATTATTTAATCATTCTGTTACAATATTAAGAGTAGGCTTTAGCTAAAATTCTTCAGATAATCTTAGACATAGATTCCAAAGTAGTTATAGAGCCACCTATATGCAAAAAAAATCACTAAAAGCATTAGAGGAAAAGATTCAAACCAGTTTCAGCCAGTAAAAGCAGCCTCCTACGCATCCCCCGACACACACACACACACACACACACACACACACAATTACAGGGAGAAATGAATCATAGGCACAGAAATTAGCAGACATTGGAATGTGGATTAAATGAACACATTGAGATACAATTTGTTGGCTAAAGAATTCTAACATTAGGCATAACCACAATATTCTTTTGTATTTCCTGTAGTGAAGAATTTAAAAGGTTCTGAAGTGATTGGCACGTATCCAATTAATTGGCAGTTAACATGGTGGAGCTGGCAAATGTTACTTGAATACAGTATCCATTGTTAAAAGCCTCACGAAGAAAAGAAAGTCTGGGAAACATCATGAAGGACTGGGGGTGGACCACCAGCTTGTCCATCTCTTTGTCTTTCAGTGATATGATTAGCTTAATAGGAAATACATTGAAATTGCTGAGGCAAACTTGAACTGCATCAGATGCTTAAAATTTTGGCAAAGGTCTGGACCGGAGAATCAATTACAAAGGGACCACTGACCAATAGTAATCAAAGGGGGGGAAGTTGTGTGTGTGTGCTCTAAGTTTAGACTGTATAAGTTTAGACATTCTGAAACTTTGCGTGCGCCTTATTGCTCTGAAGAAATGAAGCTGTAAATCGCCACTAAAAGTTACCCGAGACCATCCCAAAACTCAGATTCTCATTGGAAACTATGAGATCTAACAAAGTGCTTGCACATATCCTAGAGGCAGGCCATTAGTTAATAATCCACTTTTCCTGATTCTCTTTCCTATTGGTTAGCCAATCCTTTATTCATGCTAATATATCTTTCCCAAAATGGAGAGTAATCTTTTATGTCATGATTTCTCTTGCACGGGGGGAAGCAGGGGTTTAGAAAGTACTAAGAAAGAATAGCAGTATGGGATTGTATCAATTTCTACCCATGCCCTACCTTCAAGGCAAGTGGTGGAGTAGAACGCAATATTCTTTGTTTCGAGTAGATTCTCATGTGTAAATTCAGTGGAACGAGATTGTGCTTCGGACTCACCAGTCAAACTGGAGTTATCCACCTGCCAAGAAGCAGCAAATCAATTAAATCTTGGAAGAACTGCATTCAAATTATTAGCAAAACTATCTGGATTATTTCGAGTAAATTTTAATTATTTTTTTCAGTAAAGTCTGTAATGCAATGTGAAAGAAAGGTGATGGTGGCAAGTTCAAGGGAAATGGTAGCATGGTTTTAACGTCACTCAACCGTGAACCAGAGGCACTGGCTCCAGAGAAAAGCATTTGAATTCTCCCAAAGCAGCCAACAGAATTTAATAAATCTGTAATAGTTATCATGACAAAAAGCATCTGTAACAACTCATCTGGTTCACTAAGTGTTTCTTCATAATCTTTCACAGGATTTTTTTTGTTCATCCTGATTCAACTGCATTGCTGTGACTCTGACAAGGGTCTGAAGTCTCACATCGGCCATACCAGTTAAGAATAGCACATTTCCTGTCAGAAAGGATATTGGTGAACCAGATTGAGTTTTATGATGATCGTTGATAGTTTCGCAGCACCTTATTGGGATCAATTCAAATTTCATCAGCTGCCGTGGTGGCCTTGTACCCACATTCCCAGGGCATCAGCCTGGGTCTCTGGATGATCAATCCAGCTACATTACCACCATCTCCCTTGCATTATCAACTGAAATCTGCTGTTGTCTAGCCTACGTGTGACTTCAGGTCATTGTATGCTCAAGATAGCAATTAACAGCAGGATGACAGCTTTTCCTATTTGCCATTTACAACGTGAAAGGCATTAAATAAAAAGATTATTTGAAAGGCAGTATTGTGATCTCTCTAAAAATAGACTTTCTTACAAGAGTCTTTGCTAGCTTGCCTGTTAATTTAGAAAATAGATGGTCTACCTTGCAACCCTGGGCAGAGAGCAAGCGGAGATCTGCTGGAATTTGGTCACCAGCTTTAATCAACACAATGTCACCAACAACCAGTTTATCTGCTGTAATCACTTGCTTCTCACCATCTCGAATCACAAGGGCTTGCTGAAATAGAATGTTCACCATTATAACAAAATTAATTCAACAAGAACTTATGTCATCTGTATCTATTTTGCAGTTTTGTACAAATAAGAAATGATTTGGTTGACCAAACAGAATAAAGATCAATATTGAAGTTTACACAGACAATGGTGGAGACAATTTTGGTAGTATCTGTGGAGAGAGAAACAGAGTTAATGTTTTGAGTCTGATTATAACTCTTCTTCAGAATTTTAGAAGTATCGAAGATCCTTTCTAAGTTACACACTATCCCTTTCAAAGGGCAATAATTCATTCTTTAGGATGCGAGAATTGCTAGTGTTTATTTTCCATTCTTTCTATCTGTTGTCCTAAGGTGATGGTGCACAGCCTTCTCCTTAATCTTCCTGGCAACTGATGCATACAGCTGTTCAATGTTCAGTCCCTTTCACAACTCCTCAGATACTGAAGCAGTCTGTATTCAGACACAGCAAGAACTTGACAACATTGAGGCTTGGGCAGATAAGTGACAAGTAACATTCATGCCACACAAGTGCCAGGCAATGACCGTCTCCAAAAAAAAAGGAATCTAACTAACATCCCCTGACTGCATCTTCCAGGTATTCCATCTGAGGAAGCCATTAACTGAACTGTGATGAACATTGTCTTAATTTTACTTTTTTCTTACAATGTATGACTCCTGTCATTAATATAGGCATCATGGTTGGTTGACTTCTAAAACTTTTCACTGTATTTTTCATGTAAATGTACATGTGACAACAAATTTCCATTCTATTCTACATTCAATTGAAATTACCATTGCTGAGTTCCTTCACTATCAACATCCTAGGGATTACCATTAACGTGAAACGGTACTGGACCAGCCATATAAATACTGTGGCTACAAGAGCAGTTTAGAGACTAGGAACGCTGATATATCTGTCTCCCTAAAGCCACCCACCATTTATAAGGCACGAGTAAGCAGTGTGCTGGAAAATTCTGGATGGGTGCAGTTTCAGCAATAATGAAGAAGGTTGACACCACCAGAGACAAAGCAGCCACCTACTATTTCCAACATTTACTCCCTTCGACACTGATTCACAGTGGCAACAGTGCAAACAATCTGCAAAAGGCAATGCAGTAACTCATCAAGCCTTCTGCAACAACACCTTCCCAACCCAGGACCTCTACCATCTAGAAGGACAAGGGTAGCAATTGCATGGGAACACCACCATCTGCAAGGTCCCATTCAAGCCACATACCATCCTGATATAGAACCATATCACTGTTCTTTCAATCAAAATGGGTGAAAATGCCTTCCTAACAGCATTGTTGTGTCCTTACCCAACAAGAACTGCAATGATTCAAGAAGGTAGCTCACCGCCATCTTTTCCAGGGCAATTAAAGATGGACAACAATGAAACTCACATCCGACAAATGAATTTTTAAAAAGATGATTGCAGAGCCACTCCAGAGGTCAGTTAAGAGTTAATATTGGACTGGAGTCATATAAAGACCACAGCAGCTGTGTTCTCTTTCCCAACAGGCATTACTGAACTAGTTGAATTTTTAAAACCACAACGCCAGAAGTTTAGGCCCATCCACAAACAAAGATCAGCAGTTGTTTAAAAAAAAAGGTTAGCACGGACTGCATTCAAATTTCTCAGATCCATCCAGTCCCCAGGCTATTTTCTTGGAATTGAGAGGCAGGGCTACCCAGCTGCATGTGGCTGAGTGAAGGAACTAACTGCTTCCTAGGCAGACTGAGATTTTGCGAGTGGTGGAAGCTAGATCAGCTGCTTGAAGTTGCCCTTCCAAAGTCACGTGAAGGCTCCCTTTGCATAGCGGAGTGCACCAACATTTGCTGGTTACCCCATAGAGCAGTGCCCTATCCAAACTCCACCACTCCCCCAAACTTAAGGACTGAAAAGGTTGAGAGAAGGCACCTACATTTTGAACCACCCTTCACTCCCTTACTTACCTTCCATTACATCCTGCTCCTACATTCAACCTAGATGGTCCTCCACTTGGTGCTCTGCATCAAAAGCTTGCTGCCATCATTAGCTGGGTGGCAGAGCAAACCACAGGCTATTGATCAACTGCTCAAGGAAAAATCAGTGGCAACTGGTGGATGTTCTCCACACAGCATTAGCTTCTGCTACCCATTTGACATTAACAGTGGGGCTCAGAAGGCCACAGGAAAATCCTGCCCTCACTTTTTGTTTGAATTGAATTCTAATTCTTAAAATATCATAAACACTATCAATAATTGAAGAATAAATTATATTGCCCACCTGGGGAACCATCCTGTGAAAGCTGGCCATGATATTGGTGCTCTTTGCTTCTTGGTAATAGGCAAAACAGCCAGTAAGTATGACAACTCCAGCCAGAACAACACCTAAATATAACTGAGGAGACAAAACCATTACCAGCAGAGCTCCAGTTTCATTGCTCTAAATTTGATATTACTCTTTAACATATTAGAAATGATATTGATTAAATCAAACCCAAGTCTGAATGTTCCAATATTTCCGCTCTCTTTGCAACCCTACCCAGGTTTTCCCCACACAGTGACTTGTCATCAAGCCCATTTTCATCTTTCTGCAATTTTCCCTCGGATTCAGATCTCACAGAACTGAGCCATTCCTTCTGCCATGACTCAATGCTCAATGGGCTTCCTTCAGGTCCCTGTAACCTCAAGTTTACAGGTGCACAAAATGTCAGGTTATTGATGTAGATGCTGTTTGTTCATGCAGCACCTCTCAGTATAACAACAGATCTGATTCTGCTCAAACTTACTTTCGAATGTTGCAATTTTAATTGCTAAAAAATAACTCATAAGTTCCCTTGCATCAAGTCAGTGCAAACTAATTGGTAGATCAATTTGTAAATGAATAGCAAGTCCACAGGAATCCATTTTGACTCAGAGATTTAACACCACGTCAGGATGTATAGAGGGTTGGCCTTCTGGACCAGGAAGAATGGAATGCAAGGGAGTGGGTTAAAAACCTGGGATGGAGAGGTGGGGGCAGAGTGTATGTTGTCTTCCCACCACTTTGGCATTTTGCCAGCAGTGGGGAAGGGGAAGGGGTCTGTCCAGCAATTAATTTCACTACTTAAACAATTGAAGGCGTCATCCCGTCGTCACTGGCATTTCTGACCAGCAGAGGCTGGGCCGTCCGACATTTGGCTATTGGGTTCTCATATCATACAAACTAGTAGCCTAGAGGGTGTCTTCTATTCTGGCACAATGGCCCACCACATCTCATACCTTACTGCAAGGCTGGCATCATCCAATGAGTGTCAAAACCGAGCAGTCCCTGCTATGACCTCTGACCCCAGTGATACAGCTTGGACTGAAAAGCTCACAGGTCTTGGAAGCATCCCTAAAGGGATGGGTAGCCTGAACAAAGCTTATGAATTGCTAGATTAGTGTAGAATATGGTGGAAACCCTACCCCAAACAACCCAGGCAGGGTTATTCCCAGCTGCACATCACTGGGGCTACTGTCACCCCACATAAAATCTAAATCAGCGACTACAATCATGAACAGCAAGGTCCAGACCAGGCCTGACAGTCAACTCCAGCCTCACTTGCAAAGAGCCAGTAATTGACAGCTGATCAGTAAAGTGAGTGTGATAACCAAGCCACTGCAATTGTCCTTGGGCAATCTCTACCCCCATACTGGACTACATGTGACTCCAGACTCACAGCAGTGTGGATGACATTTAACTACCTTCTGAAATGGCCAAACAATCCATTCAGTTCAAGGGCATTTGGTTGGGCAACAAATGCTGGCCTTCCCAGCGAGGCCCACACCCTTGAAAGAACAAAACTGTTCAATTGTTCGGAGTTTGCTGTATTTTGTCTGATCCTTCTTTTCTGTACTGTGTGTAATTAAGCAAGCCTGGGTATGATCACTTAGGAAACAAATTAAACCGGATGCAAGCAGCTCTAATCACGAGAGTGCAGGCATTTTAAAGATTGGAATATAAATGATGTGTCATTCCAGCAAATATCCGAGGTACAAGCGCCACAATAATAATAATAAAGGGGAGCTGAAATAAGACTATTCACACATTCTATGAGACCACGGATGATCTGTGACCTAATTTCCATATCTATTCCCCATACATTTAATACATTTCATTAACAAAAATCTAACAATCTCAGATTTAAAATTAACAATTGATCGAGTAGTAACTGAAGATTATGGGATAGAATTTCAATTTCTACAACTCTCTATGCATAGAAGTGTTTCCTAATTTCACTTCGAAAGATTTGGCTGTGATTTGGATCACATGCTGTCTTGTTTTAAACTTCCCAAACAGCAAAAAAAAAGTTCCTCTCTACTCCACATGTTCAGAACCAGGGGTGGCATTGTAATTAAATGGGGTAGGCCTTTTAAGACTGAAATGAGGTGAAATCTCTTCACCCGGAGAGTGGTGATCTGTGGAACTGTCTGCCACAGAAAGCAGTGGAGTCCAAAATATTGAATGTTTTTAAGTAGGAGTTAGATAAACGCCTTAGGTCTAAAGGGGTCAAAGGATATGAAGAGAAACAGGAACAAGTACGGAGTTTGATGATCAGCCATGATAATATTGAATGGTGGAGCAGGCTCAAAGAGTTCAACAGCCTATTCCTGCTCCTATTTTTAAATTTTCCTTGATACTATGGAAATTTTTAAATCAAATCCATACATTAACTTTCTAAATTCCAGGGAACATGACACAGGTATATGCAATCTCTCCCGGAGTCTAGATATCACGCTGGTCCAAATATGCTTAAGTCCCTCAGAGGTCAGTGTCTTCTTTCTACGGTGAGGGATGCTGAAGAGAACAATGGTCTAAATAGGAAAGGATGCCATCAGGATTGAAGTGAGATGGCTGCCTGCAAATGAACCAATTTTGCAGTTATGCCTCACAGGTACTGGGCTGAGTATTTACATGTTCACAGCACCTGTTTGAAGTGTTAGCAATCCATGTCTATTTCTTGGTCCTTCCCAAATACAACAGAATATGCACCTTCTATCTATTATAGTGGAGGATTTCAAAGTCATCCACAGCTAAAAATGTAAGCTCTATGAGGCCAATTCTCTGGGCTGTTAACTTCTCAGATGAAATCAATAGGACTATTCAATTTTAAAAATAGACACTTCTGAAATTTACACAGAAAATCTCGTTATGACTCACTTACATTGTCTTTGGCTGCGTGATTGCCTTCTCCTATTTGAATGGCATAAGCAATCCAGCAGAGTATAGCTCCAACCCAAAGCAGAAGGGAGAATCCACCAATCATTTGCTTCAAAAATTTGACTATTTCAGGTATCTGTTTGGGAGGTGTGAGCGCATTGGGACCATCCCGAGTCAGGATCTCGGCTGCTCTTGCACTAGTCAGACCCTGTAATAAAACCGCTAAAGAGCTGTAAAAGTGGTACAGAACTTCATACTAAAAGCGATAGCATTCAAAAGAATCTAAAGGTTTATATCAGGCATAAGCTAATCCATTCAATTTGACCCAGCTCTTTAAGTATTTACTACTCATCAAAAACTTCATTCTATTCTTAATTGTTATTTCCCTTTATTGAAGATTAATAAGAACTGACATCCTGGCAAATCATTTCTAAAGCCTGAATTTGAACACCGTCACTGGCAGAAAACCACAATTAAACAATGTGCATAGACAGCGAGCTCCTGAATTGGGACCCTACCGTGAATTTACAAAAACATTCTGTTCACAAACAGACATATTACATTTGGAAGGGACTTTTTGTGAAACATACGCATTGCAAACTATGACTATACTACAAGTATAAGGAATGCTAGATTCATAATCCAAGCAGATCATCATCAAAGGCACGTTGAAGAGTAGTATAGTCAGCAGCTACCATTACACTTCCTACTCATTCTGCATTGTTGCAGACAATTCTTTTTCTCATTGGTCATTTTATCATGAGCCACACAAGCCATTTAAATGGTAGAATTCAGGCTTTAAAAAGAAAAGGTGCCTTTTTTCTCCTAGTATACAAAATGTAATGCTTTTCTGATACGTTTCAGGCTAGAATTTTCCATCCAGGAGAAGAAAAAGGGGAAGTAGCAGTTTCCAGGTTTCAAATTTGCCGCTGGGGGTAGAACAGTCACTCTTTGGAAATATCATGTAAATACCCCATAATTGGACTCGATAGAGTATCCTTGTTCAATTGATGGTAGTGGATGGACTCGCAAAGCTGAGGGTCAGGCAGAGGTCTTGCAAACTAAAAAGGAGCAATGGGTTAAAATGTTTGGAAAGTAACAGGGTAAGTGTTCTAATAGGCACTCTTTAAAAAAGAGTGACTAAACAAATAAATCCACCAAAAAGACTGTTGCTGTTGGGATGAGAAAATATTTCTATAGGCTGCTCATTGACTGCACCCACCCGTACCCAAGCAGACAGATCTGATAGACAGACAGATTTGTCAGCCTGCCCAGAGAACCAGTGACGGGCAGGTGTGCGTCCGTAGAAGATGTTTAAGTAGACTTCTTAGATATTCAGAAAGGCTTCCAGATTATTTTTAAAAAGGCAAATTTTGAAGGCAAATTTATAACATGATTTAGAAACTGATTGGGAGATAGGAGACAGTATGAATAATGTATTTCACAGATTAACTGGATATGAAAACTATAGATTTCCAGCTACAAGTTTTTATTGCGTACAGCAATAAGTAGGATGAAAAGCAAATAACTTTTTCTTGCAAAACAAACAGAGAATACCAAAAAAAAGACTCAGCGGGTCTGGCAGCATTTGTGGAGAGAGAAACAGATTTCACATTTTGAGTCTAGTATGATTTCTTCAAAACGGAAGAACACCACTGCCCCTTCTCTTCTACATATGCCCATCTTGAAGAATTTTGCTTTTCTCTCCAATTTTCAGCATCCACAGTATTTTACTTTTATAAATTTATATCCAAGCTTGTATATAACACTGAGCTATGATTCACATTAAAGTTTGTGTATGGGATATGAAAGGTAACAGAATAAGCATGAAAGGATTGGGGCTTTCAACTTAGATTTTTGAGACCAAACATTAAAGTAGACTAAAAGAAGGATTTGAGCAGATTTAACAGGTAGAATGGATATTATTGTTCTCAAGACAAGTGTTTGATTGTCCTTTCAAAAGGCATTAATTAATAACAAAAGGCAAGAACAAGATCAGAGATAAAACACTTATCTCCTGAATCTTGGCACAAATAATTCCTTAAGTAAATAAATAGTTCCTTTTGCAGTAGCAGATGGGTATAAAAACAATTGCAGTAACACCATTTTAAAAGAAAAAAAATTAAGTCCTGAACTCAGAATATAAAGATAAACTGTCTTGATATCAATAAAACCAGTTATTTAGTAATTTGGCATCAGTCGATTCTTGCCTCTTGTCTACTAAAGATTTTTAAAAAGATACACAAAATGAACATAGCTCACTACATATAAGAGCACAAACATAAAAGCATAGTCAGAAAGTGCGATAAAATGTCCTACACCTCTAGTGGCAGGGAATGCAAAACTTAAGGAATGATTCTGCAGTTGTAAACAGCCTCAGTCAGAGCGCTGCAGTCAGCTTTAGACACCACACCTCAGGCAGGATAAGTGACCACTGAGCCCGTTCAGCAGAGATACACCAGAATAGTGTCAATGTTACATTATAAGGATCGGTTCCATAGATGTGGCTGGTGAGCCCAGATTACGGTCAGCAGTGAGATGACTGGTGAGCCCAGGCAGGACTCTGGCAGTGGGTTCTGAGATGGCAGCGCGGAGGAGAGATTAAGCCCTTGTGGGGAAAGCCCAGCATGGATCATCTACAGACCCATGACTAACGAAGAATTGTAATGCTCAATTTTTAACTTTATTCCTTCATTTTTCTACTTTATACTAAGAAAAACTGTAATGTTGAGCTTTTAACATATTTATTTTTCTACTTTGTACCTAAGATTTTGTACCTCAGTATGTTTGTAATTAAGATGGTGCCGGGAATGATGACATTGTACACTTTTCACTGTACTCCTTTATCCCCGTACTTGAATACACATGACAATAAAATCTAATTCTATATTCCAGTTTAGATATTTGAAGGGTGAACTAATTGACATGTTTAACATTATGAAAAGGATTTTTCTTAATAGATAAAAAGCTAGTTCTTTATTGTATAATGTGAATGTGAATCTAGAACTAGGTTGCACAATCTTAAAATATACACATCAACACAATTGATGGTAGAAATCTGAAAATTCTCAGACCTGCCAGTTCCCTGACCCTCAAAAAGCTGTCGTTGTAGGTCAATCAAAATTCTTAATAATGAGATCAATAGTATTTGTAAATCAGGGAGGTATCAGGAATGTGAATCAGAGACAAATAAATAGACTTAAGCTACAGATCAGACATGATCTGAGTGAAAAGCAGAACAGGGTTAAAGGGGTGATTGGGCTGTACCTGTTTTTGTACAATACAATACTATAACTTATGCAAATCTAACACAAAAAATACAAATTTAAGTGAACAGCCTTGAAAAGTATGATTTTGTCAAGATCATTACACAATTGTGTGGTGCTGGCTAAAATATCAGCCATTTATACTCTTTTGCCACATTCTCCCACCATGGACTCACACCACCACATTCACCTTTTACTTCTTATTTTACTTACTTACTTAATCACTTGTAGTTACTGTTGATTCAAAAATTCTTAATCTTCTGTCTAAGGATTTTTTTTAGTCCGTAATTTTAGTATTTAGATTTCATAAATTCAAATTATTGGTTAATTTATTTTATTAATGCACAAAATTATCAAGATTGTAATATAACAAACCAAATCTTGGCTACATCTAATTAACTGGTATTACAGGTTGTGAAAATGCCTTATTGAGTTGCAAAGCCCAATATACTCACGTTTACAAGGTTAGTTTCATACTTTTTTACCAGTTCTTTAATGGAAAGTTTGTGGTCTTCCTGAAAAAAAGGAAACATGAAAACTTTTTAAAAAACTTAAACTGTTATGAGCAAGATTTAAGTTACATCTCAGTTTGCTTCACTATAAACCGTGCATATTCATCTAACAGTAAGAGTTATGTTACTGAACCTAATCATTATCTGGTTACATTTTACCAACAAATACAGTTAAATTAGGAGCTAGTGATGATTAGAATCAGTTTAATTATAAGATGCTAAGCTATTATTCTCAAGTAACAGAGTAAGAGCTGATGTTGGCCAAACCACAGTTTCCCTGTCTTCTGATACTTGCATGATACAAGTGATAAGCTTTAAAAATGTTTTAAAAATTTTCAAAACCTGTAATCGCAAATGATTAAATTCTAATCAACTTTTTATGACTAATGAAACTAATTCAGTAAAATCCTCCATGTTTTCAAATCTGGTCAGATGGAGGGCTCTGTTCTTTGCTGCAGCAGGCTCATAGATAAATATGTAACGTGCATTACACATCATATCAAGTCAATAAGTGTAACAGGACTGACAGAAGACAATAATTTCCTTTTTATGTCCAAGTATATTCTTTTGGAAAGTAACTTGTAATAACATTCCTTGTCTTTGACCTCAAAATCTAAATTGAGTTTCTAACTTTTCTTTTTCAATGTCAGTAATTATTTGAAGAATACATTTCATTCAGACAGTTCTATAAGAGACTGAAGTCTCTGAATTATTTCAGTGTTGGGAGAAGAGCAGTATATCAACCAATCCACAGCAGAAAAAGTTATGCGTATGTGTCACAGTGGAGCCTAGCATCCAATTGTCATGGAGAGCCTTTTCCATTGGACAAAGGCACTGCTCTTTGCTGAGAATGACATAGACAAGGAAGGAAGAGAGAAAGCAAACTTCATTGGAATGATACTCCCGACAAAATGTCCAGGACGTGACCTTGTCAGCGCCGACATCTGTTCTACCAGAGAGGCAAGCAGAAGACCTCGTAACAGAAAAAGCCCAATACAGGCATTTGCTCAACTATGTCATCATTCAAGCAAGAGACTGCAGAGTTGTTCACATCACCTATACCATGATTGGTACTGATCACCACCTTATCCAATCTATCATCTCCATCTACCTTGCTCCCAAATAATGAAGACGCAGAAACAATGCTGCAAGAAAGTGAAAAATGAAGACCTCAAAGATACCACCAAGGGAATCTTTCTCAATCAGCACCTCACTAATAACATCTTATCCTCCAGCCACCAAAAGCTATAGTGTTCCCATAAATGTCTGATCAACCTGGAAGTACATTATAACAAGCACCTAAAGGTGGTTCTTGGTCTATGGGGAAACATCATGATAAGCAAGAGACACAGGCCTGGTTGAACATAATGGCAAGGCTTTCATTGACTAGACAATACCACAGCAGCAGCACAGCAGAGTATAAAACCTGCCATGAAGAAGACATGGTGGGTAGAAAAACCATAGAAGATCCAACAACATACATGGTTTCATCAGTGCTGTCTAGATGATCTACAGCCCATACATTCAAGGACCCATCCCAATGAGAGCCAAGGTGGACAGGAGTTCATCAGAGACAGGGAGATAATCAGCACTCCCTAAAGACAGCATTTTGAAGAACTCAAGCACATCTCTGTCCTTGACTTGAACATCCTCAACTCTGTTCTTCAAAATTCTGTCTAGTTCAGTTTCAGCACTATTCTGTTCTGCAGTAAAATTAAAAAAAGCCTTTTGACAGCTTAAGATCAACAAAGTCTTTGGAGCAGATGGAAACTCAGATAAAAGTTCTAAAACACACAGAGATACACTCCTGGCATGGTTACAAAACTTCATGTTCCCATTTTGAAAGCATAGCACATGCCAGAGTATCTCAGGGATACTGTGATTGTGACGATATTTAAAAGAAGTGGCAAAGATTTGATTGCGCTAATTACAGAGAAATCTCCTACATCCAGTCACATGGAAGATCACTGCAAAGATTCACCATAACTGCCTCTTCACCTTGGCCAGGGAATTTTTCCTTAAGTCTCCATGCAGTTCTCTCATTGAGAAGAATCAGAAACATGATCTTTGCTATGTGGCAAATTCAAGTATGAACAGCACCAACTATCCTTTTTAACTTCACAAAAGCCTTTAAGTCTACCAACTATGAAGGATTATTGGATATCCCCTCAAATTCGCCTTTTCTCAGAAATTTGTCATGATCCTTTGTTGACTCCACAATGAGATGCAAACTCTGAACATAGAACATAGAACAGTACTGCGCAGTACAGGCCCTTCAGCCCACGATGTTGTACTGACCTATTATCCTACTAAAATCAATCTACCCTGCATACCCTACATTTGACTATCCTCCATGTGCCTATCCAAGAGTCGCTTAAAAGCCTCAAAAGTATCTGACTCCACTACCACTGCCGGCAGTGCATTCCACATGCCCACCACTCTCTGCGTGAAGAACCTACCTCTGACATCTCCGCTATGCCTTCCTCCAATCACCTTAAAATTATGCCCCCTCGTAATAATCATTTCCAACCTGGGAAAAAGTCTCTGAGTATCCATTCTATCTATGCGTCTCATCATCTTGCTCCTTCCTAAAGCAACCTCACAAGCCATACCACAGTTAGGTCAAACGTGGCTACAGCATTGCATCAACTTAATTGTCCATCTTCCTCACTGCAATAATGCATCTTACCTCCTGCAAATTGCCATAGATGTGGGGACAAATCTATGGAACAAACAAACCATTCAATCTGTGCAACCTTAAATCCTAAACTAAAGCCATTCCAACCATAGGCATGGAGTTGAGTATGCAGATGATGCTTATGTGCAGTCACTCAGAAACTGAGCTTTAGACCATTGTTAAAGCATTCTTAAAAGCATACTAAACTTCATTAAACACCTGGAAAACTTAAGATTCTTTTCTAGCCAGTTCTCATCGCAAAACTAAACTACTCATTAATTAAGGTCAACAGTGTGATTCTGGAAAATGTGGACCATTTCTTTATCTTTGCAGCCTTCTCTTGACAAAGACAGAAACAGATGGTTAAATTCGTCAACACTTCCAGCTCAACCTTCGGTCAACTAAGGAAAACAGAATTTGAGTTCCAAAAACTCAAACCCTAGACAGCTGTGATCCCACTCACGTAAATGCATTGAAATCTTCAGCAACGCACAACAGTCACCTCAAAGAAATACCAGCAGTATGCGTTCAGTCGGCATGGATGAGTTGGACCAATAGGTCTGTTCCCAACCTGTACAGCTCTATGACTCTAAAGTGCAAATTAAAGCATATAGATCTATCAAGAGAACTGTGGTGAAATGTTTGGGGATCGAACATGGTCTATTAAAAAAAAAGCTGAAAATACTTTAATAAGACCTCATTGATCTCACAAAGTGAATTTTCCATTCCCCATCAGCAGAACTGGGATTAGAGAAAACAAAAAGGGGAGATTTGAAAACAGTAAGATAAAAGAAACATAATGGCATCCTTTAGTCCAAGAACATGGGTACAGAGAATATTTTCAGTAAAATGAAAGGACAAATTCAATAAACATTATCAATATAATAGTTATAATAGTTTATAATAGTTTACAATATAATAGTGAATTGTCAATATAATAGTTGTTTCATAGGTTCTGTATGTGCTGGCTGCCAGGTTTCTCGTGTGACTTGAGCTAATGCACTTTGGCTGTGCTTGTGCCTGTAAGTAATTGCCCCCCCAGCTGTGAGAGAAACACTGCTTGATGACTGCCAGTAAACTAGCCAACTCCATGGAATAAACCAGGTTTAATCTGAATCTGTATTTGTATCTGTAACTGTGATTAACCACAATGAGCCCCTATTGGTACTAATGTCTCAATTTCTGCCATCTGCATAAGCTTCTTTGCTTTCAATGCTAGTGTCTACAGCAATTTGAGAAAGAATACTACATGGCTGAGAGCCATCACTGACATAAGCATAGAACAGTATGTCCTATCTTCTTAGTAACGTCTCTGACTTAAAAAGAGAAATACGTTATAATATGTTAAGTATTTCAAAATATTATGGGTAATGCTGAAATCTCAATTCTGAGAAGGTCACACTAATGGAACATAAAGTCAGGTTAACTTGCAGAGTGATTCCTTATTTTAGTAAGGCTTGAACATCCTCCCCTCCAGCACGAAATGGCTGATGCCTAACTCCAGAGCTTTCCTCACCTCTTCAATGTCCATTGGCTCTTGATAGCTCATTATTTCCGGGATAAATTCCACAGGCAACAGTTTCACCCATGTGTGGTCCATACTGGATCTTTGTCCAAACCCATGGACCAAAACAGGCCCACAGTGGTGTCTTCCATTTTTGGAACTATCCTCCTCAGAACCACCATAGCTTCACTTTACTTTACAGCCTTTATCAGCTGCTATCAATTATAATGTACCAATTAATGTCATGTTCAATTGAGGTTGCTTAGCAGCCCATTGTTTGCCTGTCTAGGTGATGTGGCAAAATTGCAATGAATGGACTGATTAGCAGTTCAGGAGGTCATAGGCAGCTACCTTGAAATGTTTCCCTTTTTGTTGCTCCTTTACCCTGAATTCTGCTACAGTATTTAAAATTGACTGTCATGCAAGTGAGAGATATGTCTTGCATACTTTTAGTTGAACTGGGTAATACAGTATATCAGTAAGATAGGCTTTTCTTTCTCTTAATTTTGGAAGTGAAAGATGAGAACTAATATATGCTGCACTGGACATTGAATACATTATTTTCTTAAAGTACTCCTTACTAGGAATAAAACTATAGGCTTACTTTGCCAAGTAAATCTTTATAAGGGCTTAAATTATATGAGATTTACTGTCTGCTTATTAGATAAGAAATATGATCTTTTTTTCCAGTTGCCTTCTCCCTTTAGAATTATGTTGTTGATAGAAGTGGTATCCAATATAGTCGCATTACTTTTGTCTTTAGATACATTCTCTCTTTGGTGGAAATGGAGAATAACCGCTTCTAGGACTCTACACTCGCACTGTCTCATTTGTATTGAGAGTAGGCATGAGAATTATCTGTAGAGCTTAGTATCAGTTATTAATACTCTCGGTAGTTCAGAATATGTGGACATGACTACTCAGAGTCCATCCAATAAAATGAAAATATTTGGACTGAATGAAGCAATAATCCTCACCACAGTCTAAGTACAGGTGCTAAACTAATTTAAATGACCTGCAAGATGTTATTTATAGTACTATATTATAGTTTATAGTCATTAGGTACATATTCTAAGCTAATTACATCTGCCACATTTACACTCCAACCAGCAACTCTACAAATGCTGATATAAGTCCAGGCTGACGAAGAAACATTCTTACTAAATCTGAGCACTTTTACTTTCAGAGAACTGTAAACTTCGGATTGTTTTTCAATCATTTCATGAATACAGCCAGAGGACAGGTCTGATGAATGATTGACTCAGAATGTTAACATTGTTTCTCTGTTTTTAAAATTGCAAGAATAATCGGCAAAGAACCCTTTTGTAAGGCATTTTATCTCCCTTTAATCGCTCGGGAATTTCATGTTCGCCTCTTAATTGTACTTCGGTTCTGAGGAAGGGTCACTGGACCTGAAACGTTAACTCTGATTTTTCTTCTGTTTTTGTTTCAGATTTCTTTGGTTTCAACTCAAATCCTACTATTCTCACTTTTTCTGTTGCTTTGGTTTCCTCTGGATAAAAATATGCAGGTGAGATACTAAAAATTCTTTAAGGAATTCTTGACAAACCATTTTTCTGCATGTTTAAATTTAATATATATGGTACTATTTATTTAGCCAAGAATCTGAAATTTAAAATCAACAAAAAGGCAATCTTGAAGTAATTCTGAATTTTAAAGTATTGGAGTTAGCTAGCTTCCTACTCCCAAGACTGACCATCTTTGCAACAGCAATCTTTTTTTTAAATTCAATTCTCATTTGTATGATTTGTCATCTATTGGAACTAATCATTGTCCTTTATTTTTTCAAAGGGCAAAATTCCTACAAATATGACATCCCCGTTTCCTGAATGACATAGTTAGAAAATCATTGGAGATATTTCCTGCACATTCCTGGCAAGTCCAACGGAAAATTAAGAGTGATAAACAAGGTCAAACAGGATGCATGGAGCTTTCAATGACTGTCATAACGATGTAAAAAGTTCTGCTTCACATCTGTCACGCACATGGTAGAGATGTCAATCTCATTCCTGATTCAACACAAAGCCTGGAACTACATTTAGCAACAACAAAGCGATGTTATTAACAACTATATGCCAAAATAAATATGATCCAGGGACATAAGAAGTACGCTGCCTGAAAAGATGCAGATGCAATTGTAATTTAAAAGGGGAATTGGACAGTACCTGAAGAGAAAGAATGCAGACTGTGTGGATCTTTCGAAAGAGCGAGAGTCTGACAAATTGAGGCTCTTTCGAACAGTTGGCACAGCCAACGATGCTTTTATCATTCCCTCAGTCCTTACCCATTCAAGAAAATCAGGAACTGAAGGCTAAACCCATTTTGTGCTATCCACCTGCTGTATTGCAAGTAACAAAAGTCCAATGTCTAGACTGAATCTCTCAACAAGTGATTATTTCACACAATAAGGTTAACGCTCCAAAACATTACTAAATTGAACGTTGATTTATTTTACAGAATTAAATAATAGTTGCTCAAAGTTCGTCAACTGGGCATCTGTTTTGTTGAGGAGCTCTTTATTGCTTTGGAGATGGTTAACCTATGGAATCTTTCCTCTGTGTGAAATTAACCATCCGTAACGTACTTTCTCCTTTTTAGACTTACTGTACGTGTCAATCTGACCAAGCCTCCGATTGTTTAGTAAGATTGAATCAACGCGTTGATTTAAAACGCTTGCACACCCTGTGTGCTGGTGTAGGGACAGAAAGCAGTCCTTCACCCCCACCCTGACCTGACTCAGAGCCTTTGTTACGCACTGGCTGCCTTCACACGTCCCGGAGACGCTTGGTCACGGCTAGTTCTATCACCTACAGACAGTGACTCCTTTCTCCTTCTCCACTCACGTTCAGACAATAGCCCTAAAACACAAGGGGACAGATGGAAGATTCTATTAATGAATATTTCGATCAATATTACCACTAGTTTGCTCAAACTGTTCTGTGATTCTCGGGCCTTTGTTATTTGCATCATCCAACTTCAGCTCCCGTGGGATTGGAAGGGTCGACTGTTAAATCGCTTTATGGTGGATTACCTCAACTACTCCAAGGTTTTCTCGCTTGCTGTCTTATCTGAATTGTTCAGATTATAACTCAATGCTTTCACTTCAGTGCCCTATTTGGGATTTATTTAAAAGGAGAGTGTAAATTTAGTAAAACCTTATTGACTGTATACTGATGATCGTACAGTGTACCGCAGGTAAACCCTTGCCCAGTCCAGCCACTGTTCTAATCCAGGGCCTTCTGTTCAGTGCTGCAGACTGGAGGTGATAACTTTGATATCTTGATTTGTTTGCCCTCCACCTGACTAGGTTTCAAGTTACTGCTTTCTGATGGAGGAAAGGGTAGGGGGAGAATCAAACCCTAATTAATCATCCAACCTGAACCCTTGAGCAAACTCACCTTGTAGGAACATACAAAATAGGAGAAAAAGAGCTTTTGGCCCCTCAAGCAATAAGATCATGGCTCATCTCTTTCTGTTTCAAATTCCACATACCGATCTATTCTCAATAACCATTGATTCCATCTCAATAAGAATCTGTACACTTCTGTCTTTAAAAAAGATGACCCACAGGAAGAAACATCTTTTCCACATCTTCCTTGTCAAGATAATTCAAGAGTTTATGCACCTCAATCAAATAACCTCTTAATTTCCTAAACTCCAGTGGAAACAAGTCTAGCTTGTCCAAACTATCCTCAAAACTCA
Source organism: Rhincodon typus (assembly GCF_021869965.1). Lineage (NCBI taxonomy): Eukaryota > Metazoa > Chordata > Chondrichthyes > Orectolobiformes > Rhincodontidae > Rhincodon > Rhincodon typus. Next base: position 21,086,083 of record NC_063363.1, on the reverse strand, counting down.
TTCATTCCAGATAATCTAGAAAACTACTCTTGAAATGTCTCCATTGCATTTCCATCATTCCCTAAATAGGAGATAAAAACTTCACAAGTTGTGGAACAGCAAAGTACAAATGTTTGAAATGACTTCCTTTTGAGTGATTATTGTTTGCTGTATGTTTCTTGTGATACCATGTCATTGCTCACCTATCATGGTCTAAAGACTGGAGAAGCTACTATTTCAGAGGTTTGACAACATGGAAAAGAAAATAAGTGTTTCAGGTTGATGAACTTTGCTGAAATTTCATCTGGGCCCTCAGCCTTCGCAGCATCCAGTGTCTTCAGCTTCTTTCTTGATAATTGTGCATCATGAATCAAATTGGTTTCAGACTGACTGGCAACTTTGCTGCTGGGGATCTCAGCATGATCATCGTTCTAGCTGATGATGGCTGCAAATACTTCAGCCTTGGCTTTACTCTGATGTAAAGGGCTCCCCCATCATTGACGATGGAGATATTTATGGAACTTCTACCTTCTACTAGTTGTTTCATTGTCCATCGCCATTTGTGACTGAATTTGGCAGGACTGCAGAGCTTAAATATGATCCATTGATTGTGGGATCCACTTAACTCTACCTATTGCATGCTACTTACATTGTTTAGAATGCAAGTAGCCATGTGTTGTAGCTTTATCAGGTTTACAGCTCATATGCCTATTGCTCCTCCTGACATACCCTCCTGCACACTTCATTGAACCAGGTTTGATCTCATGCCTTATGGTAATGGTCGAGTGGCTGATGTGCTGGGCCATGAGGTTATTACCAACTGACCCACTGACCAACCACAAATCCCCTACCTGCATCCACCTATCTCCAACCCACCTACCCTACCCCCAGCTCCACCCCTCATCATTTATTTCTGGGCTTCCCTCCTCTTCCCCAGTCCTGACGAAGGGTTTTGGCCTGAAAAGTTGACTTCCCTGCTACTCAGATGCTGTCTGACCTGCTGTGCTTTTCCAGCTTCACATCTGTTGACTCTGGCTTCCAGCATCTCCAGTCCTTACTGTCTCCACGTTACAGATAGTGGTTGAATACAATTATTCTGCTGCTCATGAAGAACAGTGCCTCGTGAATAGTCAGTCTTAAATTGCTAGGTCTGTTCTAAATTTGAACCATTTAGGGTACCATTTACGGTGGTAGTGTCACACAACACATTCGGGGGTATCCTCAATATGATGATAAGAATTTATCTCCACAAGGGCTGCACAGTGATCTCTTCTACTACTGTCATGGACAAATGCATCTGCAACAAGCAGATTGGTAAAGACAAAGTTGTGTAGATTTTCCCTTTTGTTGGTTGCCTCATCACCTGAGACCCAGTTTAACAACTGTGTCCTCTACAATTAGGCCAGCTTAGTCAATAATGGGTGCTACAGAACTACTGTTGCTGAGGGACATTGAAGTCCCCAGCCCAGAGTACATTCTGTAACCTTGACATGTTCAGTTTCTCCCAGCTGCTGTTTGAAATGAAGCAACATGGAATCATCAGCCAAGGGAGGCATAAGAAGGGATGGAAGGCAGGAGTGGTGATCAGTAGGATGTTTCCTTACCTGTATTTGGCCATGAGGACCACAGTCAATGTTAAGGACTTCCAAGGCAATTATATACCAATTATATACCACAGTGCTGTCATTTCTGATGGGTCTGTCTTGCTGGTGACCTACCTCTGAGAACTAAAACCAAAACACCCAGAGAGGAGTGTCTCGCCCTATAATCTGTTAAAAGGTGTGTGAAAAGTGGTGTAACCTGCTCTTCCACAACTTCTAGTGGTTAAATAAAATAAATCTTTGACATTCACTTTATGTTCAACAAGTAACAATTTATTCATCTAACTCTAACATAGAAAAAACTAACTAAATTATTAACAAACTGAATAAGCCCCTTCTAACCATTAACTATTCCTGAATAAAACAAGATTCTAATGTTATGCTGTTCCAATAAATAAAGTCCCTCTTATATAAGATAAAATTTTTTTAAAACCATTGAATTTAGTCTCTCAAAATTACAGCCAGGTTACGGCTTCTAAAATGTTCTGTGCCTTCTCTGTCGAATTCTTCTGTCAGGAATATTAACTAGTTGTGCTGTCGGTAGATTTAGATGGTGCTTTCTCTAAAACTTACAGAAGACTGAGAGAGCTAGTGATTCACTCTTGAGAGCTGAGAGCTGTTAACTCTTACAAATGGCAGTAAATTCTCTTAATTTTTCCAACTGCCCTCTCCTTTTATACCCTTGATGACATATCAATTTCTTACAATAGGATTGGTCCTTTATTGCCAAAACTATCAGATTTAAATTTAATTGGTTAAATTCAGAACATGTTGTCTTGATAACAAAACAAAACTGCTGCTTCGCTTGCTAACTGTATGGCTGTTTGATATAAAATGTTTCAATTTGAGGACTCTCTGTGCACCTATAAACCCACACACTGATGCCTCCAGACATCCTTTTTGAATCTCTAAACATAGAAAAAGCACAACATCTTTTAAAGGGACCATGCACTGCTCCCCCCCACTCCCCAAACCCCCTAGAATTTTACAAACAACAAATTGTAACTTCCTGCCTTCTAATCCACAAGTACTCTACCCAACATTGCAAAGTAGTATCTGGAACATTGTGAGATATAACTCAGTGAACATGACATGTGTCAGGCTGTTGTTTGACGAGTTTGAGGAACAGATTTCTCAGTTTTGGCACAAACTCCCAGTGGTTGGTAAGGGGGACTTTGCAGGGTTGACAGGGCCATATTTGCTGTAGCCATAACTAGTGTCTAAGTCATTGCCAGGTGGGCTATCTGGATTGATTTCCCTTCTTTAGTCTTCATAGGAGTTTAATACAACTGAGTGGTTTGCTAGGCCATTTCAGAGGGCAGTTCAAATTTAATATATTGCCGTGACTTGTGTCATCTATAGGGCAACCCAGGTAAGGATGGCAGATTGCCTTCCCTCAGGACATTAGTGAACCAGATAGATTTTTACACCAATCGACAGTGGTAACATGGTTACCATTAGGATAGTTTTTAATTCCAGACATTTTTTATATTTAATTGAAATTTCACTATTTGTTATGATGGAATTCAAACATATGACCCCGGAACATAAGCCCAGGGTTCTGGGTTATTCTGCAGTGACATTACCACTGCACACCACCTCTCAAAATGTCCTAAATGGGCCGGCATTAATGACTTCTTTAACTAAGTCCCCAATGCAACAGCAAGCATCATATAATGAATCTGAAGCAAAAGCGAAACAATATTATTTTCAAGTTAACAACAGAACTTATCAATCATCTGTTACAAAGTGCAGCTGTGCTAAAAATGGAGTATCTGCACAGTTTGTAACATAATATGTAGAGCTCACATATTTGGAATCTCTCACCACTATTTCAGGCTGTCACCTGATAATGTTGACTAGTTAAATAATACTGCCGAAATCACCTTTTTATTTCACAGGATGTGGGCATCGCTGGCAAGGCAAGCATTGATTGTTTATTCCAAACTACCCTTGAGAAATTGATGGTGAACCATTGCAGCCCCTGTGCGCAGTCACACCCACAGAGCTCAGTGGAAGTGATTTCCAGGATTTTGACCTAGAGAAACAGCTCAGAACTGCAACACCTGTTGAAATTTAAATACGCATCCTCACTGCCCTGTAAAATATAAGGATGCAGCAAAACGCCTAAATGCCATTCAGAACTTTTACTTTTTTGCTGTTTTTCAATTTCTTTTGTAGCCCTGGTGCACATACGGAAGGGTATGTGGCTGTTTTATGTGGTGTCAATGCATAGTAAGCTGGTCGAGTAAGTCTTTAATTACAAAGCAGCCTTGTCAGCATAGGGCAATCTAAGGATATTTGTAACAAACACGGAGAAAGCTGGGAAAAGTCAGCAGGTCTGGCAGCATCCGTGGACTACGAAACAGAGCTAATGGTATGACTCTTCTCCAGAACATCTTTCACAGATGCTGCCAGCCCTCCTGAGTTTCTCCAGCTTTCTCAATGTTCATTTCAGAGTTCCAACATTTGCCGTATTTTGCTTTTATACGAATATTTGTTGTTTAATAATTTACATGTCAAATGAAAACCTTTCAATTTAGTCATGTGACCTTGCACAGTGACTCATCAGCAGTTGCACTATTTAGAAGACAGTGATATCAGAACGGATATCAGAAAAATGTACAACCAAAAAAACCCTGTCATTTCTAAATTCATTTCTTACAATATATTGAGGGAAGGACCAGAGTAGAATTCTTATATTTGAAGATAATGTCAATAGAATTGCAATATTGCAATATTGAATGGGACACTTTAGAGATTTTAATCGCTTAAACTGTACATATTCCAATGGGTACTCAAATCTGTAGCCTGTTCAACATGTATTTAACAGAAGTGCTTGTTTGTGATAGCTTCTTATTTTATAAATTATACAAAATCAGATACTTGGCCAGATAATGCTTTATTTGGTGCTGTTGGTTGAGGGGAAAGTAATAGTCAAGACAGGAAAATTTTAATGTCCTTATTCAAATAGGATTTTCTGCAAACCCTGAAGGGACAGGCAGGATCTTAATTTAACATTTCATCCCAATCATTCCACTGTACTATTCTGACATTTTCGCCTGAATGTTGTTCTCAAGTCTTTGTATTAGAGTTTGAACGCACAAATATCTAACTCTAAAGTAAATGTGTCATCAATAGGCTAAAGCTGCCAAGGTGTAAACAGATAAGGATCAAACATTCAAGCTTCCATTGATCTGTGGGAAATATTGAACCCGTCTCGAAGAGTAGAAAAAGTAACAAATACCTTTGTCATGCAGCAATGCAGAAATCTAATCTCATATTTCAGGTAACCATTATTGACCTACTATAAATCTCACTGCTTCTATGATGTTTGAAAGTTCTGGTTAGGTTATGCCAATTAGTCCCACATATTCAATATGGTTTATTTATTCTGTGGAGGAATGATCATTCCAACAGCCATATATAAGAAAAATGTGTTGAATAATCACCTTTGAGCCCACAGCTGCTACAATATTCTAAAATTATCTGAGAGCTTGGGAATGGTTCTGTTCCATTTAAATAAACCTCCCTGAGAACAAAGAGTTTTAGGAGCACATGATCATAGCTCATCTACAAACATGATGCTCTTCAATTATGAGTCATTCATATTTTGTGTATCCTTCATTAATTAAAATCACATAGCAGGAGACAGCAGGTGCAGTGGAAAGTAATAGTTCACCTGTTATTTATATTTGTTCGAAAAGGAATAAAATAATTACCTTGAACTATCTTAATAATCTTCATAGTTTGTTTTTAATTGTTTCAAAATTATGCCTGATATCAAATAAAACTATTTATTAGGGATGAAACATTATGATACATAAATCCATTCTAGTACAATACCTGTAGTGAAGGAGTGACTCAACTAATTAAAATATTTTTCATTCTTAATTTGTGAACTGCATGCACTCAGCAACATAAAGAATCTCTAACCAATCAACTCATCCCAGTTGAATCATTCTTGCAGTCGGAAAACCCCAATGAGCCACTATCATCTGCTGCTGCTCTTTGTGGTTACTCCTCCCAAGAAATCTACTGTTACGGTATATCACACTCGTCCACCTTGCACCATCCTCACTTGTTTTTCTGCAAATGCTTTGTGGTCTCTGTCATCCAACTTTACCTAGGTTGACCCCTCTTTCTGCTGTCGCTATTATAAGCTATTGACAAATTCATAGCCTAGACCATCCATCCTCTGGAAAGGAGAGCCGATGGCCTAGTGGTATTAATACTAATACACAGTGGTATTATTACTTTGTGGAAATTTCAGGTTGCTTGATTGCTCACTTTTAGACAAGTACAAAGGAACATGACTAAAACCTAACTTTAAGAGAACTACGCAGCTAGATCCAATTCATAATGGCCTGGCATGGAGGTCTGCCGGCCCAGCGCAGCAGTCTCTCGGCCTAGCACAGTGATCTCCCAGCGGCCTATTATCGCGGTCTGTCAGCCCAGCGTGGCCTTAGTGTGGACTTCGGTCTCAAGGTGATTCCAGAGCGATCTCTCAGCCTCATGAACCCTGAGGTGAAGCCCAGTGCAATCTGGAGTCTAGGCCTGGTGCAGACGGGAGGGCTAGGTGCTCTCTTCATTTTGTAATTTATTCCTAAAATCTGCAATGTTGGACTTTTTGCTTCTCTATTTTTCTAAGAACTGTAACTGAAGCTGAAGAAGACCTTGTACCTAAGATGGCATTATAAGCAGTAACTTATACACTTTTCACTGTATTCATTCGAGTACATGTGACAATAAAGCTAATTCTAATTCAATTCAAGTCAAGAAAACTAAACTGCTGAGTCCAACAAACTGTTTACACTTGAAAAGTTAACCTTTTTGTGGATCCTAAAGAATTAAATTTTTCCAGCATTTCATAGATAAAACTTTGGCGTGTATTTTCAATCTAATTCTGCTGCCCTAGTCAACTTGCCCTGCCACAGAGAAATATTGCAATTTGTGTGGCACACTTTTTCTCATGAAATCCCAGGGGAACTGCTATGAGGAGCCAAGGACTTCAATCAGAAGGGAAGTCACTCTACAATGTGATCACATTTCTCAATAATGTGTTCATCTGGTATCAATGCAAGTACCAATGAATGTGTAACATTCACCTCTATAAACTATGTGCTATGGGGTCACTTATAAAGGAAATGGATTTATACGAAACAATTAAGTGAAATTCAAATTATTCTATTAATTCACTCCATATAAGTAGTCAATGTTTAAAATCCAGACATGTTAAGGTCTGAATATAAGCCATTGGTGAATTATCTCAGCTTATTTGCTATTCAAGCCCACTCTCATGTTTTCATTGCCCCTAGATTTGACCATTCCAATGGGCTCTTGGCTGGTTTCCCACATTCTATCCTCAATAAACCTGTGGTCATCCAAATCTCTGCTTCCGGCATGTTAACTTGCTCCAAGTCACAATCTTCACAAGTGCTGTGCTTACTCACCTACATTGGATTCTGGTCAAGCAATATCTTAATTTTAAAATTCTCATGTTTAGTTTTGAATCCCCCCAGCTCCACAACTTTGAGATAACACCTCTCCTCTAATTCTGGCCTCTTGAGCATCCATGATTCTAATTGCTTTGCTATTAGTAGCTGTGCCTTCAGTTGCCTAGGCCCCAGCTCTGGAATATCCTCCTGGCACTTCTGTTTACTTAGTTTTTACAGTTTAAGACAATCCTTCAAACCTATCATTTTGCTGTGTTTCTCATTATTTGACTGAATATCTCCTTACATGGCTTGGTGACATTTTTTATAACGTTCCTATGAAATGTCTTGGGACATTTTATTATGTTAAAGGTGCTAAATTAAATATACTTGTCACCAGATTAAGTTACTCATCTGTTGACTTTTGTTTAAAATTTTCACACAAGATTAGTTTGAGGCTGTCCAAACTTATTTGGAGTCAGCAGACAAAGGAGTTTTCATCCTATACGATGGTGTTAGTGTTTTTGAATGCATACCATAAAGGGAAAAATCTGAATCCAATGCATCATTAGGTTCTGCAAGGCTTGTAAGGGGAATGATTCTTTGTATCCCCATTCAGTCTTCAACATCTGATCCAAATAGGTATATTTTGAAAGCTGTGAAATGAGTTCTGTAACAGCTTATTCTCCTCCAATGCTCCAATTGTTGTCATTGACAGTTTTCACAAGCACTCTGTTTATTACTTTCATTTGCTATCCACAGAAAGAAGAATCTGCAGTGATTACTTGTTCCAGAAGACAGTTTGCTGCATAAATTACACCGCTGTAGTTCATCTCCAACAGCTGCTCTGTGTGAAAAATAAAACTGGTAAAGCTGATGACCTGTCTTCCTGCTCATGTGCCAGCCCCAGCTAAATAAAGACATTCCAAGCAGAGACACAAAAGCCAAATGCATTAAATGTAATCAGGATCATGGCAGCCTTAAAGTAAATATCATGTTGGTTACGGTTTCAGTTATTAGCACTAAATGTTGTTCTGTGTTTGATTCTTTGCATAGCTAATGATAAAAACCTTGCCAAACACTAATGTTCCACTTGTAAATTATATATATTTTCATTCGGAGGCAGACATACTTAAAGTAGTTAAAGTCTGATTTAAAGCATCTATTTAATCAGCAGCTCGTGTGGTAGAAATTGTGCAGATTGTTAAATTGCCACAATGAACTATATTCACCATTCCAAAAGCACATTGTAAATTAACTTCTACTATTGTGGAAGTTCTTCACATCTTCAAAATTGCCAGAACTCTCTTCAGGTTCCATATTGAGTAGGGATGGCAGAAGTGAGATAGACTTGCATGTCTAGCAGTCACTTAGGAAGCTCTTAATTAATTGTTCACTACAATTTAGAATGAGAAATCACTGGTACTTCTTTTTCAAAAAGAAAGAGCTTAAAGATCAAATCTAATGCTGCTGTAAGAAAAGTGCACAATTTAAAAGAAAGGTTACTGGACCCAAAATGTTAACTCTGCTTTCTCTCCACAAAGGCTGCCAGACCTGCTGCATGCTTTCTAACAATTTCTACTTTTGTGTGCACATTTTAAAAAGTCTGTTAACTGGCAAGCCAAATTACTAGACTCCAAGATTGACTTAACATTGCCTAACATCATTTCCAGAAGAGTTATTCTTCCCACTGAAATGAGCCTTTAGTTTTGGGTTCCTCATTTGAGTATTTAACCTAAGCTGGCAGTTCAGCAACTTGTTTCAGACTCCATCTTTCAGGTGGGATGTTAAACTGTAGCCTTGTCAACTACAACAGCTGATTCAGTAAACATGAAAGACCTCCTTGTACCATTCGAAGACCAGGGAAATCGGCCAGTGCTATAACCAATACCTCCCTCACCACCTATCAATTTCAAAAGTAGATTTCTGCTTGTGAGATTTTGCGATGGACAAGTTGACTGCACAAAATAACAATGGACTCAATTTCCCAAAATTTGGCCAAATGTCAATTTTGAGAGTTTCGTGGGGGATTTCTTTCGGTGAGCTGCAGCGAGTTTTCTTCCATAATTTTACCTCATTAACTATGCAGCACACTGCTATGGTGCCATTCTCAAAGCTATCTTGCATTCAGCAGGGAAGAGCTTGCTGGTACTTGGTATCCTGGGCATCATATTTAAAGCCTAGCTCTACATCAGTTCAATGCTGTAAGTCAGGAACAGTCCTTCATAGTTCCAGTATGTGACCTCCAAGGGAACTGGCTGAAAGAGGCAAATAGGCATTTCAGTTCACAGTTAGGAGCCTGGAGGTCTTGGTGTGCAGAGTGGTGGAAAGGAGTGCCATTATCATTCTTCAAGACCATCAGAGAAAACCACGACACCATACCCTGCCATCCCTGGCCCAAGGTTATCAATAGGGTCATTTCCATGTTCCAGAGGAACATCAAACAATGCAGGGAGAAATTTAATGATTGCACTTGCGGGAATGTGGGCATCGTTAGCTGGGCCAGCAATTATTGCCCATCCCTAGTTGCTCTTAAAAAGATGGAGAGAACTGCCTTCTTGAGCCTTTGCAGTTCACATGCTGTAATTAGACCCACAATACTGTCATGGAGAGAAATCCAGCATCTTGACACAGAAGGAATGGCGATATATTTCCAATAGGATGGTGGTTGCGTTCCCTTGTATTTCCTGGTCTTGTCCTTCTTGATAGAAGTGGTCATGGGTTTGAAAGGTGAGTTTACATTGAGTCTAACTCTGCTACTGCACCCATCTCTCTCACTATTGTATGCAGCACCTTGCTTCAATTCTTGAACTACTCCATTCTCCCAAATTTCTCGCCTTTCCTATCCTCTGAATTTCTTACTCACTTTCTCCAAGACACGTCACCACTTCCCCATATCTGCGCCAACACTACCAGCTCACAACACTAGAACCCTAGGTGAACAAGCAGTACTCTTACTCTGGCACCAATCACAGCATAAAAATATTGTCGTATTTGAATGTAAGAGTATCAAATATTGTGAAGCCCTCCCACAGTTTGTAACATTAACTTTTATTGCACAACAGGAAAAGCGAAGAACAAATCAAAAAGCTGTGTTTGCATTTGAGAATAACGAGCTGTTTGCTTGTCAAGCCTCACACATGTACAGTCAATGTACAGTCAATGAATGATGACTTCACTCATGACCTCCATTGGAAGCAGGTGCCAAATAAATCTTAAACATAAATTGCTGGAAAAACCGATGACCTTACCTCAAACCCCACACACCATGCCTTGTCATCACATGGCTGCTACCACAAACAACCCATGGTCAGCCACAAAAGGTCCTCATCAGCAGCTATTCATTCTCCGGCCGAGATTTACCCAACTGTTTTTCTCTCTCTCTGTCTTCACTTATTGTTTACTTCTTCCCCCTTTACTTCTTCAGCATATATACCAAATGCTCCCTCGTTACAATCAATTCTGAAGAAAGGCCACTGGACCCAAAATGTCAACTCTGCTTTCTCTCCACAGATACTGCCAGACCTGCTGAGTTTTTCCAGCAATTTCTGTTTTTGTTTCTGATTTCTACCATCTGCAGTTGGGTGTATTTTTGCCAGATGAATCTTGTCTGGCTTGTTGCTGCTGATGCTTCTGCAACTATCATGGTGAAGGTGATATTCCTCCTTATCAGCATGCTCTTCTTCCTCCTTGGAAAAATGCTGCTGCTCTCACAGCTCTTCATCATCCATCAGATCCCCTCTTTTCTTGCTCCAGTGATCAGAGGACAGCATACAAGGATTGTGCAGTGCCTTCTGTTTTAATGTACTGCAAGGTAGCCCCAGACTTGTCCTAGTATGCTAAGGAGCCATATTGTATAGTCCCAATGGAAGTATGAATTGCATTTTATCTACACTCACACTCTGTCAGGGGGTTGTATAAAGGTGTCATCAGCCACGGTTAGAGAGAGTAGCAGCCCTCCTTGTAGGGCTTGTGGCTTTTGGAATGAAGTAGGAACCAGAGATTATCAAGCATACAGGCAGCATGGAAGCTTCGAGAGTACCTGCAACAAACTTCTGATTTGTAGTCATGATGATCACAAAATGGGTTCTATGTGGACCTGAATGGAACTCTTTCCTATTAATGAAGTTAGTTGGCTCAATGACATGGCACTGTCAATGCTACAAGCCCCCTGATTGATTATAGACCCCTTGACTGGACTAAGGACTATTTTCTGAGATATGGCCATTCATTTGAAGCACATGCAGTGGTTTGCCTTATAAGCTGCTGGTACATGATGTAGGTATGACATTGAAATAGTGTGGTGCTGCAGAGTAATATGTCCATCCCCTTGACTGTTCATTGCAAACAAACATGACAAGCTGCCTGACATTCTGTCTGTGCTAAGGACAAGACAAGACAGCAGAATTGTACTTTTGTAAGCACTGAATGAAGCAGCAATATGCAAGAAGTCAAGCCATGGCAGATGCTGTGAGCATTCAAAAAAGCACAATGTGATTGAGCATTAAGACAGCAAGATAAAAGCTTTGAGATACATCATGTTCCAATGTGTGAAATGAATAGATGTCCATGTGCTTAATGCCACCTTACAGCAACATTACAAGGTAAGATGTCGGTGAGCTCCAAAGTGCACTATTGAAGTGTTGAATTGTATTACAAGCATCTGAAATATGCCATTGAGATATGATGAGGCTGATGTTTTGCTGATGTCGACCTTGGTGGACAGATTGTGTAGCCAGTCCCTGCCCTGTATGTTGGAGAAAGCTAGCCAGCTGGCCAACACGAAGGCTCAGAGAAGATGCTGGTGAGCTGCAGTGCCAAGTAGCCACTCTGACCTGTGTGTCAGGATCAGCACTGTCTATTTCTCTCTAGTACCTCAGAAGTTAGCATATCAGTGAGGGGAGATGAGACAGTGATGAGATGTTAATGCATACAAATAAGCTTTTGCCACTCACTAGTGAGATTATCGTCCAGATACTAAATCTTTCTGCAGAAAATTGAACATTTTTTCTTGATGTTGAGAAACCTACATTTTCATTCTTGCTGTATTTTCCTAACTTTCACTATTACCCATGTTATTCAAAGGCTGGAATAATTCTATCTAGTTACTATATTTCAGATACAATTGGATATAAAGCACTTAGTGAGATTTGAAGATGTGACAGAAAAGTGGATCCAGGAAGAAAGTTATTTCATCTTTCTCTCTATTCATTTGATTCCATGGTAAGTGAATTACTTACCTGTTACAGTCAGCTGATAATTAGTGATATTTGCATTTACCTCAGTGCCTTTCTTTAAGCACCAGTTCAGCTTAATAATTTACTGTTTATTTTCAGTGCGCATTTGTACAACAACTACAGCTTTGCAGCAACACTACATGTGTAACATAATTGAATCGAATCACAGAATCCCAACAGTGCAGAAATAGACCATTCGACCCATCGAGTCTGCACCTATGCTCCAGGGAGCATACCACCCAGACCCAGTCCCGTACACCATCTGTGTAATCCCACATTTACCATGGCTAATCCACCTGGCCTGCACATCCCTAGACACTACGGATGATTTAGCATGGCTAATCCACCTAATCTGCACATTTTTGGACTGTCGGAGGAAACCAGAGCACCCAGCAGAAATCCAGGCAGACATGGGGAGAACATGCAGACTCACCTAAGGTTGGAATCAAACCTGGGTCCTTGGCACTGTGAGGCAGCAGTGCTAACAACTGAGCCACTGTGCTGCTCTATGGCACTCTCAATTTCGATTCAGACCCCTGAAATATTTAAACTTAATCTCCATTATTTCTGTCAATCCAGATCTTCAGATCTCATTTAAAGTCCACATTTAGTGTCAGTATAAGGTAGTTTAGGCTTTGTACCAATGTTAAAATGGTGGGGCAGGATTTCCAGGCCCCGCTGAGATCTCAGATTGAGGCAGAGATCAGAAATACATGTTGGCTGGAGCTAGTAGGTTTCATGACCTCACTCCCGTCGGCTGCCATTTTGAAATGGCCAAGGTGATGCCTAGAGGCCTGCCCATCCCACAAGGCGGATAGTCAATAGGGTTCATTTGAGAAATTTATTAAACATTATTATTAAAGGCCAACTAGAGCTTTCCAGTTGGCCTCCAGTTTGTCAATAAAATTGTGGGGAGATGGGCAGTGCATTTCAACTGCCCGGGGTCAGGCAGACACCCAGTGTCCCCATTCTCCACACAATGGTGAGCTGGCTGCTTTTTGAACTCCTTAATTACATTTTTTTTTTTTAATAAAATGAAGAGGACACCTTCAGGTTGAAGCATTCTGTCAGTCACGTCATTCATTGTTACAAGGCGTTTCTCTAAAGCTGGAAGGCCTGTGACTGACCTTCAGCTTTAAAAGCCGACTCACCATCCTTAATTGGGCAAGGAACACATCTCTATGCCAGTAAAAGAAAGACCTGACAGGGCAGAGGGAGGGGAGGGGTTTAGAATTCTAATGAGTGACTATTTCCCTCCAGCGGTAGGTTCAAAGCCCAGAAACAGTCCGGGCACCTGATTCCTGTCCCAAAAGTGAAATTCAGCTCATGGAATGTGAATTCGAAATAAATAATCATCTTGGTTGCCTATTACAATGATGTTTTTAGTAATATAGTTTGAGAATTTGATATTTTTAATATGTTGGAATTTGCGAAGCATAATCAATAACTGTAAGACTTTCAAAACAAAAATGTTTTCTAAATTCTGATACCTTATCTGGAAAAGACATGAAAGAAAGAGTGAGAGGTTTAAGGACCTGTTATGGCCTTTTTGCGCATTGTTCTGCTGAATTAGCTGACTTCAATTAAAGGCACTTAATGTTTTAATTCCCTAATGCTCTACATACCATTGTGCAGCCCAAGTGCAGGCAGGCAATTTGCTGCCAAATCTCTGTCAATGTCCCTTGAGCTGGCAGTTGAGAGCTGTGCATGAGAATCCTTCATTGACTCACTCTCTGGGTATTCCTGTGCAGAATCATCTACTCTCTACTTGGCCCATTCCTCTCATGGCCCAGTCAGCTAAAAATAAAATTGTTGGCATATGTGAAAGCCAACAGAATACAACACAAACACAATTTAGAATACTACCAGATAAGAAAAACAGATTATGCCAGGAGCGGTGGAATGCTCTGATAGTCGAAAATGTAATGCCAGCATAGTGCAGAAAACCATACCAGTTAACACAGCAAGCTCTACTGTTCTGCAAGCAACAAAACCAAGCTTTCAAATCCCAATTCTGATTACAAGTTTTAGCAACTTTATCTTCTTTGGCAATACTTTGGGATCGAGGATGACTTGTGCGATTCCAATTTGAAGTGTTGTGAGATGTCTGGTAAGCCCAATCCACAGTCTGCAGACTCTGGCAGATTTGGAGCACCTAGAGCTTGAAGGGCTGCTTAGATGGGTTGAAAAGAGGTTTACTTGTTCCATTCAACGTTGCCTGTGCTCATTCCCAAAGAAGTCTCTTAATGTGTTCCCAAATAAGCTTTCTCCATTTTGGTTGATCGCAGGCTATAGTCTAACATGCACCAGGAAGGATATTTGACCTCTTCAGGGTTGCTTTGAGGCCAAAGCATTTGTGCTGCCTCCTGCAAATTTCTTGCCAGAACTGAGTTCCAAGCAGAGCAGTTGCTTCAGCAGTCTTGTGTCAGACCTGAAAATTACACATGCTGTGCAGGGCAGAGCCAATTTTGAATGATTAGTGCCTCAATGCTGGATAAGTTGGGTTAACAGAGAATGTTGCTTTTCCTGTCACCAGATAGGCAGGATTTTGTGAAGGCACTGTTATTGGTACTTCTCCAATGCTTCGTGGTGACTGCTGTAGATCATCCAAGGCTCCAAACTGTATTGGAGCATGAGAATTGCTGCTGCATGGTAAGTCATGGCTCTAGTCTCAGGTTTGAGATTCTGTTTGCCTCAGCTGGCTGACATTTTCAAGATGGTGTTGAATTTCATTGACTGTGTCTGCCTTTATCAAGTGTACACTCCTAAGATTCAGACTTTCCGGGATCTTGCCATTGGTTGTAATCAAAAGGGAGAAGCTGTTTCCCGGTTTCTAAACTGAACTTTAGCTCAGTCCCCATGCTCCAATCAACATCCTCTACCACATTATGTCTGAGTGCCACAAAAGAAAGTGCAGCCATTGTGACTCTAATGAAAAAGAATGCAGTGACTAGCAATACATAGTAATGGAACAGATGCAAGGTTGTTATTGCACACCCCAGTTAGCTGTACGATGGAATAATTGTGTCAGAGAAATTTTGTAATTAAATCTATACTTCGTACTCAGATTGTCAACACACTGTATTGTCCTGTTAAGAACTGTAAGAATAGCTTTCATGCTGACATACAACAGTTGTGAACTCAGAATTACACAACATTTCTCATGATATTTGTTGAGTTAATCCTCAATTAAATTAATTTTCAAACCGTCAAAAGTAGGGAACAAAATTAAAAATAAGTTCAAAGGTTTAAAGTCTTCAACTTCACACTCAACATATAATGCTGTTACCTCAATATTGATGGGATGCTATTCTGGCACCACAATATGAATACAATTGTCGTCTACTGATTTATTCAAATTTAGTTTTTGTCATCACCTTAGCTGCTACAACAAAAAAGTATTGGGATTTCAGATTTAAAACTTAGAAGTGCTCTTCACCTAATTCTACAGACTTCAAAATAAGATGTATTTACTACTATGAAAATACTATTCTGCTAGATTAATGTTGGTCAAGTCACTTTACTACTCTAATTGCTAAACAGACAATGATCTTAGTCAGAAGAAGTTATATTTTTTAATTCAACTTGAACACAACTTTTATTTGTTCTTGGAAGTATCTCATTTGCTGCCAATCCACTGCAGCTTTGAAAGAGCTGATGGTGAGCATTTTCCTTGAACTATTGAAGTCCTAATGAAAATGGTGCTCCCACAATGGTCTAAGGTAGGGCATTCTAAATTTATGACCTATACCAAGAGGTCAATACCAAAGACCTAGTCAATAACAGTTTGGTGACACACATTCACAGTTAGGATGGTGCGAAATTTGGACGGTTTCTCGAAAGTGATGCTGTTCCCAACATCATTGCTGCTCTTGCCATTCCTGGGGATAAGTTACAGGTGCAGGAGATGCTATTGGAGTTGTTACATTGCATCCACTGTACATATTTCTGCCACAGTTCATGAGTGATGGAAAGATATATATTGAGCTCAGTGGCAGGAGCAATTGATTATATAAACTCCTCTGTGTTGTGAAGCCTGACTGTTGTTCCAGCTGCACCCATCCAGGCGAGTCATGACTGTGACATTAAACTCAGACTTAAGGCTTGTAGAAGGTACAGAGTTTGGCAGGAGAAAATGATGAGTAATTTATCTCTCTGCCCTGCCCTTGTATCCATTGCGTTACTATGGCTGGTCCAGTTCAACTTTGACTTAACGACGACCCAAAGGATATGACGTTAGGAATCTGACAATGATGATATTTAATTTCAGAAGTCCCCAGCAGTTAAATGGCAATAAACATCCACAAAAACTACCAGTTGTAGCTTTAATGTTATCTAAGTCCTACCATAGGCTGGCATTAATTGCTTCTACTTAAGGAGTTGCAAGTGATGCTGAACACTACAGAAGTAACAACAAGGAGTTCCACTGCTTATAATGTAAAGGAAGGCTAGTGTTTGTGCAATCAGAGGTAGTCAGATTGATTCCAGGATGTCCTGGGACATCAACAACCAATGCCTTTTAACCACAACTGTCTTGCTTTCTGTCAGAGAATCTATCCAGAGGTAAAGTTTGCTTTGAAACCAATGCCTTCAGTTTTGTTAGGTCTCCATTCTGCCTGCTCAATTGAATGCCACATTCATATCAAGGGATTCTGCTATCAACCCTCCTCTGGTACTCAGCTATACTGTATATGTTTAAACCATTGCTGTAAAGAAATTTGGAGCAATGTGGTTCTGATGGATTTTGAACTGAACACTGGTAAGCAGGTTACTGTGAGCAAATATCATTTGATGAGTCCTTTTACATTTATGTAATGAGTATTTCATTAATTTTTTCAATGCCCGATATTCTGGGAAATCATCCATATTGTCAGATAGATACTATTCTTACAGTTGCAAAAAACTTGATGGCAGGCAATAAGGTTAACTATTTGCATAATCTATGATATGTATATAGTTCTTAGTCACTTTAAAAGTTAATCAATTTGCAGAGCTCAGCACAATAAATATGCTAGTTGAACTTTAGGCAACAAATAACAAGAAATGAAGAAAAGCACCAATCAAAACTTGAACCCAATGATAAATACTTATTTCACTCAAGAAAATTCTTTAATGCACAGATTTTGTATCAAAGTTTTTATTTTACAAATGGCTTTTAAGATTACAGTAACTACAGTAATTCATGACCTGATTATGAACTTGTTCTCACTTATGTACTATACATTCATATCCCATTCTAGTAGGCAAAGACTCAAGATACATCTCTGATAACTATCAGAGAGAAGGCATAAACATCAAACTCATATTGTGACAGGCTGAATATAATGTATACTGATTTATTACAGGAGTGTCTACTTAATTAATGTTATAGTATGTCATGAAACAGAACACCTAAAAGTGGAAATTGATTAATATTGGAGACTTAATTACACTTGTTAAGTATGCAAGACAAAGGTAGCAATCCGTCAAAACTTTTAAGAAATTGTTTGTTGCTTATAAAACTAGGCTTTGTAACTGTAGGGATGCAGAATTTTTTTTAAAAAGTCAAAGTTCACTTTGTAGTAAGATGATTAAAACTAGTTTACCTGTCTCACTGGAATTATTCAAATAAGGAGAAAAAAATAAGAGCATTACAAACATGTCTCCTGCTCATTGAGGAAGAGTTACCTGGTTTTGTTTTGGATAATGACATAACTATAATCTAGCTCATCTAATATCTTGTCTTTACAAATCAACTAGCTTATGTAGAGCATTTGCAATTTACTCAGCTGACAAAACCAGGATTTAACTGAGCCACATACACTAAGTTCAATTCTATTCCAAGTTAGCTGCTTTCATCCAGAATGACAATAGAAATGGTAGAGTGAGACTCAGTGTCCAAAGGCAATAGCTAATACTTCCAATACCCTGCAGATATTCATTGTCTAGATTTATTCATGATAAATACCTCTTAGGCAGCTAGTTAGTGACTTTGGAATCACTGTTTTGAGAAAGATCATAAGAAATAGGAGTAGGCCACATATCCTTGACTATGCTCAGCCATTTCATATGGTCATAGTTCATCTTCAAAATCAACTCCATTTTCTTACCTGATCCTTTGATTCCTTGGTTCCATTAGAGTTCAGAAACCTATTGATCTCAGCTTTGATTAGGAATTGACACAACAACAAAATGGGAGCAAAAGAAAATTTAACAAAGGAACTTTAAAAAGTGTAGCCAAGTAATTGAAGATAATTACCATAACATTTTTCCAATATAAAAAAAACTAACCTCATGGATACATTTAATTTGAAGCTTTCACTGAAGCATTTTCTACCACATAATCCAATATTGTCTTGTCATTGATGCCTTCCCTTTGACAACTTTCCAAAGAGTCACAGTAGTAAGATCATGCATGAGCTATGTTCTGCTGGAATGTTACAATGGATTTGAAGAGAAGATTGGAAGAAGAATTGCAGAGGTCAATAGAGCATTGTTTAAATACCATGCTGAAGGTCTCTTGGAGGGCATACCTTTACACCAACTGCAAAACAAATATTACATTAATATCCAAGATTCCCTAGGCCCAGCAATAAGGAAGGTAATGTAGGTTTAGCTGCTGAGACAACCACACAGGTGAACCTAGCAACCTTTTACGAGTTTAGCTTTGTATTTTTTTTAATTACTGCCATAGATTTGAATTAAGTTATAAATAATATCACTTTATGAATAATTTCATGAACGTTCCATTTCTGTATTATTTTATAAGAAATAATAAGTTTTGAAAGAAACATCATGACAGCCCACAGATAATCCCAAAGCTATGCGTGTTATGAGACAGAGACAGCCAAACCAAATCAGCCTTTCTACTCTATATTTGCAACACAGTAAAATTAAAACTTTCTAAGACCCTCAAAATTGACCCCAATGCTCCTAACCAGACTTTTGAATAACCAATCCCAGACTCTGTGAATAATCAAATCCATAAAAAGGTTTTGTATCTTAAACAAAAGACTTAGCAATTTATTAACAATGCAATAACTTTAGTAAAGCAAAATTAAACAAAGTAATATCTTGGGTCTATACTATAAACCCAAAAACCATTGTTTTCAGCTCCTTTCACACAAAAAGCAGACAGACAAACAAACACAGTTAAGGAATAAATGCAAGAAAATAACAAAGCTGGCAAGGTTACTTAAGTGGCTTTCACAATACATTGTTCCACAGGCATAGATGAAGGTTTCTTGGTTGACTTTCTGAAGATGTGAATTAGGGTCACATTTTCAGTTCACTCAGATAAAGGCAGTAATGCTTACAACATAGATTTCTATTCTCTGAGCTTCCAAGAGCTGTTCGTGGAAGGTTAGGTGGGGAGCATTCAAATTTTCATGCTGTAACATTAATACCCAGATTCCTTTTCTACAGAAAACACAGTCCAATACCCAATTCAAACTCTGACTACTCCCTGATAGACTGACCATCCCCCTACAAGGCCCCAGTTACCATTCAATATCTGCCATCTGCTTGAGCATAAAGTCTTTTCCAGACTTGCTTGAACCAATTCCCAGGTACTGACCTCATTAATAGCCAACATTTTCTATCTGTTTAAACAAAATGGTCTTTCCAAGTAGTGAAGCATCTGCAGATCCTCTTGATCAGGAACCAACTCATAATTGACTTTCAAGCCTGGCCTCACAAACAACCAAAAGCTTGTTTGGTTTGTTTTTCTTTTAACACAAGCAGATATCCACAGTACAGACATCATATTTAGCTCACAGTCCTCAATTCACAGCTCTAAACCAAAATTGATAAAAGAATCAAATAAAAATAATGAAAAATCAGCATGGTGTCTAACACTTCTAACTTGAATGGCACATTCTGTATGAAGCTTTTATGTATCAGTGAGACTGGTTCAATCTGCTTAACAATGTAGGTAAAAAAAAAATTCACAGCACAGAAAGACACCGTTCTTTAGCTTTATTTCTAGGCTAGCCCAGAAAAGATGCCTAATCTAAACCCACCTTTCAGGTCTTGGTGTGTATCCCTTGTAATTTAGAACAATTCAAGTACACACCCAAGTGTTTTATAAAAGCAAAGAGCGCTGCTGCGTCCATCATCCTTTCAGGAAGTGAGTTCTACACTCTGGCCACCCTCTAAGTGAAAAAAATCTCCTCCCATTATTCCACTAATACCTTAATCTACGTTCCCTACAGTTGTTTTCTTTTCTGGTCTCCATTAGTTAGAATCAAAATGATGCAGCATTATTGAGTGGATGTTTGAATTCCCAATGTTGCTGGTGGGCTGAGAATTATTAACACCACATGACTACGGGGCGTCAGTAAATTGGGCACTCCATGGGTAAAGGTTAGCATTGCAATCAATTCATACCTCTTTAAGAAAGTAATAGTACATATTAGATAGAGGCGACATGGTGGCTCAGTGGTTAGCACTGCTGCCTCACAGCGCCAGGGACCTGGGTTACGATTCCACCTCGGGCGACTGTCTGTGTGGAGTTTGCACGTTTTCCCTGAGTCTGCGTGGGTTTCCTCCCACAGTCCAAAGCTATGCAAGTTTGGTGGATTGATCATGCTAAATTGTATGTCGTGTGCAGGTTTAGGTGCGTTGGCCACTGGAACTGCAGGGGTAGGGGGATGGATCTGTGTGGACCTGTTGGGCCGGGTCGCCTGTTTCTGCACTGTGGGGATTCTATAATATCACTTCTAACATAGGTTCCTCGCACCCATTATCCAAATTAAACAGGTTTCCAGGACACGCAAAGTGGGTGTGTCTGCTTATCTCAGTGCTATTGGACTTCTCGTCATTACAATGTAATTCCTATTTTCCAAGCAAGTTTCAGCACTAACAAGGCAGGCAGTTGGTTTTTCACAGTAAGGGCTGTGCATTCAACTAAATCAAAAGAATGATTAAAAAAAACTAACATCTGATGCCATTCTTGGTGTTGTTTTGCTTGTCTCTATTCCCCGACCAACTACACTGTCTCTGGAGTAGGGTGGGGTGTTGCATTACTAACAAGCATCGTTGTGGCGTGGACAGGAATAAATATTATCGATAAACACAGCGGGACTCATTTTAAAAAAGGGCGGGCATGTGTATTGATAATCCATCAGAATTATTTAAACTTCTAATCCACACATTTCAGAACAAAAGGCTTAAATAGATGGTATTCTCTTCCATTTTTAAACAGCATGTATTCTTGCTAAAGTCGCTGCTTATTTCATTCAGCCTGCGAACGCCAGCCCAGACAGATGAAATAGACACCGAGTTTAACTCGCCACAATGTAGGCTGCCAACGCATGCGTGTTGGCATCGTTGCCCGTTCTAGAAGGAAGGTGGAGTAAGCGTGGGAATATTAATAGAGAAAACCAGACAGACAAACGGCGCAAAACAAATAGGAATCACCAGCAACTCGACCAAGCAACACTAGCCGTCCTTTAAATTCATCAATAATAGGGCGATCAGTTACAGATCAGATCGATAGTTTTATATTAAAAAATAGGAAGAGCTCTCTTTGTTCTCGCCCGACCATTATCTGAGAATGTAATGATTAAATAGATTGGACATTTTGATGGCATTCGACGAGTGGGTTTATTTCTGGGCTGTGCCAAGGTTTTATCGTTTTCTAAGAGAATTTGGGGAGTCCTTTGTTCCCGTGAACGAGGGGCACATGACACTGTCTATGGTGCTGAAATCCCAAGCGAAACATCGGTGGCTCGGCAACTCAACAGCACAAAGGAATCCAACCTCGGTGGATTGAAACCTGTTGGGAGACTGACTTCAAAACATCACAGGGGGGCTTTTAATTGCAACCCAGTCAATTACTATAAGTGACATTGTTCTGTGAGCCTCAATCTGTGGGCTGTGCATCGACAGGAGGAGTTCTCAGTAAACAGCTACAAGTGGATTCTGTAAGAGGTTTCAAATTCAGCTTGGCTCTGATTCTTCTTGACCATGCGTTTCATGAACACCTTTTTTTATTCTGTTCCATTGCTCGTCATTCTGTTGGGTAAGTTAACGTTGTTATTTTAAAAAAAACCTCCGTCACCAACGTCAAGTGTTATGAGATGAAAAGGTATTAACGGGATTTTTCAATGAATAACAATAGAGGTTAGTTGTGTCCTTGTGAAAATCTAGGCACCTCAAAATTTAAGAATGTATTAAACATGGAACAAAGCAATGACTTATTTTCTTACGGTAATTATTCAACGATGAGATTAATGAGTAATAAATCCAATATGATGGTATATAGGTTCAGAATCTCATCAATTAAACTTTCAAAGGTGATGCTAACCACTTTCAATATCGACTTTTATGATTGTTTCACGTCATTTTATATATTTTTAAATAGCGAATATTGTTGACCTGGTGAGATTGGGAAGTCACGCTGAGTTCAACAGAAGATCAGCATCTGAAGCAACCATTAACCTCACCTTACTACGTGTCTTTAAATTTGGTTTTGCATTCGTCAGATATACGTCTGTTCCTGTTGCGTAGAGCGATCTCCCCAATTTCTTGTTAATATTTCATACTAAATGCTGGATTTCGCCATGTATTCAGGTCAAAAAGTTGTACCGTTTATATTAATATACTCCTCCGATGGCTTGATCAATAAAGTTTAAGAAGGGGGCGGGGTCCTCATCGGAAAACAGAAAAATATTCCAAGTAAAGACGCTTCCAAAATAACAAACTTCGAATTTGCTGTCCGATCCTGCCGTAAGCATGAAACACCCACCCAAAACACACTAGAACATTTTAAAATGTTTTGATAGATTAGCAAATTAAATATGAAAGTTATTTCCTGCGACATTCAGAATATAAGCATATTACAAGGTCTGACGTGTGGAACAGGTTATCCGTGGACTAAGCTTCTAGGAGGTTCTTTGCCACCGCCAGTTCCCCCATAACACCCCTTATTTCCGCGTGTATCTGTAGCCTATATGTGGCTGGTTCGCAACATGAAAAATATTCAGCTAGGCATTTTGCCACTGCTGGGAGCTAATGAGCCCTTTCTCCCCAGCCATACCCGTTCTGCCCCACTCCAGAAGCACTACACACAAGAAAACGTCAGAACTTCAATTCATGAGCAGAAAGGCTATTAGCACGTGATCATTATTTGGAAATATTTTTAAAACAATGAGTTTGAACCCTTTAAAATGCATAGAATAGATCACACAAAACATTGTGGGTTTTAGAAATAGTGTTGTATTAAACCAGCTCTTCCCCCACTAGCCACTTCAAAAACTGAAAGGGCAAGAGGTATAATTAAAATAAGGCTTAGTTTATTATTAGTTGTCTGGTATAGCAATATTATCTTATGTCCACTCTTCCTACTCAGCATCTGTACAAATAAGTAAAACAGAAATGTCTACAATGCTGTACGCTTCAACACAATCATAAAAGGCAAATTTGTTATTATTGAATTGTTAATTCTCCTTTGATTTTCTGATTTGGATTTCTGCTAGTTATCCATTTTCATATTTGTGATTTTGAATATAGTGGGACAAGCCATAGTCTCCTATGGAAATTAAAGAAACCATGCAGTGACACTCCCTCTGTCTAATCTGGCACCTGTTGCTTGACCACCTCTTGCTAATACAAGTAGCTTTTACAAGTTTGTTTTAGAAGTAACATTTTATAAACTATAAAATAAAACTTCTAAAATAAGGCTCATAAAAATAGAGAGAAATAAATTTAAATGTTTAAGATAGCAGACACACTCGCAGAAGATTTGCAGTTTGTCATTAGATTATGACATTCTCTGAAACAGCATAAGCTGCCTTTCTTTGAGTAGGATGATGTTCAGAGTATTCCAGTTCAATCCAGTTTTCTATTGCTGGTGACAGGCAGATATCACAACATCACTGATCACCTCGCTGAAAAGCATGTTAACACTGGTAAAGCAGAGTAGTAATCTCTGGATTCATTTTGGCGTTTTGTGAAAGATTAGTTGAAAATAATTGAAATTAAGCAAAAAGTATCAAACAATTTAAACATTATTTGAATAATTGAAGGAGACATTTTATTTGTTCTAATGAGTTTCTGAACAGCATCTAAGAAAAACAATAGTTGCAGATTTTGGAGAACCTCAATTAATCTCAAAGATGTTTTTAAATAAAAATTTCAACACACTGATACCTTGACATAAGCACTCCATATACCATTAACAAAGGGTCTTATGGTGCTCTATCTCTGGGCCAGAAGGTCCAGGTTTTTTCACCCAGAGAGTGGTGAGCCTGTCGAATTAATTATCATAGAACGCAGTCTAAGCCCAAAACATCATTTTGATTCTGTATTGAAACCAATAGAGCACTTGGGGTGAAATGGCTCAAAGGATATGGGGTAAAAGCAGAAGCAAGCTACTGAGTTGGATGATTGGCTATGATCATAATGAATGACAGCATAGTCATGAAGGGCTACTCCTGCTCTTATTTTCTAAGCTTCTATGTTAAGTATCATTTGCCCTGCATGTATGTCGTAACATGTTTGAACAGGTTGGTTCCAATAACTATATCATTAAAAGAAAAACAGTTGAAATGCAATGCTGATTTTTTAAATCACTTTTCCATAGTTGGGAAGCTAGGTTTCTTGAATAAACATAAGGATTTTATTGCAAGCTCAGCAGCCTCTAAGCTTGACTTTCCGTAAGTGAACTCTATTTTGAAACATTGTATTCAGTGATGGGGTGGAGGACACAGTTGGCTAAAACTGAAAACAGTTTATCACAACATACAGGATTTTATTACATTCCGAGCTCCTCCCAATAATAATAATAATCCCAACTTCTGCAGGGAGCATTCTGGAGGTGATAATGCAGTTCAGCAAAGCAATACAGACTAAATAATTGCCCTCATTTCCCAACTAGCAATGCCATTAGTTACTGGCAGCTATACTTCATGCCACAGAAGTAAAACCTACTGAATTTGGTGTTTAAAATAGATAACTTGGCCTGAGTCTACATCCTCTGAATGTCTGGGAAAGCAGAGAAAGAAAGATGAGAGAAAATTGCTCAGAACACTAAAAGGTGCACAATGTTCATCAGCAGCTGTGAAGAGAAAAATACTTTGAGGTGAGACATGTAGGTCCTTTGTTGGAACTGAAATAGCAAGATAAGTGAATAAATAACAATAGCCTCAGAAAAGCAGCCAACACAATCAAAGATTCCTCCCACCCCGGTTGTAGTCTCTTCCACCTTCTTCATTCAGGCAGAAGATACAAAAGTTTGAAAACACATACCAACAGATTCAAGAAGACCTTCTTCCCCGCTGTTATCAAATTTATGAATGGACTTCTCATTAATTAGAGTTAATGTTTCTCTGCACCTTCTTCTGTAGCTGTAACAATATATTTTGCGTTCTATTCTATTACCCTAATGTACTTACGTCGATATGATTTGTCAGAATAGCATGCAAAACAATACTTTTCAATACAGTGTCTTGGTAATCCAAAATAATATGACAAAATGCTTTCTGACTTTAATATTGCGGAAAAGAAGTGCATGTTGCTGAAGATGTTCATGTTGCATTGATCAGAACAAATGCAAAATTGACAAATTCATTACAGGAGAAAAGCATTCTGTTTAGTTGGCAAGTTAACTCTCATTAAGCAAGTAACTGCCATGGAGAAACCAAAGTTGAATTGTAGGCTATCCACGATCTTGGTAATTCAAAGAGCAACTGGTGAACAGTCGAGGAAATCTTCCCCATCAGTGCAGCTAACAGGATTTGAAGGGATTCTGTCCCAATCACAGGCTAGTTCTGTCACACCAAAGTGAAGAAAGAAATAGTATTTGTTTAGCAGAGAAGTAAATAGAATAGGAAAGTAAGAAAACTAAGTGGGCAGCTGCGCTGGTGATGGTGGTAAAGGAAAGGATAGGAAGGAAGCCATTTTCCTGGTGGTGTTGGTAAATGCCTTTTGCTATGGGGGCAAGTAAGCCTTTTGTTGCCCACAGCAGCAGAGAAGAAATATTTTGCATGTAACGTGGGGAAAGGGGATGAAGAGAGTGTGATGGGAGGGAGATAAGTCTTTTATTGCTGGTGTTGGGTGAAGAAGCCTTATGCTTTCAAAGGGCTGAGGTTGGGCTAAGTGTCTGATGTGAAGGAAGAAATAAGCTGCAAGGGAGGATTAGTGTTAGGGTTGGGTTGCAAATGGAGGGAGCGGGAAGTCGCAAAGGACAAGAGAGGGAGATGGAAGGGGTGCAGAGAAAGGCAGGCTGTATATGGGGGCACAGGAGTAGCTGTAAAGTGGTCAAGTGAGAGGCTGCAAAAGACAGGGTTTTTTTCCACCTGTTAACAAAGGAAAACTCTTCTAAGTACTAGGAAAACTGAATCATTGAGGTAATGAATTCCCTGGAAATTAGTATGGAATTTGAGGCTTTAAGCAGCATATGTTCAGAAGCAACAATACGGGGAAAACTGTAACAGGTTCAATTGAAATAAACTTTGTGTCATTTGTTAGATTTTCATCTGAGTTGCAATAAAAATGGTAGTAACTGCCTGGTTAAAACATTCCAGTTTTGTATATATGTGATGGAAATGCATTAACTATGACCTCTGCAGAAAGCATTGTTATTTCATGAATGCATCAACAAATAATTGAGCCGGTGAAGCTGAAAAAGTAGCCCCTGAAAACCAAAAGATGAGCTCTCAAAAGAAAAGTATGTTCTGATGCATAGTGTCCTGATCTCCACAAACAGAAGAAACATGTTCATCTTACGCATTTCTGAATTCCGTGAAGCTTTCATTTCTCTATTCCTTTCCCCATGGCAATAGCTCAGGCAATCATAGTCGACTTAGCAATCAGTGCTCTTTCTTCTTTAGTATAAATTGCTGAGGTTTGAGTATCAACTTGCAAAACTTTCCAGCATTCACTGATGGCAGGTGGTAGCAGAGGGAGAGATTCCTGGTCAGCCAAATGGCAGAAATTAATTGGAATCTCTGCTATTGCTATAATAAGTCCAGGCTCCAACATGCATATCTGAGTGCATGTTGCCATAACGACTAAGACTCCTTGGGGTAGCTGCTTAACACAGTTGGCTGGATAGCTGTTGGGAATCAGATTAGTACCCATAGAATGTGGTGCAATCCTGGTTTCAGCTAGGATGGATTCCAGACCTGCCTCCTTGTTCTATGTGTGGCAGAGGTCATAGTGGGAAGGATTGGACCTTTCTTTAGCAGACAATTCAAAGAAAAGGATCCAATTTCCACTGGAAACAATTTACAAAACAGAAAATCATTGCGTATTAAGAAGCACAATGTAGAGGATGGAAGGTTTTTCAAAGAAAATGGTCAGTACTAACATTTTGCCTTTTGTTTTAAAATTCATGTAGTGAAAGCTTTATGTTGAAGTTTGGATATTTAATACAATAGCAACATAGTAAGTAAGATGTTTTACCAATTTATTACTGACTTGTGTCATGGACCAGACCAAACCCCCTCAAAATATATTAAGAAGATAGCCAAGACCTAACCTTTTCTTATTTTAAAGGCAAGTGTAAAGTGCTGCATTCCAGATGCAATTTGATTGGTCAATCTGCTTGAGTTTAAGCAACACATACTTTATTTTTACACTACAGTTAAAATAAGCAATTCTATCAAAATTATATATATACCACACACATACACACACACACACTACTGATTATTAACTGTTCTAATATAGTAACATCCCATAAACACACCCTTGGCAAAGGCAAATTCAGTAAAATAGATAGTCTGACATGCAATTCTAGCAACAGGAAGAGAACCCCAGCTATAACAGAGTGAGGAATAAGAGCTTCCCACATCCAATTTCAAGAATCTAGAAACTGCTTAATGCTGTCACTTAAAATCTTGGTTCTGTGGGAGCTTGACCCCACTCATTCAGACTGCTTCCATTGTTCCAAATTTGTTTTAAAAGAACCCAAGACCTCACAAGCTGTTTACTTTATTGGCTTTGAGGACTCCACACAGCAACTCTGTCACAACTTTTCTCCATGAAAATAAAAGGAAAATATACACTTCTGAAAGCCATAATATCATCACACTTGGTCATACTGCATAGTTTTGTATATCAATTTTCATGACTTGCATCACAGAAATGGACTAACTGCATTTTTGCTATTTACCTTGTGGCCTCGTTCCTCCTCACAGACTTTAGCTGATTCTACAATTTCACAGCATCCAAATGTATTTATAGGTCAGTGCATAAATTGTTGTTGAATGTCTAAAATTGATTCATTTATTAAATTGTTGAGTAAGTCAATTAGCAGAAAACTGACCTATTTTATGATTTAATTCAACAAGTTTCGCTTCCTCATCAGGAGCGAGTCACAGTAGATTTTCTGTGTGTAATAAGACAGCATTTATAAAGATTGTCATTTTGATTTATCCACATCAAATGCAGAGCCTCAAATTTCTCTTTGCAGATTTAAGAGTAAGAACAACAGGTCAGGGTCATTGTTTTCACCTTTCAGATTGGAGGATGGTAGACAGTAACATCTCAAGGGTCAGTGTTAGGACTACAGGGTTATTTTTGACGTATCAAAATGACTTGGATATTGGAACACAGAGTAAATGTCACAAATGCTAATAATACCAAAGTCATGTTATGGAAAACAATGAGGATAATATGAATTCATTGCCACAAGATGAATGGGAAGATGAGCCAGATGGATTGAATATTGAGCAATATGAGATGATGCACTTTGGAAGAAGGGAAAGGCAATATAAACTGAAAGCAGGGTTTCCCAAAGTGTAGGTTGGAACCTCAAGTGGGGGTGCCTGTTGAAATTTTGAGATTGTGAGCTCTAAGGCAATGATGGCTACTGTGGAACTCTGACTGAGTAATAACAGCAGTATCTCCTGTCCAACAGCCTTCCAGTCTCACAGCACAGCAGCTACCATCATTCCCTGCCCTATCCCCCTCTCACAGAATTGAATCCGGCCCCACAGCCACACTGAGGGATTACATCAATTTTCACATCTTGAAATAGAGTCATAGTTCAAAACAGAGCACTGATCTTAAAAGCATGGTTCAAAGAGTGTGTGGATTCATAGTATACTGGGGGCATGATTAAAAAGACATATGGCTACTGGGCTTCATTAATAGAGGTTAAAATAAAATTAAAAAAAACTGCAGTTGCTAGAAATTTGAAACAAACAAAAACAGAAATTGCTGGAGAAATTCAACAAGTCTGTTGTCACCTGTGGAGAGAAAATAGAGTTAATGTTTCAAGCCCAATGGTTTCTTCTCCAGCAATTTCATAAATAGGGGTGCAAAATCAAGAGAGTTATGCAAAATCCTTATAAAGCTCTAGCGAGGCCACAACGAAAATGTCATATCCAATTTTGTGCATCACACTTTGGAAAGAACATGAAAGTTTTAGCAAAGGTGCAGACAAATTTGAGAATGGTACCAGGAATGAGTGGTTTCAGTTTCATGGTTGGATGGTGGCATAGTCTCAATGGGTCAAAGAGCTTCTTCTGTACTATATAATTCTATGGTTGAAGGTCTCAGAAAAAGAGTGGTTCAAGAGGAGATTTTGTAGAGATATTCGAAATCATAATGGGTCTGGACAGATTAGATAGAAAGGAACTGTTCCCATTGCTGCAAGGTTTGAGAACCAGAGTACTTCAAATTAAGGTGATAGCAATAGACACAAGCATGGCATAATGAGCCACATGTTAATGGGATTTAAATGGAATGAGTGCTTAGGATGTGGAACACACTGCTTGAGAATGCACTGAAGGCAGATTCAATCATGGCTTTTCAAAAGGGGACTGGATAATTATCTGAAAGGCTAAATTTGAAAGATTAAGGGGAAAAGGCAGGACAATCTGAGTTTGTTCTTGTGGTGAATCAGCACTGGCACAGTGGACAAAATGGCTTCTTTATGAGTTGCAACTATTCTATAATTCTATAACCCTTTCAATTGTTAAAGCCTTGCTTATTCTGGTATTAATAGATGACTCTCTATTCATAGCTAGTAACATTTTTTTCTAAATATGGGCGTCTTGATTAATAACAGAATGTCTCCAGTTTAAGATTATAAAAAGTATAATTAGGATAGTGTGGAGCTGGAGGAGCACAGCGGGCC
>NC_063363.1:21027148-21055361 GCF_021869965.1 Rhincodon typus | reverse complement strand
CAAAACGTCAACTTTCCTGGTCCTCTGATGCTGCCTGGCCTGCTGTGCTCCTCCAGCTCCACACGGTGTTATCACTGACTTCAGCATCTGCAGTTCTTACTATCCATGATTAGGATAGGCCTTTGGCCCCTCGAGCCTGTTCCTCCACATAATAGGGTCATGGCTGATCTGACATTCTCTATGTCCACTTTCCTGCCCTTTCCCTATAATCTTTGATTCACCGACTGATCAAGAAGCTGTTTTAGTAATCTTGGAATCTTCCATTTCTGCACAGTTACTGAAATTGAAGAATTGCTTTTGTGGTACAACTACCCAGACATCAAAAATATATTTATAACTACAATATTAATTATTGATTACTATAATAAACATGTAAAATATATTTTTGCTCTAATTCACATTTCTTTATTTCCAGTTTCCATTATTTCCTGTTTTTTTGCTCCCTCTGATATTCAGCTATGACATGATAACTTCTTTCTTATGTTATAAATGGCATTACGTTTTCCTCCTTCAGTTCACATTTGCATAATTACTCTTCATATTCTCTTGTGCTTTCACAGACATCTTCTGAGTGGAAAATCACGTGAGCAAAATATCATGTTTGATGAGATGAACATTGACAAATTATTTTTCAGCTGTGTACACAAAGAAATTTGACCTATTTATAGTTAGTTTTTGAATCAAACATGCCAAGCCCAGGATGATTTAAATTTCACATTTTAGATGCATTCTCAGTCGCCTAATTTAGTGCATATGATAACAGGCACTGTAAACCAATTAACACATTAGCCCTCTCCACGATCATGCTCTCCAATGCAATATTCATTAATGCACAAGGCAACAGAGCACCCAGTTATGGGCTCATGTCATATTTCCCAGACAGTGTGATTCTAATCTCTGTTGAGCCTTTGGGCATTGAAAATTTGACAGATAAGGGAAATGATCAGTGCAATTGATTCTAACATATCTCCTAGCAAATGAATCATTACCTTACACTATCCATTTTGGAATAATGGACAGATTTTGAAAATTTCCCAACCCAGAAGACCCACCTCTGTTTACAAACCCTGATGGAACTCTAGTTTTTGCTCTGTGGAGGCAGGAGCAGAATTGAATCAATGCCACCCAGTAAATCCAACAAATGTGTGTGAATATTGAGGCAGGGTGGTTAGAAGACCTGCCTTGTTTCTCTGGGGCTTATTCTTAGTTACATTAGAAGCTGTAGGCCCTCCAGCTCTCGCTCACCCCTCAGTCCCAACCTACTCCTAATGATCCCATCCACTCCCCATGCTTCATTTTACTCCATGACCCATTTCATGTCAACTCACAACCCCAGCCTCATTTCCCTTTATAACCTCATACCACCTCCATAGCCACTCAACCAGTATACACCATAACAAACCTCAGGAATGTGAGATTTTAAAAAACTTTGAATGATCAAATATAGTTTTCGCGCATAACTCTCCTTTCTTAAAGCCAGCCAAAATTTTCAAATCTCAATCATCTAATAAAAATGAACAAACCACTATTCAGGGTCCGCATAAAATTCAACAGATGTTGCAGTTGGTTCTTTAAGCTGTCTTTGAACCTGTGAACTCAGAATTCCCTGAAGAGTTAATTGTAGCTTTTGACACTCAGTCAAGCATTCATAATTACATACTAATAGCCCTTGGGAAATGTCACTAAAGACCTGTATTGAAAGTGCATGTACAGATGGCAAATTACTTTTCTAACTAACAACAAATGACTTCTCTGTCAAAGTAGCCCAGCAGACTTCTTTATAAAGAATAACGCTCACTGACTACTTTGTTTTAATTTCAAGTTAAAGAACATGAGCTTAAAAAAAACTCAGATAATGACACTTAAACAGACCTTATTTACTCTTAAGAATATTTCTGTACTCTATCACTTTGTGACACCAACACTGCATGTTAAGGCCTTGGAACAACCAAAATAAGGTCTGATACAACTGAACGCCAAGTTCAAATTGCCCTGTTGCGGTCAGCTTACCTACCTGTGCATATCATTTCCTACCAGCAAAAATAGATCTTTTAGAATTCTGGACAGGAATTTCACATCCGGTTCCAGCCCACTAGTTTTAAAGATCCACAGAGCTTTTCCAACTCTGCAAAAGAAACCCAGTCAAATATAATAAAAACATAAGAACTAGAACATAAGAACTAGGAGCAGGAGTAGGCCATCCGGCCCTTCGAGCCTGCTCCGCCATTCAATAAGAACATGGCTGATCTTTTCGTGGACTCAGATCCACTTACCTGCATTCTCACCGTATCCCTTAATTCCCTTATTGTTCAAAAAAAATCTACCTTATCTTTAAAAATGTTTACTGAAGTAGCGTCAACTACTTCACTGGGCAAGGAATTCCATAGATTAACAACCCTCTGGGTGAAGAAGTTCCTTCTCAATTCAGTCCTAAATCTGATCCCTCTAATCTTGAGGCTATGCCCTCTTGTCCTAGCTTCACCTGCCAGTGGAAACATCCTCTCTACTTCTATCTGATCTATTCCCTTCATAATTTTATATGTTTCTATAAGATCCCCCCTCGGTCTTCTGAATTCCAATGAATATAATCCCAATCTACTCAGTCTCTCCTCATAAGCCAACCCCCTCAATTCTGGAATTAACCTAGTGAACCTCCTTTGCACCCCCTCCAGTTATGTTATGACACCATTTCTCTTTGAATATATAAATAATCTATCTCTCCTGACGTGGTTTTTTATTTGCATGCTTTAGTTG
This sequence comes from Rhincodon typus, assembly GCF_021869965.1. Lineage (NCBI taxonomy): Eukaryota > Metazoa > Chordata > Chondrichthyes > Orectolobiformes > Rhincodontidae > Rhincodon > Rhincodon typus. Next base: position 21,052,607 of record NC_063363.1, on the reverse strand, counting down.
ATACTTCCAAGACCAGAGTTTCCATTTGCTTTTTATTTTGCCTGTTAAACAGGAATTGTGCAAATCTTGTAGGTTTGTTTAGGCCTTTTCATGATTTCCTGTTCACTTCAATACTACCAACATTTTTGACTGATGCCCACAGAAGCAAATCTGTTCCCATGTTATGTAACCAAAATAAAGGAAATAGTGTACCAAGCCTTAGTGTGACTACACATGGAATATTCTTTTTTAATTATTCATTTCTGGGATATGGGCATTGCTGGATGCCCAGCATTTATTGCCCATGCCTAGTTCAAACAAATGACATCAAACTTTGAACAACCGATTTGAGAAGACCGGAAATAGCAAATGTGATTCAACATGAACAATTTCAGGTTTAGATTATTAAGTTCCACAGAGGGGCTGAGGAAGTTAAATTGATTCCATTACAAGAAAGGAAGATTAAGAGATACAAATCAAATATGAAGAAGTAGAAAAAAGCCTTTATGGCCAAGGAAACCTGAAGTGCATAATTGGGAGATACAAATGATGAACGTTTGGACTAAAATTTGTAGTGGTATTTCATCTATGAATCAACCTCCAGTGGTTGTTTAACTCCTCGAAGGCAATAGAGATCATTGATTTGTTTCATGATAATTAAGATAGGAGGTTGGAGTTATTTATTAATTTCAAGAAAATGGGTCATAAAATGTTATTTTGTTAGACTTTCATTTAAAATGTTTATCTTTAGCAATTGGTTACTTTAGTGGTACAAAGAGTTGGCTGCACATGAAGTTGGATAACACTGATTTTGGTAAAGGCAAAATACTGTACATAGTGGAAGTCTGAAACAAACAGAGAAAATGCTGGAGAGGTTTAGCAGACCTGGAAGTGTTTGTTGAGAGAGCAAACATTTGTAGATGTAACGCAGATTAAATGCGGATTGTGACCATGTGTTACCTGCAGTTGTCTGGACTCTCTGAAACAGATATATAATGGAGTCCAAACACTTTTCTATTGAGAAGAAAAGTTAGTCAGAGGACAATTATCCTCAAGTATTTCATACTTTACATGGCCACAGCAAAAGTGGTTTTAGCCAAGATCTGAAAGTAGCAGCCTGTTTGCCTTTAACTCAGGTTATGGTTGACCTAAGATTAAAAAGAAGAAAAATATTTTTTATTTGTGAATAGTTTAACAGTTCTCAATATTTGGGTAGTGTAGGAAAACACTGAACTAATTGATCATTTTAATTCCTTGCTGGGCAGTTTAGGATCTTTATAAATGAGTGAGCCAAAATGAAGCATTATACATAAATGTGAGTAAGCAATCTCATGTTCTTGAGCATGTTTTGTTTTAAAACTATCATTGGAATTAATAAGGCATAGAGGTTATTCAATTACATCCTCATTGATACAAAGAAGCAATGACTAAATTTTGAAATGATTAGAACTTAGCAAATACTTCTGAGAAATAGAAATGGTAAAATAAACATTGCAACAAGATATGGTCAAATTACAAACACATTTCACTAGCTTTTTCAGGGATATAAAGGGCTAACAGGGATTATGCTCTTGAAATCACTTGGGATGAAACATCCAACATTTTAAAGTAATATAACTGCATTGTTCCAGATCTTTTGTGCATTTAGAATGGTCAAAAATGGATTTTTAAACATTTTAGATCTGTAGTTCATCATTGCATCATATAGACAGAAAATAAAGAAACACATTTTCTAAATAAAGATGTCTTTGACTCACATAACAAAGAATAATCGAGTACTTCTAAAGCTGGATGCTCTCAGAGGATCACTGAAATGAAAAAGTACAAGACCATAAACATATACAAAGGAGATGTGTATACTTAGACATGGATGAAGTAAAGGTAATACCTGTGAATAGCTTTCATATTGGAACTATAATGAACCAAAACATTAAATTTCCAAGTTCAGGATTGTACAAGATTTGCTGTCCTGACACAAACTAAATAACCAATTACAATTTTGTTTCCTTGAGCTGATTACATATCAGTTCATGAACATGCACAAACCAAATTATGATATAGGTTGACACGTTGGCTGAAAATAGATGAATTGCATCAGCTGTTCACTTCACCAAATTCAAAGAGGCAACACCTCAGGTCTCAAAAACATTGGCTACAATAAACCATATGTGTTCTTAAAACTCAATGCCCAGACTTTGAAAAACAGTCCTGCCAAATGTCTCTGTAAAAAAAAGTTAAAATCAACACTACAATGGAAAAATTAATCTGTTGAAGCAACTAAAACAAAAAAAAATTGTATCTATATCAGACAAACTAAATAGAAGCAAAAATAGATCACTCAGTTCTTCAGCTCCATCATTCAATAAGATCATGGCTGATTTGTTTGTGTTTCAAATTCTACATTCCCATCTACCCTTAATAACCTCCAACTCCCCTACCTAACAAGAACCTAGACACCTTTGGCTTAAAAATACCCAATGACCCATAACTTCAAAGCCTTCTGAGATGGAGGCTTCCAGTGACACAATCCTCAGAGAAAAACATTCTCCTGATCTCTGTCCTGAAAGCAAGACCCCTAATTTAAAACAGCAGTCAGTCTGAACTGACCCACAAGAGGAAACATCCTCTCCGTATCCACCTTGTCAACACCATTCAAGATCTTTTACACTTCAGCCAAGTCGCCCCTTATCTTCCAAACTCCATTGTAAACAAATCCAACATGTCCAACCTATCTTTTAAGGACAGCATGCTCATTTCAGCCATATATATTATATATATAGCAAATCCCTTATAAATCTTGTTTAATGCAGCCAAAACTACACACTGTATTTGAGATGTTCTCACACCAATACCCTGCGTAGCTGAAGCATAACATCCTTATTTTTATGTTCAATTTCTCTCATAATAAAGGATAGCATTCTAGTTGACTTCTTGATGAGGTGCTGTGTTCGCATGCTAACATTTTGTGTCTTATGCTCTGGAACACCTAAATCATTCTTCATCTTAGAATTCTGTAATCATTCTACAAGTAAGTAATTTTATTTGTCCTGCCAAAGTGAACAACTTCCTGTTTTTCCCACGTCAAACACTATCTGCCAGATTTTTACCCACTCACTCAGGCCATCTGCATTCGTCTCGGCAGCTGCAGCATTGTACCCTGCACTCTGGTGTGTAACCCTGATGCACTTGTATAGTACAATCTACCTGTAAAGCACATAAGACAAGACTTTTCAATGTACCTCAGCATACATGACAGCACTAAATCAAATCAAAACAAATCTGCAACATCATTATGTCTTTTTAAACAACTAACATCTTGGTGTCATCTGCAAATTTAGCTACCATGCTTTTACTCCCCTCATCTAAGTCAGTCATGTAAATTGTAAAACATTGAGGCCACAACATGTCAATGCAGACTTCACCCATCTCACGTCTTGATAATTAGACAAAGATCGTTTATGCATACTCTGTTTTCTGCCTGCCAGCCAATCTTCTTTCATGCTAATATGTTACCTCCTACACAAAGAGCTGTTATTTTGCACAATAATTCTTCATGCAGCACTTTATCAATGCCTTCTGGAAATCCAAGTGCACAGATTCCCTTTTATCCACATCAAATTACTCTCTCAAAGAACTCCAAGAAATCGGTCAAACTTGACTTCACTTTGACAAGAGCATGCTGATTCTTCCCAACGACATAAAGATATTCTAGGAGCACAGTATAACCTTCCTATGACTAGCACCAGTCTAACTATCCTGTGATCTCCCATTTTCTGTCTTCCTCGCTTCCTGAATAGAAGGATTATACTACTATGCAATTTATGCTACTTTCCAATCTGATAGAAACCTTTCAGAATCCAGGATTTTTTTTTTTAAAACACCACACATCTACTACCTAATTAGTAACCTCTTCTAAGACCTTAGGATGAAATCCAACCTGAACCAGAAGTTTGTCAGCCTGTAGATCCATCCATTTATTTAGTACAACATTCCCAGTAATTGTAATTTTGCTAAGTTTCTCTCCCCTGTTACAATAATGTTACTTGTATACTCTTTCGTGAAGAAAGAAGCAAAGTATTTTTCATTTTGACCACTATTTCCTCATTGTCTGTGATTAACTCCCAATTCTCACTGTCTAGAGGGCCAATACACACTCTACCAAGTCTAACATAACCTGTTCTACACATGTTTCCAAAATGTGTTGGTCTGAGAAAATATACAGTCTTTCATGTTCTTAGAATGTTCTAATGTACTTTTTGACCAATGAAGTATTTTAGAAATATAGTCTCTAGTTTAATGTAAGAATGACAGCAAGAAAATTATGCATAGCAAGGTCACCCAAACAGCAATGCAATACTGACCAAATAATTTATTTTTTGTGATGTTAATTGAAGGACAAAAATTTACTGGATGCGGGGTATAACTGTTCTTATCTTCTTCAATTAAACTGCTATGATGTCTTTATCTCCAGCTGAAAAAGCAGATAGGCCTTGGATTAAAATTCCATGTGAAAGTTTATGCTTCAAACAGTGAAATCCTCCCACAGTGCTGTACCGGAGTGTCAGCCTAGGTTATTGTGTTCAAGTATTGGACTTGAACCAATGACTTCATGACTTAGAGGTGAAACTGCTACCAACTGAGTTGCAGCTGATATTAAAACAAAACTTAAAACATTCCTGCTGCACCTAGGGAAGAGAACAAGTTTTTCTTATCTATTAGACTGCATAACTTTTCACCAAAATAGCCTTTATTTCTTTCTTTCTTTCCTCTAAAAATGATTATTTTAGTAAACAGTTATAATCATGCGAGTCTGCGGAAATAAAATCAACTAATTCTATCCAAGTTATTAACTTCTGTCAGAAAAATCATGTGGATTGGTTGTGTGGAAAAAAGAATTATCTGAATGGTTTATTGGGGTTACTTGATTGAAATGGACTTTGAGGAACATCATTGCTGCAAAGTGGACACAATTTTGCAGTACATCTAACATATGGCATGCATTCAGGGTTACTCTGCTGCAGCTTATACTTAGTACCAGGGGGAATGCAATTTTGAGGTGAATTTTGACTGATATTGCTTCTATTTTTTACAGTGCGTTGTTGTTGGTTAGTCTGTGTTGAGGTTCCTTCAGACACTGAAGCTTTACATGGGACCAACATGAAACTCACTTGCATTTCCTGCATGAAGAGAGAAGAAGTCAATACAGACACTATGGTTGAATGGACCTACGTCACCAATGATGGGAAGGAGATAGCAGTAAGTGTTTACATTAAAACAGAAATACGGATGTAAATAGATTAGGTGCTAAGTAATTGTAATAAAAGAACCTAAATCTGTCAATTACAAAGAACAAAGAAAATTACAGCACAGGAACAGGCCCTTCAGCCCTCCAAGCCTGCACCAATCCAGATCCTCTATCTAAACCTGTCACCTATTTTCCAATTATCTGTATCCCTGCCCATTCATGCATCTGTCTAGATACATCTTAAATGACGCTATCGGGCCCGCCTCTACCACCTCCGCTGGCAACATGTTCCAGGCACCCACCACCCTCTGCGTAAAGAACTTTCCACGCATATCTCCCTTAAACTTTTCCCCTCTCACCTTGAAATCGTGACCCCTAACTGACATAGGTCAGTTTTCAGAATGAGAGATTGTACAAAGGCCCAATGTATATATCTTGGTTACACGGATTATATTGAGCCTTTGCACAAGAAAAATTGTACTGAACTCAATACGTCAGCTGAAAGTACACTGCTTAGCTCCCATCAAATCCCTCAGATTCTTTCCACATTGTAAATTAGTGAACCCTTGATTAGCCGTAAACTTGATGAATTAACAGAAACACAGAGCTGGAGGAACACAATAGGTCAGGCAGCATCACAGGAGCAGGAAAGTCGACCTGCTGTGTTCCTCCAGTCCACACTGTATTGACTCTGACTCCAGCATCTGCAGTTCTTGCTATCTCCAAATTAATGGAAACCACAGGAGATTGTTAATTGCAGAGAGAATGATGGCTATGCTATAATGAAGTCAGATCAATATTCTATAATGTGATTCTAAAACCAATTCTAACTCACTCAACCATTTTATTTGACCTAAAATGCACTGCTTTGCTTTTTTTTGACTAGAGCTGGGGGCTAGTGGTTCTAACTGAATAAGCAGATGAAATACCAGAACTCATTAATAGGTTTATTTCCAAGTCTCTACTATTCACATCATACTCTATCAACGCTGTCCAAATCGTTTGTCGTGTACTCAAAATAAAGACAGTTATATGTTTGAAACTGAATTTGTGCCAAGTTGATATAAACAAGTAGACATTGTTTTTGAGAGCTTATATATGTATGAAAAATAATTAAACTACAAATTGTGCTGGATTTTCTGAGGACTAGTAATGTCATTCAGATTGTTAGATTATTTCTTTTTTACACAATGTAAGAACTCTCACAATTCTGATGGGAAATTCCAATCAGGCCTCCTTCAGAAATATGGAGTTGTACTTCCATTTGTAAAGTCTCTTGTAGCATAAAACAGTTGAGGAAGGGAAAATCATGCCTCCTTTTCCACAGCAGTCAGTCATCCTATTCTAAAATTTGAAGGTCCAAAATCAGAGTCACTTTGACAACTAGAATCGCAGAATCCCTACAGTGCGGAAAGAGGCCATTCAGCCCATCAAGTCTGCACTGATCGTTTGAAGAGCATCCCACCCAGATGTAGCCTGACCGCACCCCGCAACCTTACCCCATAACCCTACATTCACCTCAGCCAATCCACCTAACCTGCACATCTTTGGACTGAGGAAGGAAACCACAACACCTGGTAGAAACCCACGCAGATAAGGGGAGAACGTACAAACTCCACGCAGACGGTCACCCACGGCTGGAATTGAACCCGGGTCCCTGACATTGACAGGCATCAGTGCTGATCACTTTGCCGCTGTGCCACTCCTTGCTGAAGTCAGAAGATAAATACCTAAGGTAAGTGTGAGGTCAAGGTGGCAGGAGGATAAGGTGCCATGTGGGTGAGGTGTCAGGGCACAAAGTGGAAAGGTTTAATTTAGGTAGATTGGGGTGGGTGGGATATGTTGAGTTTAATTAGACATGGTGGAGTCAGGGCCTAGACTGAGGTGCAACAGAGGGTGGTGGTATTGGGCAAGGGGGCTATGGTCTGGTGGCGAGGCAGTGTATGGGGTTCAGAGCCAAGGAGAGGATCAGGTCTGGCATCAGGCAAAGGGAGGTTTGGTCTGGAGTGGATGGGAATGTTTTGGGTCCTGGGCAGGCTGGAGACAGGTGGGTATATTAGGTCCAGAATGGGGCAGTGCTGGGTCCAAACAGTGGGCGGGTGGTCAGGACTGGAGTGGAATGGGTGGTTGGGTCCTGAGTGGGTGGGTGTTTGCGTTGGGGCAGTGCAGTTGGGCATGTACGAGCTAAGTTCAGACTTCAGTTTAATAGTTACTCAGGAATTAGATGAGATAGCTCATAGCCTAACCTTTCCTAAACAACTATTTATTTAAGTCAGAGAACTAGAGGTTAGGCACATCTTTGAGGTCAAAGACCTCAGGAATCGAGTGTGCCAGTGATTACAGTAAACAAATACCTAGTTTCATTCTGTTCTGCTGAGCATAGGTTTGCCCAGTGGGAATCATCTCTAACGCTAGATGTCACAGGTGTGAATCAAACCTGCAAGAGAGAGAGCAGAGAGAGCAGAAACAGGCTAAGCCCTTACTTGCGGAAGTTAACGGCCTGATACCTGCTTCTGATTTGAGAGAAGGACAAGGCTTGCTTGGCCTTTACTAAATTGGTGGCCATCAAGGCCTGCACCAGAATTCTGTGGACGCCATTTTGAAAATAAAACAGCAGCTGCACCGAATACTGGGATGCTATCGAGCCAAATTTCTAGCTGCATGAAGTGACACCTTGGTGGATTAAATAAATCAAAGAGTACCCGAAGGCACAATTTTTATATTCAAAGCAATTCCCAGATCTAAGCTGAATTAGCTGGTATCGGCAGAAGTGGTTATAGAATTGTCTCCACAACCTCAGGTCTGGGAAGGAGGTAAATTGGCCAAGGTTCCTAATCTCAGTCAGTATCCAGTGTTTCCTGATGGGAAAAGTGGATGTGGCTACAGGTAAAGAATAAGATAGAGAAAAGGTTAAAACATGACATCCCCTTTGTCAAATAGCTCACAGCAAATCAAAAAGGAATTTTAAAAAGCCTACCACAGAATTAACAAATGGGAAAAGATCCCAGAAAACAGCATGTCTGTATAATCATTGAAAATTAGAAACATCAATTAAATGTCAAGGAAATGTATCAAAATTGAAGGCCACAAGAGATGAATTATGTAGGTCATAATTTGGTATTTTAAAATTGGCTATATAAAATGATTATTAAGGCATCAATGAGGCAGAACTCAAATTTTCATCATGTTAATTCCATATGTAATCAGGTCTCAGATGAAATAATCTTCTGATTGCAATAACTGATTTCCTAAGTAATATATTTTATTGCATAGCTAAAAATGTACATTAACAAATCACAACCATTATCATTTATAAACAGAATATTGATTTTACTTACAGCAGTGTTTTGACTGAACTGTGTGTTAATTTGTACACATCATTCAATGTGGCTTCAGTAGTTCATATTTCTCAGTTTTGATCTTTGGAAACTAGGACTACACGTGTTATTTTATGGTATTTTATTTAGCAAATTTGTATCTTCATCATTGCATAAATGCTCATTCATCACACAAGCCCCTTGAGTAAAATTCTCCAAAATGTCCCAGCAATGGAATACTTTCTGCAAGTGTGGAATTAAGACTGATGCCAGGTTAATGGTCAGTTAAATATTGTCAGTGGGGTGATCGCTGAGATGGTGGAACAATCTCAAGGTCTTTGGGCTCAGATGTGAAAATAATTAGTTGATTTTCCTGGTTTCTCCTGGTCAAAATCAGTCCCTGGTGAGAAGCGTGTGTGGATGTTGGGTGGAAACAGGAACACCCTTGACTATGTCCCTGCTGCATGGTCAATCAGCCTGCCTAAGCTTACCATCTCAGTTTATGTGTGGTTGATACAATCTCAACAAGAACCCATACCTTCAGGATAAGAGGGGATAATACTGAGGGGAAGAAAACTCTGAAGTATAACATTGCCGTTTAAGCAATTCATCGCTTGATCGAAATCTGTGTCTTTGTGACAGATTTATGAGTACAACGGAGAGCCACGAGAGCTAAAAGGACCTTATCAGGGCAGGATTCTGTGGAATGGAAGTAAAGACCTACAAGATGTATCCATAACCATAGTGAATGTTACACTAAACGACAGCGGTCTGTACCGGTGCACGATCAAACGGTATTTTAATTATGAGATACACAGACCCTCTGTGACAGATGTGAAAGAAGTGCAGCTAACAGTACATGAAGACGGTGAGGAGATTAAGTTCTGTGTGCTGACAGTTTCAGAAATAAATTCACAGCATGGATGGACAATAATGTTTTACCTTTGAAAGGTACCAGAATCTTGAATACCCCACAATGGGGAAAGAAACCACATGAAGCTGCTCTTAGCCTTACAAAGATAGAAGATCCAAAATTCAAAGCTGCTCCTGTGCTGGTCTCATCCTGGACAGCAATTAGGTGCAATAATTGGGTTCAGTGCCCCTGGGACAAAAAGAAACCACGATTATGATCCCGTTTACTGTCCAATAATTTCCATTGTTGTAACGTAATACAATGGAACAGGCACTTGACAATCTGGCAGGGATGCTCTGGGCTGAGTGGGTGGGAGCAGGGAGCATTTGGATGTTGTCTTCTTAACCAGGCAAGAGCATGATGGGCAATGGGTTTCCAATAGAACTTGGGAAACCCAGGAGTTGGAACTTCTCCCGACATGCATTGAAACTTACACTTATCTTTAACCCTCGAGACATGAGGGATAAGATGCCATGGGAAGATCAGAGGTCTGGAGGTGGGGTAGGGAGTTAGAAAGAAGGGGGCAAGTGAAGTAATGGAGGGGCAATCAAAAGGGAAATGAAAGGGGAAAGGATAGGCTATCTAATCACGAGAGTGGAGATTGGGGGAAAGCGTGGTGGTGGGTTATCCAGGTAAGTCATGTTAGACCAAGTGTGTAAACCGTCACTTTGGTTTAGCCAGCAGGTTCTTTTCCAAAGCACAGGAAGTGCAGCCAGCCTAGGGCAAATTTGAAATGATGAATAAAATGAGGCACATAGCCTCATTACAGTGTATAAATTACCATCCTGCTTCCTGGCTACCTGTTCTCCTTCCCATTTAAAATCAGGGGGTGAGCAGGTTGCAGGTGAATTGGGGTTGGGGTACAGGTTTGATTCACGCCAGGAGCCCTACCTGAGGGTCCATCATCACCACCCACTACTCTTTAGACTCAAACATAATCAATCACTTTTACCAGATACCAAAGGGTCACAGCGCCATTGATTTAGCAAGGACAGCACTTTCAGAAGAGAAGGGGAGGTAATACAAGGAAAGATGCTCCTCTAATTTAAAAAAATGGTACCTCTATCAGTTTTTTCATGTTAGTTTAAAAAGGGTTATTTGGCAATTAATATATCGGAAACAAGAACATTCATTTGGAGATGGCAATTACATCAATTAAGTAAATTATCTGTTCACTCAAGGCCCAGATACAATGTTTTCCTTGCTGTGCTGTTATCAGCTCACACTTTCAGTAACTTTGTGGAAAAAAACACCAACAAGCTAAAGTTCTGCAGAACAAAACTAACTTATGGTAAATACCATTAGATGTCAAACTACATGAAAACATGGTCCATTATTTCACCTAATGGTTATTAGGTAGATTAGTACTGTGATAAATAAGGAAAACGCCATGTTTGAATTTAGACCATTGTGCACGATGCTTTCAGCTAAGCAGCCGTAATGGTTTACAATTTGCTCCAAAAGCCCTGAGGCCAAGGAGAAGAGGAAAGAAAATAGCCAGGGATTTTGTTGCTGATCACAATACAGTGACAAGGCCCTATCAAAGAAAGCAATTGGAGACATGTAGGATAGAACTAGGCAGATTAAACAGAAAGAGCTGGGAGTGCTGCCAGCAATTGTGCGATGATGCATCAACACATTGAGGTGTGGGGTAAAAAAGGAAAAAGACAAATCAGTTTAGATTTAAGGTGTGAAGACAGCTACTTTGCAAATATTACACTCTGGAGGTGTGAAGATGCAGATTTAAGTGGTGGCAAAAAAAGTGTACAAAAAAAAACCCCTCTAATTAGAATACCAGCCCAAGATAATCAGAGGTGTTAAATGTCATAAAATATACCAATGACCAATGGATGTTAGACATTAAGTTCCAACCAAATAACTTCAGAAACTGACACATCCTAGACTTAAGGAGGATATAAATTAAGAGATGAAATGTGTGTCTCGTGTCTTATGTGGACTTCATGCAGGGTGCAATTACATTTGACTTTCAGCTTGAACAGCATTTGTTCTCACTTGTTATGAGCCGGACCAATACCCTTCAAAACATATCAAGCAGATAGCCTAGACCCTAACATATTTATTAAAAGGCCAGTGTCAGGCTCTTTGTTACAGATGTGATTCAATTGGTCAAATTATAGGTTTTAAGCAAAACATACTTTATTCTTACACCACAGTTAAAACACAAACAAAATATAAAAGAATTGGCATAACTTTAACTCTGTAGATATACGTAACAAAATAATGTATATTTTAATGACTATTCATCAACTGTTCCAATACAGCAGCATCCCATAAACACACCCTTGGCAAAGAAAAATTTAGCAAAAAAATTGTTATTCTCACATTCAGTCTTCTCACTCAAAGCCAGCAAAACAAAATACTTAAAGAAACAGTCTAACAGCAGAGACCACAAACTTTTTGCTTCCTCAAAAACTCCAACTTCAACAACTGAAAGTAAAAACTAAAATCTTGGGTCTGTATGAGCTTGATTCCACCCACTCCCTCATGCTTCTTTTGTACACTAAAAAGTTCAAAGGTGCTTACTCTGCTTTCCATGGAGCAGACACCTCAGTACCAAGTTCACAACATGTCTGTTCAAGAGAAATAGGACAGAACAAGTCCCTCTTAAAGGCACATTTCATCACACAACAGAGAGATGGGAAAACAGAATATTTGGAAAGTTGGAATGTCTAGACTAGTTAAGGGGAGAGGATTTCAAAAATAATAAGCTTTGCACAAGGTAACTGGTTTCACTTTTGTTTCTTTCTAGCCCTTGAAGATTTTACAGCATACATTTCAGAAATCATGATGTATCTTCTCCTTGTTTTCCTCACTTTATGGCTTGTTATAGAAATGATATACTGCTATAGGAAGATCCTGAAATCAGAAGAAGCTGCACAAGAAAATGCGTAAGTTATCTCAGGACATTACTTGTACACACATTTGGGCAAATTTTTATTGATCAACAGCAAAGAAAATTCAATATTTTATGTTTTATTTAGTATCTGACATGCAGATGGGAATTTAAGGAATTATTAACTTATTGTCATTACTTTTTGCACATGTATGTAGATCATATTTCTATAGCTATTCCCCTTCTGTAAAATTAGGTTCCCCAAAACACATTTCCAACCACCTTTCTTCCTGACTTGCTTGCTCTTTTTCATTGATTTTAAGCTCTTGCTATTGGTGCAGCAGCCTATCTTTAATCCTGTTCGCTGGTTCAATGATAATGAGGCCTGAGGCCTTTAATCACCTACTTTCATCACAGAGCTGTCATTTCAGACAATAGGAAGAGATTCCTCAGGCATGCTCTGGGCTTTTAGATCATAGGATCTAGTCTTGTCAATTAAAATTGGGTACTTAAACTCACTCTTTTAAAATCATAGAATCCCTACAGTGTGAAAACAGGCCCTTCGGCCCAACAAGTCCACACCGAACCTCAGAGCATCCCACCCAGACCCATCCCCCACATAACCCACCTAATCTAGGGCAATTTACTGTGGCCAATTCACCTAACCTGCACATCTTTGGACTGTGGGAGGAAACCGGAGCACCTGGAGGAAACCCACACAGACACGGGGAGAATGTGCAAACTCCACACAGACAGTCGCCCGAGGCTGGAATCGAACCCGGGTCCCTGGCGCTGTTAGGCAGCAGTGTTTTGCATTTTTAATCATCTCATGTTCATTTTGATTTTATAGTTGATCATTTCCCTTTTTAATTCGTGGTTTCATTATTCTTGATTCATAGAGTCATACAGCATGGAAACAGACTGTTCAGTCCAACTCATCCACGCTGACCAGATATCCCAATCAGACCGACTCCAATTTGCCAGCATTTGGCCCCTATTCTCCTAAACCCTTCCTACTCATATAAACATCCAGGTGCCTTTTAAATGTTGTAATTGTACCCACCCCCACTACTGCTTCTGGCAGCTTGTTCCATACACGCACACCCTCTGCATGGAAGTTAACCCTCAGGTCCTTTTTAAAATCTTTCTGCTCTCACCTTAAACCTATGGGTTCTAGTTTTGGACTTTCCCATCCTAGGAATAAGACCTTGGCTATTCATCCTATCCATGCCCCTCATGATTTTATAAACCTCTTATATGGCCACCCCTCAGTCTCTGATGCTCCAGGGAAAAACACGCCAGTCTATTCAGCCTTTCCCTGTATCTCAAACCCTCCAGTCTGGCAACATCCTAGTAAATCTTTTCTGCACTCTCTCAGCAGACAGTCCAGAACTGAATGCATTATTCCAAAAGTGGCCTCAACAATGTCCCGTACTGCCACAACACTGCATCCCAACTCCTATACTCAGTGCTCTGACCAATGAAGGCAAGCATGCCAAACGCCGCCTTCACCATCCTGTCTACCTGTGACTTCACTTTCAAGGAACTATGCACCTGCACCCCTAGATCTCTTTGTTCGACAACACTCCCCAAATCCTTCCCATTAACTATATTAGTCCTGCCCTGGTTTGCTTTATCAAAATGCAACACCTCACATTTATCTAAATTAAACTCCATCTGCCATGCCTCGGCCCATAGGCCCATCTGATCAAGGTCCCACTTTTTCTGTGAGATGATCTTGTTCATTATCCACTACACCCATGTTGGTGTCATTTATAACTTACTAACCATACCTCCTATATTCACATCATTAATGACAAAAACAATGGACGAAACAGTATGCCACTGGTCACATGCCTCCAGTCTGACAAGCCACCCTTCGCCACCACCCTCTGCCTCTTATGTTCTAGCCAATTTTGTATCCAATTGGCTCCCCCTAGATCCCATGTAATCTAACCTTACTAACCAGTCCACTATGCAGAGCCTCTTCAAGCACTTTGCTGAAGTGACAAAGAAGATTGATGAAGGCACTTCTTCATAAAAGTCAATGAAGTTAGTGAGACACGATTTCACATGCACAAAGCCATGTTGACTATCTCTAATCAGTCCCTGCCTTTCCAAATGCATGTAAATCCTGTCCCTCAGAATCCCCTCCAAAAACTTACCCACCACTGACGTAAGGCTGACCAGTCTATAGATTCCTAACTTTTCCTTACAGCCTTTCTTAAATAATGGCACAACATTGGTCAATCTCCAGTCTTCTGCTACCTCACCCATGGCTATCCATGGTACAAATATCACAGCAAGGAGCCCAGCAATCTTTACCCTAGCTTCCCATAAAGTTCTGGGGAACAGCTGATCAGGTCCCAGCGATTTATCTATTTCCTTTGAAATCACATTATATAATAGATCAGGACAGTTATTTCAAGGGGTTTACTGGGCAGTTATGAAAATGGCCATGCCTGTATTTAGTTGTTACTAAGGCAGTCATTAAATATGTATAATATATAAAACATGTACATTCTGAACATTTAAATTGATTTCCAATTTAATTGTTATTATAGAACAGACTACCTGGCGATACCTTCCGGAAACAAAGAGAATCACTCCACAGTTCCTGTGGAGGAGTAGGAATGTATTGAATTTTGACAGTGGATAACTTGGTAAGAATATAACATGAGGCTGGTAATTAGGACTTTTTTTTGAACAAAAAGAATTTAATGCTGAAAAGCGTGAAGCATGAAGAACAATCCAGTAACATACAAGATTTTATCACAGTGTATTTTGAAGGGAACGCAAGTTTTTTTTTTACTTAATCTGGCGATTATTTAATTTCTGTTGAAAGCAGATCAGGGATTCAAATACACAGCAGGAGCAGCTACTTGTTGGAGCAGCCTACATTCAAAATGATCCTGTACACATATAACCGAGCTCTGCTAGTTTGTATGTTCAACTTATATTCACACGTAAGCAAATTCTTTCTGATTAAAGGTAATTTTATTTTTCAATAAACTGAATATACTTTTAATTAACAGGAGGCTGGAAGAACACAGCAGGCCAGGCAGCATCTGGAGGAAAGGAGAAGTTCTGAAGAAGGGTAATACCCAAAATGTTGACTTCTCCTTTCCTCCAGATGCTGCCTGGCTTGCTGCGTTCTTCCAGCCTCCTGTTTGTCTACCTTGGATTCCAGTTTTTGTCTCTATACCTTTAATTAAATTTGGTCATGGGATGTGCTGGCTGGGTCAGCATTAATTGCCCATCCCTAATTGCAATTAACTCCTCTCAGGCATTGTTTATGTGATGCTAGACAACTGAACAGTGATGCCCAGAGGAAACAAGGCTTCAAAAGTAAGTATGTAGAGTAAATAAAGATCAAATATTCCATTCATCATTGTGATTTCAGATCCATTGTAAATCTGAATATCATCTGGTTAAAAGCTGATTAAATTTAAACTGGCATTTCTGCTCAAGAACTGGGGAAGAGGGATTTCCAGATCTTCTCTTAGAAGTTTAACATGTCTCAGATTAGTCCAGGAACTGAGGGTCTAGGCCCGAAACGTCAGCCTTCCTGCTCCTCTGATGCTGCTTGGCCTGCTGTGTTCATCCAGCCCTACACCTTGTTATAACAGATGACAAGTGCAAATTTTACGTAGCCCGTTAGAAGAAATGAGCTTGAAGAGTACTCTTCCCTAGTTCCACATTTTGTTGCATTCTTGTTCAATCAAAATCATGTCCAACATCAAAGCCTTCATGCTACAGAAAATATATTTGCAAATACATTTCAGAAATACCAATCATGGCAAAAAATGTACTGTTGCCTGTGAATAATTTTTAAAAAGTGCACATGTAATAAATCTTTCTAGAATTGACAGCATCTCCCATTCACTGGACCTCATTCTGGACCTCAGTATCAGAACATCTGAACTATATTGACATTTCCCCCATTATGTTCAGTAAGAGGCCATTTTAAATCAGAGAAAGGTAAGTTCCATTTGGGCGTATTCTTGAAGTTTCTAAAATACATCTTAGATTTTGAAAATCAGACAAGTACAGAAATTATAATCCTACAGTTTATGGTGTTATTTTCTTTTACAATCAGTGTGCATCCACTCTTAAACATGTCTTGTATTGATTTAATATATGTAAAAAAAGTATGATGGGGCCAGACTTACCTACAAAACGTGTTGGGGAAGTAATCAGTTCCAATTTCACTGGTGTGATAATATTTCTAGGATATGTACCATTCGTTATTTCATTGGTCTTCTGTACATGTTTCCTTGCCCCATACGATGATGGTAATGCATCACTTTGGGTATCAGAGAGCATTACCTGTTTTGTTTGTCAGATCCGTAAACCAATCTGGGTGTAATGGGAAGATATATGAATTACATCTGTACTAGCTCATTAAAAATAGACACAAGCATTTCTAAGGTACACCACCAGTCTGTCTGTGCCACAACTCTGGTGGTTTTCCAACACTGTTTTCTATTGTTCAGCTATGACTGGCAAATGCAGACAAAACTCTACCAAACTGCAGCACTAGTTTGTGTGCAGTATTAGCAAAAGAACCAAAAAGCCATGTTCCGAATACTTTATTGGTAAATCAGCATAAATTTATGAAACAAATCCAAAAATTAAATTGGACCTTTGAGTCCATGGCACAGAATAGTTCAGGTAATCAATTGCAGAAAACTGTTTTATAGAATTATTTTTTAGAGCAAGGTTTCCTCCTTTTATATTTTATCGGTGAACATCAAAACTCTATGCCAATTACGAATGCATTTCACTTACACCTACAAAATATGAAGTACAATATGAACACTGGAAAAGTTGCTTCCTCCATTTTAGACCAGTCATATTTATAATGAACTGAATTTTCAACCTTTAACTAAAGGAAAAATCCAAATATTAAAGATCCTTAGTTGGTTCATATAAGTGAAAAGTGAGGCAATAATAGTGTACATCAAACAGAAATAATTAGAAACCCTCATCTCAAAAAGGCTAAACTAACGCTTTCTTTTAGGATGCATTCTCTTAACTAATGATTGTGCTACAAATTTATGAAAATGTCAGTCAGTGTATAAAGCTTGCCCTACATTTGTGGTGCCTGGATGGATCTGATTAGCTGCTCCTACACCGCACCCCCCACAACCCACTCCCACCCCTTGCCTATAGCCATGCAAAATTATGGATGAAGAATTACGGAAAAAAACTCAAAGTCAAACAGGATTATAAAACTGGAAATTCCTTTCTGACCCTTGTGTAGGTGGTCTGAACAAGTCTGGGAGACCATGTCAAGCATGACCCTTTACATCATTCACCTTTAAACTGGTGAGATCTTTGCTTTGGCTAAGAACTGGTCAGCTTACACTTTCAATATTTACAGCTCTTTGGATTTCTTCAGTTAATCTTGTTTAATAGGAAACAGAAATAAGTAATTCACAAGGATAAATCATAAATGTACACATTTTTACATCTCTGTATTAAAATTAAACAAATGCTGACATACATTGGTTCCTGTTTAGGCAAAAACTTACATTTAAATTTCTCATCCTCGTTCACAAATCCCCTGGTCTTTGTAACCTCCTTCAGCCAATAATCATCCGAGATCTTTGCAATTTTTGGGCAGCCTCTATTTTAATCCCAATTCCACTGGTGCCCCTGCTTTCTGCTGCCAATTCAGCCATAAAATTCTGCAATCTCTTCCTAAACTTCTTTGCCTCTCTATTTTGCACTCTTCTTTTGGGACAGCCCTTAAAGCCTACCTCTTTGACAAGTGTTTTGTCCTCTGTTGCAATGCGATAAAAGGATTCGATGTTAAATATTGTTTGTTAAATGTTTTGGGAAGCTTTATTACATTAAAAGGTTTATAAGGCTACAATCTGTCATTCTTGTGGACTCAGTGGGTTATTTCCAGGGAATTACAACTTTTTTTCACAGTTTTTTTTTGCTGTGAAGTAGTGATAGAATGTAGGTTTAGTACCTTGCCCACATTATTTCTCTTTTCACAGTCAATGACTGACTTTCCTTTGTTTAGGTTCTGCAATCCCTAGGATGATCAGCCACTTGCATTATGACGGACTGAATTTTTGGAAAAGGAGAAAAAAACATGCATATGCCTTTGGCTTTGAATCTGTGCAGCATTCATTATTTTGCTTATAATTTACAAATCAGAAGAAATTTATCACTAAGAATCAGAAAATTTCCCTCGGTTTGCTTTACAAAGTGTTCTTTATGTATAATTTTGAATGTTTTAAGTTTCGATTACTCAATCTCCAAACTTAATATCTGACTTTTTTCATTTGTACTGTTTTTGCAAATTTAATGCACACTTGATCACATACATCTGAAGATGATTTCAACTGGAGTGTAGACTCACTGAGATTCTATTTGTTTTTCTGAGTTTTATTGGACTTTTCCGTTCGCACCATGGATAAATGATTTTAATTTGCCTACAAAAGAATGCAACATACGGTCTTTACACTATTTGCTGCAGCAAATCGTATGAATCTGACTATATCTGAAGATAGATTGTCTGCTCAGACACCTGGAATATTTCAAATATCACACAATTGGCAAGGAACGATGGGGTTGCATTACTGGTGAACAGCTTGAAGCCAGCTCTGCTTTTCGTCAACCTTCTAAGTCATTTTGAGGCCTATTCTTAACCACTATTGTACAGTCATCAATGCAACTTTTGCAGTGAAGTGTTAAAATGAAATAATTGTTGAAAAATGGTAAAATAATTAGTTAATGTCAGTTGTTCGTATGCAGTGTTTGGACACATTGCAAATCAAGTGTTATTTGTATGCATCATATTTCAAATTGCTCATGCAGAAGTCACATTGATAAGTGTGGTGACTGCATGATCTGTTCTATTCTATGAGCTACTACATCCAATTTCTGCATTTCCTTAAATAGGACAGGTTTTTGCACTATCATACACAGTCAGGAAATGAAAGAGAGAATTGAAAACTGCTGACACAGCAACAATTTAGTAAGCAACAGTAAAAACAGAAGACACACGGAAAATAGAAATGACATTCAGCTTATTAAACTGATTCCACATTGTCAATTCTCCACATCAGTCTGTAGATGGAGAACCTGTCATTTTGTTGTGAATTAAGAAATTAACTCTTTTGGACCAATTCAGCACTGTTAAGGATTCATAATTGTAACATTAGACCTGTTAGATGTTTGTTCTTAAATTCAACATAAAGAGCTTCTGGGCTCAAATTTATCAATTACATTGATGACATTAATCAATCAATTTTCCCTATTAACAGCCTTTTCTAATACTGGGAATAATTTAAACATGCTGAGGCTATTTTCAAAATGTTAAGTACAATGCTTTTTTTTGTTATCTTTCTTTATACCCTCACAGTGTATCAGGTGGATTTGGACATGTATTCATTTAAGATGTATGATGTATGCGAAGCAAACCAGATTTTAAAAGGCTGGTTCAGAACGTCACATATTTTAACAAATTTTACAGAACAGAGCGAAAGAACTGTTCATCTGGAATTACTTACAGTGGCATTTGAGAACAGCATGCCTCTTCATAGCCTAAAATTAATTCAGAGACAAGGCAATCTGCCTTGTCTGATGTGTGACAGCAAAAATTATATTTCAACTTCATTCAGAGTTATTTCTTTTTTATGCTTTAAGGTAGTAGAATTTTTACAATTTCTTTATTTGAAGTTACAGTACTCATTAATAAGAGATGGCTATTAAATGTCATTGCAGGTAACTGTTGAGAAAAATTGCAGCAAAAAATCTCTTCAGACTCTGGTACTGAAAAACTATCCGCTGCTGCTTGCCCACCGTCGTTCGCATGATCCCTCACACGCAACAGTGTCAATTAAAGAGCTTTAAAGTATTATTTTTACATTAAATATTTTTCCACTTCCTAACATCAAAAGAAACAAGGATATCTTTTGCCAGATGCATGATCTTTTTTCCCCTCTGTATTTCAAAAAACTATCCCGTAAGTGTATTGTCCAAAATCAGAAGATGGGCATAAATCTTGATATAACACAATCATGATTTGGACAGCTTCTTGAAAAATATTTAGGATTTGAAAGTAGACTACTTAATCCTAAGCTAAACTTACAAGTCTTACTAACAATACTCAAAGAAGGTAACCATACACCTTGCACATTTCAAAAATATTTTTCACATCTTCAGATGTCCCAAAATGTTTCACAGTCAATTGAGGTATAGGTAAATAGTGAGCACTGTGCAAAACTGTTTGATCCAATCAAGCCATTGTACTTCAGAAGCACTGATTTTACTTAGCCATGTATTAACAAGGACAATAGACATTTCCCAAATCAAGATTAAGCAAGCTGACATAAGATTATTTTGAAATTCACTCACTTTGAAACACATACTATTTATTGATTAAATGTGTAAATAATACTAGCACTTAAGTAAAAACAAACATAATTTAATAGTTATTTTCTTGAAAATTTTACTTTTTCTTTCCATCTCTATACCTCCTCTTCAGTTGAATACTACAGTTAAATTAAACAGAGACTAGATTCAGATGTAAATTTATTAAGGCTTTTACGATGCAGAAAATCTAATTGCTTTTACTCATTCTTCCCTGAAATTTATTGATAAGGTTTATTTTAATGTTTTAGTCTTATACAAAACTTTAACAGATGCTGTATTTGCAAAGGACATATTTTAAAAGTGCATATAAAGATAGAATGTCTGAAAAAAAACCCTGAATGGTTTAGATGACTATCACAGTTTAGAATTGGATGCATGTTAGAAGACGTAGTTAATATTTAGTATTTTAAAGTTGCACAACATGGTGAAACACAAGTTGGAGCTGATTTTCCATTACAATCTTGACATACTTGTGAAGAGTTGATCAAATTCATATACACATACACATACAGTGAGGAGGGAAAGAAGAACAGCCCAGGTATTCCTTTCCTAACTGCTCAAATGGGTCTTATGGCTGTTCTTGCCAAAAGGTATGCTCCTTCTGACACATTCATAAAAAATGGAAAACAGGAGCAGGAACGGGCTATTCAATATAATTATGTTTGTTCCTCGAATTCAACCTTTCCCTGTACAACCTTGATGCCTCTAGTGTCCAGATCTCTACCTAGTTTTTTTTCTGAAATATATTCAGTGGTGTGGCCTCCACAGTCTTATGCATTAGAGAATTTCAAAGGTTCACCATCCTGCCAGTGAAGAAAATTCTCATTGCAGTCCTAAATGATCTACTCTGTATCCAAAGACCACGACCCTGTTGGATAGTTGTCCATACGCTGGGTCTTTCCAGCTTGCTACTCAATGTCAAGAGCATGGATCTGAAGGACAGTATGAACAACTGAATTACAAAATATAGGTGCAAACAAAGCAAGTAACACAATTTGTTTTGGAATATAATTTTGTGGAAATCTTGGCATTAATAAGAAAAATATTTGATTTATCCTTATAGTCAACCTTTGAAAGCGTGCTGTGTCTAATCCTGTGAGCCAACATACGGTAAAATACTGTTAATTGGAAACAAACTCTCAGAAATGTTTTTTAAATTAAATTTTTTTTATTGGTCTATCAGTTACACAAATATAATCCAACCTACCCGCAGAAAACGAGCTCAGCATAGCATACGTAGCAGTCCTCTCAACAGCTTTTAATTGAGACTAACCTTATTTTTGCATTCAGTCCCATATTTAGATTCTCTGGTGACTACATTATCATTGAGTCAGCATTGCTAACAGAAGACTATAACAACTAAATGTCAACCAAACGGAATAAAGCAATTACACTCGGTGGTACTGTATAGGTCTGACTTAGCTTGTGTGACAAAATGTCATATTAATTGCTAATTTGGTGGTTCAGCAGGTACATACATTCTTTGCAATGATCATCCCAGCAGGAGATAGCTTAGTAAACCTGAAAATGCACATTTTTGTCAGGCTCGTTAGAAGGCAAATGTAACAGTATTCTAATTTTAGGTCTCTTTTGCTCCCTAAATAGCTGGTTGCTGCTCCAATCCCTGGACCGAAACTTAGTTTTACTGAAATGATCGTTTTGTAACAGTCATTGAATTCCTAACTTCATCCCTCTCCCCAGAGCACACCAATCCTCTAAACCATCAGCTACAGCTTGAGGAATTTGTTTTATTTTTCACATGTGGTTGGATGCTAGCTAACTAGGATATGCTGTTTGTTGCACATAAATAAGAAAAAAAACAAGCAAATCTCTCAAATGTGAGCTAAGGAAAATTGTTATTGGCAACCTCAACAAACAATGGCGAAACCACTCTATGTTGATATTCTTTGGGTTTTTTTCCCCGAGGATTGTGACTTAGTTGTTTTGACAGTAGGCAAACCAAACATGGAGAGTTCTCCAATGAAGTAGTAATACTGAAGTGAGATATGTGGTTAGAAGAATATCACAAATTTTTTGAAGGCTTAGTTCAAGCAGTATTTTAAAATTCCATAACACGTAATGAAAATGGTGGATCCATTGGTGACAAGACTTCCAGTTGACAGATGTGGCAATACCAACTATTCTGCTTTAATTTATAGGTGCCACTGGAATAAATCCTGTAACCCAGCTAATCAACAGTCTTATGTAGTTATCTGAACTTCCTATCCATTATTGGTATTGACTTCAATTGTGGAACAATCTGTTGCATCTTGATTTTTGAAAATTCTTGGAAAGTGAACTACTCCTTTGCAAATTGACTCCTCCAAGAATTTGCACTTTCCTCTTGGAAAATTAGAGCTGATATCAGAAAAACCATTAAGTTTCTTGAAATATTATGTTTCCAGCAATTACATAGACCTTTGTTCTGTTAACATCCATTTCAGAACAACAGGCTAACAAAAATAATGATTTGGTTTCAGGAAAAACCAAAAAGTTAGCCAGCACTGTATCAGTCTGTCATTGTATTCTACACTGTAGGATTTCCCATTGTGTTTAACTATTACCAAGATAGTATTGTCCAATAAAACAAAAAGGCATTCAAGAAGGGTCTATGTTGACTTAAAGTATACTGAAAGCACAAGGACCAAGCAGATCCAACCCTCTTCACAAAATGTTCGGCATCTCTAATGATGCCAGCAGAGCTCTATAAAGAGATTTTAACTACAAGCAGATCTCTCTCACCATTGATCATTTCTGCACCAGAAATTAAAACAATAGTGTTATTGGCGAAAGATTTTGAGGCCAACCATGCAAAAAAAGGAAAACATTTTCTTACCCATCTCTTCTACCACCCACTTTGGAGGAACAAAACATTAATTTAAGTAGATGTCAACAATTTCATTTTCAGTTTATTTTGTTTCATATGAGGTTAGTTTTTTCTAATTCTGATTCGTAAGTGCCAACAGTCTGGTTAGTTAGCTGATAAACTATTAAATTGGGACTTTTCTGTTTAGAAATTATCTACACTGAAATGGCCAACATTCAATGGAAGATTTCCAGTCTTGCTTTTTGTGGAACATCTGTGAAAGTCACTTTTTCTCAAGACAACACTGAAAATCAATTTGGACATTTTATGGGTGGATATAAAAACAATCTTTTTCTCTATTCTTCTACCTCTCTCCCCTTTTAGCACAGGAAATTGGGACCTGGCCCATATTTATAAGTTTAGTATTTTGTCTGCATATGATTATGTTAAGGTATCTAATATTGTTGTGACAATCATTTATGATACATGGTGTTGCGCATCCCAGGAACTGTAACTTATTTCCAAAAACTGGTTTCTCAGCCAGAGGATTCATACAAGCCAACAGCATAAAATGCCTGTCTGGGAATTATAACAATGTTCAAAGGATAGGCCAATGCAAGTGGCAAGATTTCCTTCTGTGTGAAGCAAAATTAATTTGACCTAAAAATAACAATGAGGTACTTTTAAAAATGTCACTGGTAGGTACAGCAATAAACTAATTGTTATTGGTGCCATTCAGATAATTTGTGTTGCATGACATATGTTTGTACTCAAATAGATCTCTAATTTGATCCATGTGCTGACATTCTTGTTTACAATGGCTGTGGTCAAAGGGCGGATAAGGTGAATTTCCTTCGGTCATTTCTAGAAAACCAAAATTACCTGTGAAATAGAAGAAGTCTCACTTAAAATTTTTGATATGGGTTTCCACCACTGGACACCATTTTAAATGAGTTCTTTTTAGATGAAGATTAATTAGGAATCAGTAATGTTACCACATTGGTGTATTAGGATACAAAACTGGAGCTTGATCAGTTTATAATCATCAGTAGCTATTTTGAAGTACCACATGGATTTTACATGTACATATATGTGGTTGGCAGCAGCAATCTTATCCCATTTTCACTAACAATGTTACATATCATCGTGCATATAGAGAGACAATTTCATACAAGATAACTCCTCAGCCACAAAGATTAAAGGATTAATAAATACATGTTTTATTATGTGATTCTAATTTGACTGCTTTCGCCTGGAGTGAATTTCCCTAAATATGGTGTGTACTTAAAATATGAATTTCTGTCATACTACTAAAGAGTTGTGCTAATTAAATTGAGTTGCAGTTTCTTTAACTTGTTAACGATTCTATGATGTAAATTGCTCCTTTAAAGTTTCTGAGAAGATTTGTAGCTTGGGTTGTAGTCTTGCTCGCCGAGCCAATGTATTTGGTTGCAAATGTTTTGTCACCCTGATAGGTAACATCAACAGTGCGCCTCCGGTGAAGCAATGGTGTTCTGTTTGTTATTTATATGCCTCAGTTTGCTGGGGTGGTTTGGCATTACTTCCAGTTCTGTTTTTCATTGGTTTTTATATCGGGTTCAGTTCAATGTGTTTGTTGATGGAGTTCCGGTTGGAATACCAGGCCTCCAGGACTTCCATGGCATGTCTCTGTTTGGCTCATGCTATTATGGATATGTTGTCCCAGTCGAATTTGTGTCCTTCTTTGTCCATGTGTATTGAGACCAGTGAGAATTGGTCATGCCTCTTGGTGGCTAGTTGGTGTTCGTGTATCCTTATTGTCAGTTTTCTTCCAGTTTGGCCTATGTAATGTTTTCACAGTCCTTGCTTGGTATCTTGTATATTACGTTAGTTTTATTGGTTGTGGGTATGGGATCCTTTACGTTAGTCAGTAGCTGTTGTAGAGTGGTTGTTGGTTTGTGAGCAACCC
>NC_063363.1:20959953-21022148 GCF_021869965.1 Rhincodon typus | reverse complement strand
TTCGGGCCTAGACCCTTCATCAGGGTCTAGGCCCGAAACGTCAGCCTCTCTGCTCCTATGATGCTGCTTGGCCTGCTGTGTTCATCCAGCCCTGCACCTTGTTGTCTCGGATTCTCCAGCATCTGCAGTTCCTACTATCTCTGAAGGCAAATTCTGACGTGTCTTTGGGTTTTATGAGCAGTAGGTCAGCATGTGGAGCGTTTGAAGAGAAGACAAAGGTTACGCCAAATACATCTAATAGGAAGAACAGGCAGGGTTGGGTTAATTAACATGGCAGGGTGATCTGAATTGTATTTATTTTAATACAATGAGTGGAACAGGTAAAGCAAATAAGGTTACAGCTTGGAGTAATACATGGGATTACAATGAGGTAATCCTTACAGAAACTTGGTTGAAAGAAGAGCTGGACTGGCAGGTCAATGTTCCAGGGTTTAGATGTTTCTGATGAGATAGACAGGGAAGCATAAAAACGGTGCATTACTGATTAAGCAGATTGGCAGAGCTGGTACTAAGAGAGGACATCTTGGAGGATTTATCTCGTGAGGCCAGATGGGTAGAACTGAGGAATAGGAAAGGTGCAATCACTATGATGGGGTTAGACAAAAGCCCCACCACTACCCGCTTCCCCCCCACACCCCACCTCCCCCACACACACAATAGCCAGCAGGAGTTAGAGGACAGATATGTAAGCAGTTCATGGAAAGATGTAAAACCAACAAGGTTATTGCAGTGGGTGATTTTAACTTCCCCAATGTTGACTGGGTCTCCCTTACTGCCAGGGGCTTAGATGGCGCAAAATTTGCTAGGTGCATCCAGGAGGGTTTCTTGAAATCATATGCAGACAGTCCAACTAGGGAAGGTCTGGATTAGACCTGGAGAATGCACCTGGCCAGGTGATCAAAATTTCAGTGGGGGAATATTTTGCAAAGTGATCATAACTCCATAAGTTTTAAGGGATATTAGGAACTGCAGATGCTGGAGAATCTGAGATAACAAGGCGTAGAGCTGGATGAACACAACAGGCCAAGCAGCATCGGCGGAGCAGGAAGGCTGACGTTTCAGGCCTGGACCCTTCTTCAGAAAATTTTGTTATCTCCATAAGTTTTAAGATAGTTATGGATAAGGATAAGACCGATCCTTGGGTGAGTGTGCTAAACTGGGGTGAGGTTAATTACAACACTATTAGGCAAGAACTGGAGAAAGTAATTTGGGGCAGATGTTCAAGGGTAAGTCCCTATCTGACATATGGGAGTCTTTTAAAGGCCAGTTAATCAGAGTTCAGGATCAGCATGTTCCTGTGAGGATGAAAGGTAAGGCTGGCAAGATTTGGGAACCTTGGATGACAAGTAATGTTAAATGTTCAGTCAAAAAAGAGAAAAAAATGTAAAGGTTTAAGAAACTGAAATCAAACAAGGCCCTTGAGGAGTATAAAGGTAGTAGAAAACAATTTAAACAAGAAATTAAAAGGGGTCATGAAATGCCCTTGGCAAGTCGGATTAGGGAGAATCCCTAGACATTTTACATGTTTATTAGGAGTAAGAAGGCAACGAGGGAAAGGGTAAGTCCATTCAAGGACCAAGAAGGGAATTTATGCATGGAGCTACAGGAAGTGGGTGAGGTCCTCAATGATTACTTCACATCAGTATTCACCAAGGAGAAGGACATGGATGATAGTAAATTGAGAGACGTGTATATTGATATTCTAGGGCTTATTAGTATTGAGGTGGTGGTGGTGTTGGATATCTTGAAGAACATTAAGGTAGATAAGTTCCTAGGGCCTGATGCAATCTATCCCAGGATCCTGAATGAGGCAAGGGAAGAGATTGCTGGGGCAGTGACAAAGATCTTTGAATGCTCTCTAACCACAAGTGAGGTCCCATAAGTCTGGAAAATAGCCAATATTATTGTTTGTTTAAGAAGGGTAACAGGGATAATTCAGGAAATTATAGGCCAGCGAGCCTTACCTCTGTGGTCTGGAAATTATTCAAGAAAATTCTTAGGAACAGGAGTTACTCACTTTCGGAGAAGAATGGGCTCAATAGGGATAGTGCACATGGCTTTGTATAGGGGAGATCTTATCATAAATATGATTGAAGTTTTGAGAAAGTGATGAAAATGATTGATGAGGGTAGGGCAGTGGATGTTGTCCACGTGGATTTTACAAAAGCATTTGACAAGGTCTGTTATGGCAGGCTGGTCCAGAAGATTACACATGGAATCCATGGTGAATTGGCAAGTTGGATACAAAGTTGGCTTTGTCATAGAATATTGAAGGTAGTTGCGGAGGGATGTTATTTTCTTGCTGGTGGTCTGTGATCAGTGGTGTTCCTCAAGGATCAGTGCTGAGGCCTCTGTTTGCAATAAATGATTTGGATGAAAATGTAGGTGGTCTAATGAGCAAGTTTGCAGATGACATGAAAGTTGGACGAATTGTGGATAGTGAGAAAGGCTATTAAAGGATATGGATCAGTTGGAAAGTTGGGCAAAGAAATAGCAGATAGCGTTTAATTTGGACAAGTGTGAGTGACGTATTTTGGAAGGTCAAATGCAAAAGGCAAGTATTCAGTAAATGGCAGGACTCATAGGAGCAATGACATACACAGGGATCATAGGGTCCATGTTTACAGCTCCCTGAAAATGGCAACACAGTGGATAAGGTGTTAAAGAAGTGTACTGCATGCTTTTCTGGACCAGTCGGGGCACTGAGTATGAAAGTTGCCAAGTCATGTTGCAGCTGTATAAGACTGTAGTTTAAAAAAGACTTCAGCTAGGCCACATTTGGAGTTGAGTGTGCAGTATGGTTGCCACACTATAGGATGGATATGGAGGCTTTGTAGAGAATGCAAAAGAGGATTACCAGGATATTGGCTGGATTGAAGTGTATTAGGTATAATGACAGCTTGGACAATCTTGGATTGATTTCAGTGGAGTGTCAGAGGCTCAGGGGCAACCTGGTAGAACTATATAAAATTATGAGAGTTATGAATAGGGTGGATAGTCCGATTCTTTTTCCCAGGATGGAAAAGTCAAATACTAGGGGGTATGACTTTAAGGTGAGAGGGGAGAAGTTCAAAAGAGATGTGCGAGTAAAGTTTTTGTTTTTGCACAGAGGGTGGAGGTGGTAGAAGCAGATATGTTAGCAAAGTTTCAGAGACATTTAGACAGAAACATGAATAGATGCGTAAGGGATATGGACTACGTGCAGGGTGATGGTATTAGTTTAGAATTGTATCATGGTTGGCAGAGACATGATGGGCTAAAG
The DNA here is from genome assembly GCF_021869965.1 of Rhincodon typus. Classification (NCBI taxonomy): domain Eukaryota; kingdom Metazoa; phylum Chordata; class Chondrichthyes; order Orectolobiformes; family Rhincodontidae; genus Rhincodon; species Rhincodon typus. The sequence goes on along the minus strand of NC_063363.1, from coordinate 21,018,886 downwards.
GGCCTGTTGTACTATTCTATATTCTACATTCTAACACCAAGACTGCATTCTGACCAAGAATAAGTATCAGGAGATTTAATTACAGAGCAACTTAAAACTCTCTCAGAAACTGATTTTACCTGCATTCAAGCTGGTTGACACACTGACTTTCCTGTTGGTTTGCAAAGTACAGTTGCTATTCAAGATGGAGTTGATACCTTTAAACAAGAATATCATTTTGTAACACTGAAGACATCATTTAACTCTGAAAGTGACATGCTCTCCTGTTCATAGCTACCTTAAATCATTACACCTCCATTAGCACTTGGAAAGAAAAATTAGTAGAAAATGTTCCAGATAGCATTTAGTAGTAAAAGTTTTGTATCTGAGATACCTAGAATTTAAGTTTTAATAGAGTCTAAAACCAACATATTCTTTAACAGGTTATACAATAGATTATCAATAGTTAAGCATAATTCTTTCTCCAGATCATAAATTATTTGATCCAGAGCCATTAAACTTGCCAGTATGATCAATCATTTACGCTACCATCAAGGCAGAATTCAAACATTAGTTTCTTTTCTTAGCAAATATTGTTTAAAAAAAAAACTTACCACTTTCATACTGTAGGTCCAGTTGCAGACAACATTTGTTGTTTACAACATTGAAGAAGTGTGAATTGTCCGGCAACGCAGATTCATTCTGGTAAGTTGTGAATTGCTTTCAGCACCTCTCAGTTTCATCTTGCATCTGTTTATGGAAAGTCACTTACAGCAATGTCACAATGATAGAACAGTGAAAACGATGGCACATTGAATAAAACACCATTAATTACATGGAACTGACAGTGTAGATACAAATCTTTCGGCCTAACTATCCGTGTATGTATATATGATCCATACAGGTCTCCTCCCACTCCTCATCAGCCGTCAGTATATCCTCTGTTTCTTTCTCCCTCAAATGCTTATCAAGCCATTTCTTAAATGCACGTATGCTATTACTCTTAAAAATCCACTGTGACATCCAGTTCCAGCTTCAAATTACTCTCTGGTTAAGACATTCTCCTGAATTCCCTGAAATTCATACAGATCACAACTTTCCTTCCTTAATATATGGTGTTTTTTTCTCCCAAAGACAGGCTTAGAAGAGGTTTCAAATAATTGTAAAAGTTTTTAAAACAAGTCATTAGATGACCAAAAACAAAAGTTGCTGGAAAATCTCAGCAGGTCTGGCAGCATCTGTGAAGAAAAAAATCAGAGTTAACGTTTCGGGTTAAGTGTGTTGCGAGAAAGGGTCACCAAAACATTAACTCTGATTTTTTTCTTCACAGATGCTGCCAGATCTGCTGAGCTTTTCCAGTAATTTCTGTTTTGTTCCTGATTTACAGCATCCACAGTTTTTTTTCGGTTTTCACTAGATGACCATATAGCTAAATATTGGTGACTGTTGAGCACCAGTTTCTCACAATAAAAAGAGGCATGCTGAGAAGTCAACAGATATAACAAAAAAGCATCGGACACTTTCTAAATGAAAATTTAATTACAAGACATCATTGACCTATAGAATGAAACAGCACATTTGGAGGCCATTTGGCCCACTGAGTGTGTCAGCTCTTTGAAAGGCATCAAATTAGTCCCACTCATCTATCCTTTCCCCAGAGACTTACTTTTCTTTTTGCTTTAAGTATTCATCCATTTTCCCTCTGTAAATTATTATTGAATCTCCACCATCCTTTTTCAGGAAGTGCACTCTAGTTCAAAACTACCTAGCAAAATGTTTTAAGGCATGAGTTGATCATCATAGCATTCATTTCAATAATCTCCCTATGTGTAAATAAGGTGTCAATGTGCATTTGAAGAAATGTTTTAGAAGCATTAGAAAATGTTAAAGGGGTAGTGCTCTACTGGTCAATCCAGCCAGTTCCATTTAAATATTGCTTTGAATTTCTGGTGTTTCATATCATCATCTATTCATATTATTCTGATAAAATGCGATTGGCCTGAAAATAAACTTATTTAGCCCTCTATAGACGTTACCTAACATCCCCACTGAACGTCTTTTCATTGTGCAAGGCCAGTAGTTTTGAATACATGCATTTTTTTTATTGACAGCATCTTAGATTTGTGAGCTGCCTATGTGATACTTTCTAGGTTGCAACATGCCCATGAATTACTGCTGCTATTTCCAGCATCTACAATTTTATTTCAGATTTCTAGCATCCACAGCATTTTGCTTGCCTACCCATTTAATTCAGGGGGGGATGTGCACTCATGTCTGTAAATCCCTATAACATAACATTTCCAGATCATATGGAATTACTGCTTCTAAAGAGGAAATTAAAGATTGGAGTTCTGACAAAAGCTGCTTATCGGACAACTTTTTACAGACTTGTCAGTGTGTGACTATCTTCCATTAAAAGGGTAAAATTATGCTGTAATACCTGTATTGCTGGTTTCTGACTTGCAGTAACTCAGTTCTAAACATTTACAAATGGAATCAGGTTGTGGACCTCATCAGTGTGATTTAAGAAGCTTTGGGGAGGCACAGTCCATCCTGGATGGCATATCATTTCAATGTGGTGTAAAGTTGGATTCTAAAATGCTTGCACCATCTATTCACCTTATAGATTGAAGTAGAGCTTTCTTTTCAAAAGTTTTGATAGCACTGATTCTGGTGCAAAAACATTCAAAATTTGTCAGTCGGATATTGTCTGCACATAGGTAAGCATTTGCATCCAGAATGATTGATCAGTGGTTAGCACTGCTGCCTCACAGCGTCGGGGACCCAGGTTCGATTCCACCCTCAGGTGACTGTGTGGAGTTTGCACATTCTCCCAGTTTCTGCTAGGTGCTCTGGTTTCCTCCCACTGTTCAAAGATGTGCAAGTTAGGTGGATTGGCCATACTAAGATGCCCCATAATGTCCATGAACATGCAGATTAGGTGTGTTAGCCATTGGAAATGTAGGGTTACAGAGAAAGAGTGGGTGGGATGCCCTTCGGAGGGTCGGTGTGGGCTTATTGGGCCAAATGCCTGTTTCCACACTGTAGGGATTCTATGAAAAAAAAATCTCACTTCTGATAAAGCAAAGTATGATTCAGCTTTTAAAACTCAGGAATTGTTATTCTGAAACATTCCTTCCAGGTTTTGGACTTTTAATAATTTCACAATCCTACAAAATAATCAATGCATTGGAAAATCTAAAATAAGGAGTGGATATTTCAGATGAAGATCAATGGACTGCAACTACATTCAGATTACCAGATACCTCGCATTCAAGAATGAGTTATAGTGCTATGGTTAAAAGTATTTAAATCCCATAAAACTTGCCACCTTTCTGTGAAATACAGATACATATTTTAAATTTTGCCTATGTAAATACAGAGTCAAATGTGTTTCATGTAGTCATTAACAATCATTTTCATTTAAGTGGGTAACTTTCAAAATGTCATTTAATAAATGTAAAACAATATTAAATGCAAATGATATTATGTCATGAAATAATGAAAAAAAAACTTAAATTTATTAACTAGTAAAACCATCATGGTTAGTTGCTTTTTGTTGATATGCTGTATCAAGGTATGTCCTAATGCCATGGACTCCAGCCTGCATCACTATCTCCGATAGTTAGGTGACTGTAATGCAATCCTGAGACTGTTCCATCTAGCTAAACTGCTCTTACTGGGAGTTTGCTGCTTGTCAAGCTGGACCTTATCCAAGAGTAGCAAGACTTTGTTTTCACCGGCACATTATGAACCAGCACTCTCGACAAATCAGCTAAATTTATATACCTCAAATACCATTAAGTTTGCCATATTGTTCTGTCCAATTATTATAGTTTTATAATTTATTTACCTCAGTGTAAATAAACTTGTTGTTCAATTGGATGGCCATACTAAATATCAACAGTTGATTCAATTTCAAGTCAATTTCTCCTCAAATATCGTGATGTTCGAGTAGTCAGTTAAGGGTGCCAGTGAGAAGGTTCTCTGCCGCTTCAGTTTTATTTAAGGCAAAGTTGCATGATTATTTACAGTATAAATTGCTTCAGAAAGTATAACAGTGCTTTGGACATTTCCTGCATTACATTTCTATTACTTAGTGTGCGTTTTTACATTATGTGGACCACTTGATTATCTGGAATATTTGATAAACCGGCACACTTCTGGTCGCACAGGTGTCAGTTAATAAAAAGTTTGCTGTATTCACACTCTGATATACAGAATAGTGATTCAGCTCTTGGGTGCAGGGTTCCCATTTTTCTCCTCTTTGAGTCTCAATAGTATTTGACTGTTGATGTCAGAGTTGCATCATCATGTGCATCGTTATCAATGTATAAATTCCCATTAATAAGCAGATACAGAAAAAGATTTGAAGACAAATGGAAAGATTGAGAATGGGCCAAGTAAACCTCATCATTCATAATACAGGCTCCTAATTACAGGTAAGAAATATGAACTGATGGCCAAAAATATATTCCAATGTCACCAAGGAAAGACAAAATGACAGACGTATTAGGCATTTTTTTTTCAAACACTTTTATTGATATCTTGTGTCTACATTAACTTACATGTGGGTTGCCATAGTAACCTAAACTCCAGTAGGTGAGGTTATTAAAACTAAACCTGCGCACAGCGCAGAGTTTACAACTACATTTCATATGGAGATCAAAACAGTTCTAAAAAAATGTACCTTGTATTTGAGTGCACATCGTGATACTTTGTTACATAATATCAGGCATAGTCAAGCCACACAATCAGATTTTATCTCATTTCAACTGACATTGGTTGCATAGCCTGTAGGCCAGCATGAGGCAGCATCAGATACACATGCATCATATTTAAAAAAGAAATATCTGCCTGGAGTGGGCACCATGGTTATTTGACCTAAATTACATTATAGTACAGCATCAGCCAACTAGCAGACACCCTGTACAATGGGAAGGTTCATTTTGAAAGGGGAATTTTCCTCAGACACCAGTTCATTCCCCATGCATTTATATAGAGTTTATACAATTCAGAAAAAAAGGGATAAAGGAATCATTTAGTATTATCAGAACATCTGCAATACAGCATCTACTGTATTCCTGTACATATGAAAAACATTTTGCACATTTCAGTTGGTAACAATGTAAAGTTAATAATTAGAATTAATTTTCTAGTAATGGACTCCAACTGTTGCAGTAAGTTATTTTGTTCAATTCTTCATGCACCATGTCTGTTTAAAAAAGTGCAGCAATGAATAATAATGACTTCTGTGATTCTTTGCATTATTTGAAAAGAAACAAACGAGTTTAATGACCCACATGAGGCAGACACTGTCCCTTTTAAACTATACTGTCATCATATTCACATTTTCAAATCCTGCAAACCGTAAAGTGATCATCGCTCCACGTCTTGTAGCACGACGGCAATCAATGTAATAAAAAAACTCTTACCACAAACTTTTGAAAATGTTCAGCCCATAGAACTCCTCTGAACAACAAATTCCTTTAATATGATTTTAACAATAAAGAGAATTCAATATGTGGTTTGATGTTTGAATATCAAAAGATAAATGACTCCACAAGACTTTATATGGGTTGTCGAACTTTTTCAGAAATAATACTACTTTCAAGGAAAAGAAAATACAACAATACACCTTTTACCTTGAGTAATAAGAACTTGTAAGGAGGATGACCACTGTGGATTGACAGCACACATTATAGATTTAACAGTAGGTGTACAAAAATAACGTTGAAACGTATTCCGCCAGGAATGGTGAAAAAAACTCCTAAAATCCACAGCCTAGAAATTTGGGTGCACCGTATTTGGGCATGGTGGTGGTAGGTTTTTGTTTGTGTGTGTGTGGTATTTACAACATGAACCCCCTACACCTGAATGTTCAGATCTGAGGCACATCTGTTATTCTACATCAGGTCTCATTAATATTGTACAGTATATAGTAAACAGGTCAACAGTGAAGCACGACTAATGATTGACCTGCTGTGACAACAAGAGAGGCTGCCCAATATTAGGGATTGATCATATTGGGAAAGAAAAAATGTCAAGATAAGGGTTTAAAGGGTAGGAGTTAGTGCTGGTGACCAGCAAAGGAAGACAGCAGCATCGATAAAGACTGGGAAAACAATGGCAATTCACTTTCCGTGCTGAATGTGGGATCATAATTGGAATTCCTACTCCTCCTGGTTCGACATGTAAATAGATTTTGAAACCTTATTGATTAGAGTATAACAGGTGGTTCCTTTTAGACCCTCTACATTACCGTACGTTTATTTTACTTGAGTGTAGCTGGTGCCAGCACCAGCTAACTCAGGCAAAAGCAGCACAAAACAGCAAACTGCAGATACTGGAAATCTGAAATAAAACAGAAAATGCAGGAAATACTCAGCAAATCAGCAGCAGCTGTGGAATGAGAAACAATGTCAATGTTTCATGTCAACATGAGTTTGCAAATCTGAAATGAGAGTCTGGCCAATACAGGGGTTTCAAATAAAGTAGAGCAGATGGCTACTCCACCATTTTCTCATTTCACCTGAGTTCTCCCCATTACAGATGGTGAATGGGTCCTGAAATCAGCAGCCTGCCCATCATATCTCGATTAGTAGGGGAATCAAGGATTACAGGGAAAGGGCAGTAAAGTGTACTTGGATGTGTTGGATCAGCCATGATCATATTGAATGGTGCAGCAGGCTTAAGGGGCCGAATGGCTTACTCCTGCTCCTATTTCTTATGTTAAGAAATAATGAGTGTTCAATTGATCTCGTTAAAAGATCAATTCCCCCCCCAATATTATACACCCATGACATAAAATAGTTGGGATGAGCAGGTGAGTGGGATTCTGGCAGCCCATTTTTTAAGAAAGTTTTAAAAGGGTGGGAAGGAATGTCACATCCATCTGCAAGGCCACACAGACAGCAGGAGGCCCACCTCCTTCCACATGGCGTTAAAAATTCATTTTCCACTTCCACCATGCGTAACTTACCTGGATGTAGGATCCAGTGGGCTTTCTTCATGGTTCTTTCAAATCTATCAGTGCTCACCACGGAGCTCTGCTCCGGCACTTAGCTTTCAGAGCTACCAGCTATGCAGATGGGACTTCCCCCAACTGAGGGCTGGAAGTAGCACTTTGCAGTAATGTGGCCTGCTCACCGTGCTTTCTTGCTGCAGGACAAGCTTGTTATTCGTCTGTCAATCGTCGCTGTTTTCCTTCCAGGAGTGGAGGCAGGCGATGCAGGATCTGTCTGCCATCTGTAAATCTTTACCTTTAACTATGTTTCTCTCTCCACATATGCTAACTGGCTCGCCAAGTATTTCCATAATTTTCTATTTCTTCCTTGAGGATAAACCAAATCTGTAGTGGGAGGTCTGAAGGAAGGGTTAGACTTCTTGTCTGTATGATTTTTTGACTCTACTAGCAAACTTTCTGCTTGTGTTCATCATGCACATTCTACCTACTATACTAAATTTAACAGGCTGTGCAGCTTGGTTTCTAGACCAATATTAGGAATACCATATACACAACCATATGCAGCATAGCTCTGTGTTATCAGGAATGGTGCTTCATCTACCTTGGTCTGATTTTAGATTTATGCTAAATTTGGGAATCACTAAAACATATGCTAATCATGGTTTTTCATTTTATGGATAAACAAGAGACAAAGGTGGACAAAGTCCCTCAAGAACTTGGATATAGATCAGAGTAAACGAGGCAATGCATGTCAAAATGGATCCTAAACACACTTACTTGTTGTTAATATGTTTTGCAATACAGGAGACTGTTTCTGAAAATGTAATTTAACTCTTAAGTCATATCAATACACAGATTTCAGAAGTGTCATATCAATACAAAATGACTAGAAATAATTACTTCGAAAAATGTTTACTATAATTCATTGGACCAGATCTATTTTACTGTTGTTCTATACTTTTAGAATTCTTTTGGTCACAAGTTATTTTCAAGCACAGGGTCACTTTACCACCTTCATTACAATAATGATTACTATATCATGGTAAAACTCACTGTTCTACCTTAAAAAAGAATCAACAAATTTAAACCAAATCATCCTTCACTCATAGTAACACTTGTTATAAGAAAAGTAAGAAATAAAATAAACAGCTAAGTCAGTAAATTCCATGTAAATAAATACAAAAATCCACCTTTACAAAACATCCAATAGAATAAATTTTGTTTTAGAATTTGTCCTAAGACTTTGGATAATCCATATAGGACATTTTACAATTTCTTAAACTGGATAGCTGTGGGATATCTCTGTAAGAATAACACATTAAGAATGGTACTGTATTCTAAGAAGATTAGCCCAGTTTAATGGGAATATATTTTCATTTAGACTGCTTCAACAGTGTCATGTGAGGAATTCAAAGTTGATTCGCAGAGTGTCACCCAGTTGTCGGCACAGAATTTGAATTATGTATTTAAGTAACTTGTCTCTTCCCTTCTGACAGATACAGGCACACATGCTCTCAATCACTCATTTATTCATGGCTTGCAAACTTACTTTCAGGCCTGCACTACTATTTCCTGATTCTAGCACTTTTCTGCAATTCTGCTCAACTGATCTTTGATGCTATACATAATGCAAACTCTGAAAACAAAACCTTGTTATCTCAGATTCTCCAGCATCTGCAGTTCCTACTATCTATGCCATATAACTGAGCAGATTTAAGAAAGCCTTTCAACTAATAATATGCTGGAAAAACTATGCAATACTGAACACAGGCACAAAAATAGTAAGCAGCTGAACAGTGTCAAAATATCCAATTTTGTTTTGCAGTACCAATGTTTCTTCAACTATTTTTAATTGAAAATATAGTCTCAAGTATTAAAGGCAACACAAAAATGTGGCAATGAGTTTAGAATTTTAAAAGAATTACTTTAGTACAAAAAGCAAAACCTATGCTTATCAATATGATACTGCTGCATATGGAGTGATTGACATTAAAAACCCATCAAGTCCGAATTGTGACTTTACTGCAAACGATCTGACATTTGATTCTACCATTCACATTAAACATGGTTTCAGTGCACGACAAAAAAGCAAGGTGAATGCAGTATCTCAGGGTGATCTGTTCATAGAATAACGATGTTATTGGATCAAATTTTTCAACACTTATCAAAACAGCCAAAGTCTACATTAGAATTATTCATGGCTCTGTCTATCTATTTCCCACAATTGAAGTGGATTGGGGGATGTAGGCTGGGTCTGTCTTAAGACAATATATCGTGGGCTTATGGATGAATTGCACTGAAATATTCTGTCAATATTTTACAATGCACTGGTATGTGTCTGGCTATTTGTGGTTACACAATGCAAATAGCTCATCGATCACACACATCTCATTTTAATTTATTAAATATTGTTAAATAATTTCAGATTGACAACACAAACTTTGGAGCTAATAGGAAGTTTTGTTCTTTTTAGAAATTCATTTCTTTTAAGAAGAGGTCGTATCAATCATATTAAAGCACCTTCATTTTGGTATCACATCTTATTGCATCTGACTGCATTGACATAGTACACGTTGGCAGATGTATTATAAATCTAGGAATTATCCACGCAGGGACACAGTCAGGTAAGATGCGCTAATGGAGTAAGTTACTAAAGTTTAATTTCCTTGAAAATTCTCAAGCACATTGTTTTTCCTCCAGAATTCATTACACGTCTTAGAAACATTGGTTTCCATAAGACTAATAAAACAGCACTAATAGAATCCACAATTCTGGGAGGGAACATCTACGGAACCAAGTTATCATAAATTTCATGTTGAAAAGCACTGAGGCCTGACAACACTTTTTTTGTTTCTGAAACATCAGAATTCAATCCCCTACCACCCCCAATATATCCCAACATTACTTTAAACACGTCAAGTCCAGAGTGGCCAATGAAATGAATGCTCAACAATGCTGGTCAATCTTGGAGCAAGATGAAGAAGCAATTCAGCATCAAATCAACCTACGCACCATACTTGCCGATTCAGTCAGCTCACAATAACATGTCATAAATAAACTATTTAAATATTAATTTTTTTGAACTATGGGAACAGGAGATAATTTGTTTAGTTCTAAACAGTTTGCATCAGATGAGCCTCCATTTCCAAGGTTTTTATTCTTGCACATATTATTGCAAATTATCTACCAACGTTTGTTTAAAGAGTCAGCATATATGAGTTCAAAGACGATACTGGGACCTGGGTGGATTAAAGTGCTTGGCTGTTGCCACTTCATTTTATCAGTTCTCTAGACCTATTCCACCAAGCAGCATGTGTGTTCCTGCACAACACTCCTGTTATCACATTTATCTCTGTTCTCATGAGCTACTCTCATCGAGCGTTGGTCACTAAACATTATATCCTTGTATCTTCCATGTGCTATGTCAGCAAGAAGGGTGTTTTCTGTTCTTCAAAATGCCAGGACATCTAAGTTAAAAATCCCACTGAACCCAATAAGATCCTGCTTGGCCTTAGGCCAAATCCAACAGGGAAATTCAAGATAAATCCTTAACTCCTCCTTTTAATAATTTATAGCTATGGACTCCTGCTGAGAAATTTAAATCTCATTAAACCAGTCAAAATTATTAACATATATATACATAGAAAGAAAACTGTACTAATCTGTTTTTTTTTAAAATTTTCTACAATACAACTGTAGAAATAAAAGTTGAACATGGCATACTTCTGCAGCACTGCTAAACGTGACAACATACATCTCATCAGCCTTGCACTCCCCTGCAATTCCCTCAGTACTTTAATGGTACTGATAATGACACTTTCATCTGCAGCAAACTGTTATCTTTTTAACACAGAACACGGAATGCCTCACAGTCAGGTTCCACACATGCATTCTGTGAGCATCAGGTGAGCAATTTGCAGCATCTAGACATGCTGCAATGAGAGTTACAGAACACAGATATGCTTTTGCTCTATACATTCTGTGACCTGCCTATAATAGATTGTTTAGTCTGTATATACAATAATATAAATATCTAAGTCAGTCACATCACGATTCCAGTTACTTCTCTGTAGGTTTTCAATTTTCTACTGTACAACTGTAGAACTAAAACTGAACAGACTGACATGCCATACATCTGCAAGTCACTTGTAATTTAGAATGTCTTCAAGTTTTACCAATACAGATATTCACAGTTTCTTTATCCATCATTGAGCCAGAATCAATACATTTGATTAATCTGTTAATAATAATAAATGGTGTTTTTGCAGGCACAATGACCTGTAGTTTCAAGATCCTCATCCTGCTCCTATTTGTGTTTGATAAATATCTTACTTTAACACAGAGCACATGGAATTTCAATTTACATGTCTTCCACAACAGAGACAGCCCACAAATCATTACATGCTTTTGTTACATGTTAAAGCTTACAGTACAACATTCTAGGATTTACAAGGAGTGTGTAGTCAGATTAGCGAGGCTGTTGTCTTCTCATGATGCTTCAGTGCTGTCAGGATTTAACTCTGCCACAGTTTCTAATCAGTAAAGGATCTTGATTTTGTCAATTGTGATTCTGCTGACGGGGCAGCAGTCCTGAAGGTCCAACTCAGCGTGTGATTCCAGTGTTCTTTTTTAAATTTCTATATATATATATATATATATATATATATAGCTACATATATATATTTCTATATATATATATATATAAGATTCATATAATTTATACATAACTATATTGCACACTATTCCCTCTTCGGCCTTGGTAATGCCCATCAGTGAAACCGATCTCGTTTGTCTGTTTCAGAACTGTAATCACGCAAACCGATGCCTTTTTGTAGAGTTACTAACGAGTCTCTCATCTGTAGGATCAATTTTAAAAGAATAAATAAATGAAATTCCAAAGTCTACCTTAGCAACTCAACTTTCAGCATCTTATACAAAGGAGGCTTGAATCCAGCCTGGCTGATGACCAGGTCTTCAAGACAAAGCAGAAGCCCAAGTTCCATTTCTGCCAATGTTAACACACACCCTTAATGGATTATGCATTGATTATAGAGAAACATTACAGCAATGTGCTGCTCCCTTTACTCAATCAGAGAAATCAAGAATGAACACAGTCTTCATGAAGACCACTGAACGTTATAGTGAGGAAAGAACATGATCTTTACCAGGGTGGCACTGTACAAAAAATTGTAATGATTTGTGAAGCAAACATCACAACACACTGTGACGATTCAGGCAATATTCTCAAAAAATCTATTCCACTAATTGGTGGTCATTTAATACGCCTCGCAGATTCTCCCACAACCTGGAGAAGCTCTGATTGGCAGGCTGCAGCACTTGTCAAAATGTAATAACAGTCAAACATGCAATAACTTTCCTCACTTCATCAATTTAGTGTAAAATAATTTGCAGGGGTTAATCTTCCTCTCACCAGACTGAGATGAAATTCTGAAATGGTGATCTCTTCAGCTTCAACAGTTATTTTTGCAAAGGCAAGACTGACATGGCTGTTAAGATTTCCATGATTCACAACTGAGTGTTCACACTCTGAGATGTAGTTGAGATGCAGAATATAAGCACACCAGTTTGGACTACAGTGAGGTCTTCAGATTTAAGAACAAATTCCTCTAAATATGATGAATTTTCTGCTTAGAACAAAGGATGATGAGGTGGGAAATGGTACACTCTCATTTCAGTCAACTAAGTTAGAGTTTTCAATGGTTTCTTGTGGAAACAACTGGAAAGCTACCAGAGGCCACACTATACTGTATCTCCATTTTCCTGCTGTTTGCTGGTGACTCAGTCTGATGAAACCTAGGACCTAGTGTTGGAAGCAAGCACAATCCACCGAGATTACGTTAAAGCTCCCTCACTGATACCCCAATACGGCTCAAAGCTAATTGCCACAAAGTGCACATTGCATCATTATCTAGGGTTGTTTGCCTCCTCTGGCCCTTCTGAGTGAGGTTAACAATTTATCAGCAATTCATGCCATCTTAGGGACTGTTTTCTGAGACAATGCCCAGTGAGCAATGTATTAAAGTTTCCTAAATTCATTTGCATATGATGTTTTTAATCTTTGGAGAGACTTTTATTTCAATAAAAACTTACTCTGAAGCAAGCCTGAGGTGATCAAATGAACTTATCAACTACAGCAGTCAGCTCCGCAAATATTTAGTCCAGTATGTTTAACCAGTGTATTAATCTACTTCTATACACCACAAAAAATGTTTGCAGTCAATTCTAATAATTTTTTTCTTAAAAAGAATAAAGGAATGGAATGTACTCCAAATTTTATCTTCAACACACTACAGCTACAGAGAAGATCTGTTCCCAGTGTTTGCACTTGTCAATAGGAAATAAGTCACCTGATCTAGAAGCACCACTGATGATTTTAAAATCTCTTTCCATTTCTGCAGTTCAGCATCATGGTAACGTTGTTGTGACTCTAATAACTGGGCCCATTCCACCTGTGACTGGGGAAGTTTGCTGTATGGAAGAAAATAAATGTTCTAAAATTCGTACGAATTTGTCTAACCAATACAAATTTCAACAAGATTCATTCAGCCCCTGAATAAATTAAACATCATGTCAAGTTTAATAATTACGTTCACTTGTAACCCCTTGAGGAGATTCTTGAATTAAGCTGTGTTTATGCTCAACGACATTAAAAGATTAATAGCACAGATTTTAAATGTTAAAGATACAAAAAAAAACTCACAAGTGTACGCCAATGAAACTGGACCAACGGTTCTTACTTTGTCTAAGCAGAAGCGCTCATGAAAAACAGTCTGTTTCCAGATTGAAGCATTGAAATTACAGAACTTTTCTATATTTACAGAGCTACTGCCCACTGACTATTTCCATTGGTTCTAAGTAAATTGTCATGTTTAAGCTATGATTATTTAAGAGCACAAGTAGGAGCAGTATTGTGCAATCCAGCCCCTCAAGGATGCTGCACCATTCAATAAGATCATGGCTGATCTGATCAGATGTTAGCCTCAACTCCATTTACCAGTTTTGTTTCTCATAATCTGGCTCCTCTACAGTTCAAATATCATTTGAATGGATTAAAGGACGGAGTCTCCATGGTACTCTGGAATAGAGAAATCCAAAATGTCTCCATCTTCTAAGAGAGTAAATTTGTCATTTCTATTTTAACTGGGCGATACACTATTTTAAACTATGCTGCAGTTCTAGACTCCTCTGAGGGGAAACATCATCAGCATTTATCATGTTAAACTCCTTTAGAATCCTAGATGTTTCAATAAGATCATCCCTCATTTTTTAAAAATGCAAGAGTAGAAAATACCTCTCCTGGAACCTGATCCCATGCCAGGTAGTGAGACTCTGTGTTGTATATTCCAACATCCATAGCTTGTAAAATAGCATCATATTCAGAAATACTAATAACACCAAGCTGTGAAGAGAACAACAGTTAAGATTAGTACTGGAGAAGTAGGAGAAGGAGCATTTTATGTAGCTCTTTCAGCCTGCATCATCATTCAATATAATTGTGGCTGATCTGCTAACTCAATTCTACCTTTGTGAAATATCCCTACATTCCTAATTCCCTTACCTCTCAAAATTCTGCTTATCCATGTCCTGAATATACTTAATAAGGAGCATCCATAGACTGGGCTAGAAAATTCTAAAGATCCACAAATCTTTGAAAATTCCTTCTCATTTTAATCCTAAACGGTCAACCTCCTATTTCAAGGCCTTGACACCCAATTCTAGACTTCTCAATCAGAAGAAACATTCTTTCAACATATACCTTTATTAAACTCTTTTTGAACTGTCTAGGTTTCAATTAGATTACCTCTCATTATTCTAAACGGCAGAAAACGTGGAACCAGAGCACTAAATCTTTCCTCGTAGGGCATTGATTTCAGCGTTGGGAGTAATCTGGTGAATGTCCACTACGCAGCCTTTTAGGCATGTATATGTTTCCTTCGCCAAGGCGATCAAACAGCTGTCTCATTAAGGTCCTATTCAATTCCAATGAGGCTTCATCAGTCTTACATGCCCTTTTTAATAAAAGCCAACATTTCAATGCTTTCCTATTTGCTACTGTACCTGTGACATCATCCTGAATGATGAGACTACAGTGGTGCTGCTGCCTCACTTCACCAGGGACCTGAGGTCGATTCCAACCTGTCTGTGTGGAGTTTGCGTTCTTCCTGTGCCTGCATGGGTTTCTTCTTGGTGCTCTAGTTTCCTCCCAGAGACTAAAGATGTGCAGGTTAGGTGGACTGGCCATGCTAAAAATTGCCCCTTAGTGTCCAGGGCTGGACGAGTTAGTTCAGTTAGCCATGGTAAAACCCTATGCAGGGTTACACGGGTAGGGTGGGGTGAGGGTCAGGGATGCTCTTTGGAGGGTCAGTGCAGACTTGATGGACTGAATGGTCTCTTTCTGCACTGTAGGGATTCTACAATTCTATGAAAGGTGTATAGAAAAGTTAAAACAGACAGCCAGGGAACAATGCTCAGCAATATAACTATATTTGCTGGCTACAGTTCAAGGGCAGGTGACAACTTTAAATAAAAATAATATTTGAAAGCTATCTTTCAAAGAGGTTGATTGTTCATATGCAATTTCATTGTAACTTCATCTTACTTGGATTCAATACAGACGTTTTCCAATATTATGGTGAATAAAATTTGAATATAAAATTAAATATCATAGAAACCAATAATCCCTGAATATCATAGAAAGAATTTCATTTGTCCCATAATAATTCTCTCCTCTTGCAAGGTCTCGATTCCTTTCTGAGGTACTGTGATCTTAAGGACATCTATCTTCCACTGGGACCGAATTCAAGTGTCCATTAACAGAAAACTATAATGCAATGAGTATACAGCACAGGAACAGACTAGTGTTAATGCCTTCCTCTATCTTTTCTCATCTAAATTTGCTATCCGTTCTTTCTCATATCCCTGTCTAGCTTTGTTTCAAATGCATCTGTACTGACACAGTGTAGAGAGCCTGAATTATCCATCAGTACTATAAAAATGTTAGTTTATCGCTGTTTTAATTAACAAAGAGAGACAGTGTAAAAAATGACTTCTTATTAGAATAGAAATCAGGCAACATCCATTGCAAGTTCAGTTTGTGTGAGATTTGTTTGGAAATTTTAGAACAGGATGTTGAGCAATTCAATTTACTTTAACCTCTCTCTTAAATTGGACATTTAGTTTGTCTTTTTTAAAAACTGACATTGATTTGTATGAGATATAAAAGCTCAGTTATCCAAACCACTTCATTGTGTGCCTATTATGGAATGCATGCATTGTACAGAAAAACAAAACTGAAAGACAGTGCAAAAGAACTACAGATGTACCTTAAACAGATCCTAAAGTGAGCAGTAAATAGAAGAGGAAAATAGTAATCAGAAGGGAAAATGTATCAGAGGTCCTAGCACAGTGAGGTTAAAGCAATTAATAAAGCTTGCTTTTTCAAATGGAGAGGTTCAACAATTTATTAAAAAAAGTCAATCAGCATGATCAGGCTTATAAACAACATGTATAGGTCAAAAGCATCGCAAATCAATGTGAATCTATTTTAAATAAGGAAATTTGACAAGTAAGTTAGTTGATGTACATCTGTGCTTTGATTTGGTCAGAAAGTTTCTTTGTGAAATTTCTAAACATTCTTAGACAGTGAAAAGTACAACAGAACCTTAACCAATTTTAAGTTGAGGGTAGATTTAACCATTTGAGAAAAATAGTAAAACAGTTCCTACAATTTAGTTATTTGACACTAAGTATACAATCTCATATATCCATAAAGCCATATACTTACATGGGCCATGAATCTAGCCTATTCTCTGACCTATGTTTCACGTTAGGTTAGTTGCATACTGGGCATACTGAATTCAGGAACTGTCCTTTTTTATTTCAAAAATATACCTTATGCAAAAATTATCTCCAAGTAAAAAAAAAGTACAACACAGGGCTATACAGACTTTGCAGAAAATACCATGGAATTTTGACATTCCTCATTACAGCTTCAATCCTGTTGCAACAAAAGAGCTTTTTCCAGCCATGAAAGGTTAAGGTCCACTTTAAGGCAAACAAGGGGGGCTTGGATCTAAACAGACTCTTGTTATATTTTGGCAGAAAGACCTTAGATAGTGGCCATTCCCCACTACGCCTTGGCAGCTACTGCTGCAAGCTTCAGTGCATCCCTCAACTAGCAGTCCTGGAACTTTGAAGGTGTCAGTTTGGAATTATTATCTTGCAGTTCAAAAACAATACAATGCACCTGAACTTGCTGGAGGAATGAGATTCCACAGTGCCAACTGTTCCTCTTCTGGGTCAGGGTGAGCAAGTCAGGAATCAATGATTAAATGTGTGAGCCCTAACTAGCTGCATCAAGTTTAAGTTATCTTAAGGCACAAATGTAAAAGCTTCTTTCCAGCAACTTGAAATGATTAACAGCTTAGGAAATATGCCCCTCACCATAAATTACTGGGTCACCTGCACACTAATAATGGAGTGCATATTACATTCATCCTTAATTTTCCAGGAAATTCTGGGCTAATGATATTTTTTGTCATTTCCTTTCCTCAACAGAACAAAATCTTAAATGATCTCTTTGACATACTACAGTTACATACTACAAGTTCAGTACATTATTTATACACCTACATTCCTATCATATCTCTTCCAAGTTTCCTGGCATTTTCTGGAGCTGAAATTCCTTTCTGTCTTGATGCCACCAAGAGGGAATATAAACTATGGTATCTTCCACCATTCAAAACAAAATACATTATGAAGTTGTGCACTGGGCATACAAGTGAACTCACATTCTCACCAGTTCAACAAATTTTATCATTGACTGAATATTACGTGGTAAATCTTCGGTGTTTAGGAGTCAGCAAATTCCCCTTCTCTTTAGGGGGTGATATTCTGGTTCAGGTACAAAACAAAATGATACAGCACAGAAAGAAATAATGTTGCTTATTTCATCTTCATGTCTCTCTGACAGATCTACCATTTGGTTTTATTCCCCAAACTTCCATTTTCCACATACTGGGATACATCATCTTTAAACATTATTACAGATGCTGCTTCTGGTGTTGTTTCCAGGACAACATTCTATCCAATTACAAACGCACCCCACCCAATAAATAAGCAATTTAACCTATCTATTCCTTAGATGATGATACATTTTTATCTTTCAGAAATCTATTGACAACCAATAGAAATAACTTTCTCCCGTTTACTAACCAAAGCCCTTCAGAATTTTCAACAGCAAGTTTAAGCACCAAATTGTTAATCTGATGCTTTTTCTGGCAAAATAATTGAAATAAATTGTTTCCATTTAATTATAAATTTGCTGGGGATATTCAATAAATGATTTAGTTTACAAACACCACTCTTGTAGCTTCCTAGACATCAGAATCAACTGCAATGGGTCTGTCAGGCAAAACATCATGTACTGCTGTTACTCACACAAAGCTTATGATGAGCAATAACTTGGAAACACTGTAAAGTTGAATTCCTCCTGGAATTTCTTCTGGGATATGCTTAGTTTGTGTGGAACCTGTGGCAAAAAAGATTTTTTTTAATCTGAACAACCATGATGTTTCCAATAACTGCATTAGACAGTTTTTATGCATGAAGAACCAATATCATCCTAATACCCTGATTAAATTTCATCTAATTTGGCTGACAGCCTGAGTGCAAAAATAAGGTACAAAAGCAGAGTTTTAAGACAATGGGCCAAATTGCTTTGAAAATAATGGCATGTTAATGACACATTGTTTGTGCAAATCAGTCAACAAATTCAGGGAATGAAGAGATGGGGTTTGAACTGTGAATCTACAAATCCTTTGAGTCAATTTATTTGCTTTTCTATTTACATCATACAAACAACATCTTGCACTTGGCCTCCCGGTTATTTGTAAGAACATGCTTATTTGCACATTAGTTGCCCATCAACTTGCTGCAGAAAGTCAGGGCTCAGAATTAAAAGTGGGAGTATCCTTTTAAATATTTCTGCAATGCACCTCCAAGTTGCTCAGTCACATGACCACATGCAACAAACTGCAGGTGAAAGATTCTGAAGATTTCAGATATTTATTATTTTCTTGTCTGTCTCTTACGATTTTGTCCCTTAATGCAAACTTTCTCCTCCGCTCCTTATTTATTTTTCTGTACCCAATTTGAGTCTAATTCACACACACTGATTCACTCTCCTTCCCTTTTTGTCTCTTTTTCTTTTCCAATCATTAAATGCTACAGGTCAAGAAGAAACACCATTGATCCTGTCATTGACTGAGGATCCAGATGCCCCATTGACTTCACTTGTACAGCCAATGAGGTGTATATACAACAACATTTGAGTTGAAGGACGCAGACAAAAATCTAAGTAATGCTAGCAGGATACAATACAACTAGTTTAATATGATACAAGATCTACAAATAATTCAGTGACAAAGAAATTCTTTGCATGTGAGGGTATATAGAGAGAACTAGTTATTAAAATAAATAATGAATTGGTCACATGCTATAAGTGGATTATTTTTGCAACATCACAAGGTGATGCTATGACTCATATTCACTTCAAATTATCCATAAAGCACGTTTTTTATTTTAAAATATAAAAACGAGTAAGAAGGAGACTAGAGAGACACTGTTGCAATAACCACTGTTATTGTCACCACTGACATCAGTTCTTCACTTTCAATTTTACCTGCCACATGTTTAATCCTCTGGGCTACCTCTTCGTCAGTCGGCGTAGTAACAGGGCTGACCGTTTCAACAAGGTGTTGGCTTCGCACATGCATGTGAGGCCGTTTTCTCCTTCGAATTGTGGATGATTTGTTAGGCTTCTCTTTTGGAGATTGCCTGTGCAATTCAGCAGCATACTGTTTTTCTACTTTTGCAAGTTCAATATCTATGGACACCAAAAAGGAATGTCTGAAGTTGAAATCAATCAAACAAAACCACTCTGATTAAATACTATTAAGTAGACTAGAACCAATCTATTCACCATCTCTTGTTTAACACATTGCCTGTAACTGTATCTACTTTGTTCATAAGTTCAAATATTAAGTAAGAATGCACTACATCATGGGGAGTTTTGGCTCTTACTGACTGCCAATTCAAAGCACCTGTTCTTGTGTCCAGTCATCTCTTGAATTATTACAGTTAGTTTAGGAAGTAATTAGCAGTTAACACAATACTCCTCAAAAGGAGCATTATACCATTATCATTACTTCCAAGAGCACCCTAAAAATCAATTTGTTTGGACGTGTTATGATAGACCTTCAAGTAAGGTGGGACTCAAAATTCTTTTACAAGAACCCTGTTCGAAGTATTTTTTTAAATCGACCTGTTCAGCCCAGAGGTTGGGACACCGCCACTGCACCCTCAGTGTCCCCAGTAGGTTGCACTTCCATGGCATGCTTTGCAATCTTCAGTTATTATAAGAAACAATGACGTAGGTTGAAATTATTTGCATCTGGACAAAATAACACTCCTTACCAAGAAACAAATCTTGTTTATCAGTCTTCAATAACTTAATCTTAGTTACCATACCTTTAGCACAAATATAACATGAGGGAAACAATATAATGAAATTTCTACTCCTCGATTAATATCCAGAGATTAAGAAACAACACCATTAGATATTGACTAAGTGCAGAATTGTGTTTGGCTGTGTTGGGTAAAAAAATTTACCAGCTTCATAAATGAAAAACAGCTGCTTAGATGAGATACCATATTTCAGGCAGAACTCACAAAACTATACTTCACAACAAGAAATGAAGGGAGAAAATTAAATTTTGCTCACCTAAATGTCTAAAGTAGTCATCTAAACCACTCCAAAAATTCTTCTCAATGAATGATTTCACTAACCCCCATGGCTGTTTCCTATACTTCAGTTCGGTTGATATCCTGGATATAAGAAATTATATTAATTGATTAAATAAAATGTTTATAGTTTAGCTATCAAATATCCTGGATGTAAAAAGTTAGCTAATTGACTAAATAATACTTTTACAGTTCAGCTACCATGCAAAACTTCATTTACACATGCAGTTGGTAACACCATGGCAAAGTATACAATGTAAATAACTGACCTACTAAACTTACCAAAGATCAGAATGTTTGAATGGGATTTTCAACTCAATTGGGTTTTTGACAACTGTCTTTTGACAAGAACCCTGTTAAAGGTATTTTTTTTCAAATCAACCTGTTCAGCCCAGAGGGTGGGAAACTACCACTACACTGTATGTCCCCTGTAGGTTACACTTCCATTCTCCCTGTGTCTGTGTGGGTTTCCTCGCACAGTCCAAAGATGCGCAGGTTAGGTGGATTGGCCATGCTAAATCGCTCATAGTGTCCAGGGTTCTGCAGGCTAGGTCGATTAGCCATGGGAAATGCAAGGATACAGGGATGGGTGGGTCTGGACGGGCTGCTCTTCGGAGTGGTGGTATGGACGTGATGGGCCGAATGGCCTGCTTTCACTCTGTAAAAGGATTCTATGAAAGTCATTCTGAATACAGAGTAGCTGAGGTCAACTGATACTGATGTGCCAACTTTGTAGTCATTATCAAACAGCATGGAACAACTTTGCTGTTTGGCAAAGAAGTAAATCTGCGTTTTAGTATAGGTTGCTCCTCCGTGAGAAGATCTGTGAAGACCAAATTCAATTGAGGATAAGTAAAAACTCACACACTGCTTGTTACTTAGAACATGCTTTACTGTTTAATAATAGAGAATCAGTGAGTCACCAGTAATCTGCAACAAACATCGAATTGATCAAAACTCCAAACTTTAAGTCCTCTAATGACTGGCACTACAGGTTAAAATTAGTTGAACAGGGACAGCATTATTCTCGTGCAACTATATTTTGGTTACAATTTCTTTTAAAGAGTAGATGAGAGTCAATGTAGAAAAATTTGACACAATGGCAGATTTGTTCTGTGAGTTGTCCCATTAAAATGAAAGGAATTTGTAGCTTGATGACCAATGATGCTGACATTTGTTTGATAGATTTAGTGGCTCAAAAAACAGTCACTAGAACTGCATCCATTCCATCAATCAATGTTTAATGAATAGTTGGCAACCTGACCGCATTTCAACAGGTACAGTTGATTTTTTTTCCTTCCCTTCATCAAAGTTCAAAGGGAACTGCATGTGAATCTCAGGGAGGATACACTCAAACATTTCTAAGGCGATCTGAAGGAAGAAGGAACATAGGACCAGGTGTCACCTATTTAACCTCTTGATCCTATTCTACCATTCAATTCGATCACTATCAAGTTAGGAAATGCTTCCACACTCCAAGCATGGCTCAAATTTTAAACACTTTCCTGAAAACTGCAACTGATGCTCGAGCTGTTCTTAAGGTACTAAAGGATATGGAGAAAAGCCAGTTATGTGGAGTTACTTCATAGATCAGCCATGATCTCACTGAAACACCAGAACAAGCTCACAGGGTTAAATGGTTGATTCCAGCTCCTACTTCCAAAGGCTGATCAACATTTTAACTTTATTTATCAGTCTTGTTACTGTAATCCCTAATCCCCTTGCTGACAGGAATCTACTGATTAAGGAAGAATTTGCCATCGCTTCAAGCAGCATCTTCCAGGGATTCGAGGTTAAACCCAATTCCGGAGTACTCAAAACGCTTGGGTGTGGTTCCATTAACATATTTGATGGCCCTGATGTGTTGTCGAGTAAACTTCATAAGATGGCATCCAACACTTTGGGCCTCGGGAAGAAAATTCATTGCCAAAGAGATCAAAACCTCCAGGTGGAACAAGCAATGGGACTTCAGTGCACTGGAGCCCGTTTCTTTACAATCACATGCTGTTTCCTCTGATAGAGAAAGCATCATCTCTGGGAAACTGGTTGCTCCACATGGTTCCAAACAAACCAAGGGATGTAACCATACTTATTCCCTAGTAATGTAGATGAGGGACTGAAAGCTGAATAGGAGAACAAGACAGTGAACAGGGGAAAGTTGAAGAAAAGCTGAAGAAACCCACAGTTAATGATCAAGTACCTCAACTAGATCCATGTCCATGATCCCATAACAAAGTTACTTCAGCTCCAGTTGGCAGACTAATTTCCCCCTTGATCTGAGGAGGCTCTCTATTCTGTTTATTTCCAAAAGGCTTTGCTCTAGCCTCAGCAGTCTTGTTTTTACGGAGAGGGTTTCACATTTCTATTAGCCATTGTGTGAAGGAGTAAGAGTAATGCAAGCAGTAAAAAGCTGCACAAGGCAAAAAAACAATGAAAACCATGCAAGGTTATTGATAAGAGATGTCACATTGGATTTGGAATTGTGTTCTTAATACAGGCTTTCGTAATATTTACTACTTTCTGTATTTAAGGACACATGGATTTGCTCTAGGTAATTCAGCGATCTTCTGGATTGACTTGGTTATTGTTTCAGCAACTTGTGAAAGAGTGTTGCTTCTATTACTTTCAAAGATCTAGGAGACCAAGACAGAACTCATGACATGACTACGAGGTAAAACTCAATGCACTTTTGCACAAAATTAACTAATTCAGGAGTAGTAGCTTTCTTACCTCAGTCTGCTTTTGTTTTTTGCCACCCGCATAAGACTGTATCTGTTGATTGTGTAGAAATAGTCATGATATGGAACATCATGCGTAATCACCTCTGCATCGATCACATAACACTCACTCTCCTGGCTGGCTTTGTACAAAGTCTGTAATGAAAGAAATACTTCAAAGCATGCAGATAATTTTAACCATAATGAAAAAATACTCTGGGGATACACTTATTCCATGGTCAGTCCTCTATAAATGATCTGAAACACTATACCAAACTAATGAGTTATTTGGCTTAGTGATGGTGAAAATTACCAGCCTCTAGCTTGCTGACAGCAGCTAGGAGGGTATTGTCTTACGGTGTTATAAAATGTTCATTTTAACTTGTTATGAACAGCAAAGCCTTCTCTTTGATCTTTTGGAAGTCTCCATCACTAATGTATCTCATTAAATTACTGTTGGCAGACAGTAGGTTCTTAAATTGCTGGAAGAATTGTACTGAGCTAATTTTCTTCCACACGCTGAAGTAAAATGCAAAATGTAGTCTTGGTCACATCTTTAATGTTAGCTTTAATCAGCAAGTCTTACCTGGGTCTCAGTCACTGTGGCAGTTTTTGGCGCAAGTGGGTTTGAGAGAGCAATAGTGTACAATATCACTCGGGTCTGATTGCCATTTACTTCTTTCTTCCAGGGATGACTAACCATGTCTAGAGACAGAAAATAAAAGATCTATTTTGGTGGCAATTCTTCATCTGAAATAAGGATTTGTGGTAATATGTTACATTACAGCTAACATTTGTGCTCAGTTCCATTATACACACTGAACTTGTGTATTCTTTTTTAACATCTTTGCCACTGAGGTCATAAAAACAGGTTGCAGATGAGAAAAATCTTAAAATGATAGTGTTCAATAAAGTAAGAAAAATACTTTTCTCCTGTTTTGGAACGTTTATGAATGTTTTATTTGTTGTTAAAAATCAAATCTGTTTGCAATCTCTGCCCACAAATCCTCGCTCCTTGCTACACTTTTGTGTCAATTTTTTACAACATAAATTCTGACCTTTGCATGTTCAAAACTTCCTGCTTACACTTATCCTGTTGTACTAGTCTTGTACTGGCGCAACTTTGCATGTCCAGCTCTTCGGCTTGCATTGCAGAAAGGACGTCATGTCTCAAACCGATGTATACTTCCAAAAATATCATACGTTTTGCAGAGGCAACAAAGGACACTGGATGAATGGGTACTGGAGGGAAATTAACTTGCAAGGCTATGGGGGCAAACCTGGGGAATAGCACTGATTCAATTGCTCTACAGAGAGCTGGCCTGAATTCAATGGGCCAAAATGACCTCCTTTTTTGCCATAATAACTCTACTATCCAGTTATGAAGAAATCAAAATCAGATCAGTGTAAATAATTAAGAAGAAATGGATGATCATAAAATAGGAACTGATGTAAGCTTTCAAGCAGTCCACATGGTTGATTGAAACATCCTCCTCCAATGTCTCTCGACTTGTGTCTACCTAGATGGGACTGCTCTCAGTGGTTCTATTCTTATTTAATTGTAGTCAGAGAATTACTAGCAATGGCCTCTCTTCCTGATCCTGTACTGTTACCTCTGGTGTCCCCCAGTGATTTATCCCGGGTATGCTGCTATTTCAAATGTGCAAATTGCCCCTTGGTGACATTATCCAGTACCATAATGTTAGTTTCCACATGTACATTGATAACATCCAGCTGTACCACCTTCTCAAGCCTTCCACTGTTGCAAAATTATCGGACTGACTATGCAACACACATCACTAATAGGCAGAAATTTCCTCCAATTAAATATCGGTAAGACTGAAACCATTGTTTCTGCTCCTTGCTAAAACTCCGTTCCACAGTTACTGATGCCATCACTCCCCATTTCAACAGTCTGAGATTAAGCCAATCTGTTCAAAACCTTGGTGTCACAATTGACTCAGACGAAATTCCGACTTCATTTTTCTGTCTTTAACATTGCTTGACTTTATCTCTGTCTCAGGTCATTTGCTGCTGAAACGCTTCTCCAGGCCTTTGTTACCTTTAGACTTAATTATTTCAGTGCATTCTCAATTGTCTTCTACATTCTACTCTCTGTAAACTTGAGGTCATGGAAAATTCTGGCATCTGTCTTAACTTGCAACTAGTCCTCTTTCATTGTGGCTCCAGGTCAAGCAATATCTTGATTTTCAAACGGTCGTTCATGTTTTACCTAAGAATATAAGAAGTAGGAGCAGGAATAGGCCATCTGGCCCCTTGAGCCTGCCCCGCCATTTAATAAGATCATGGCTGATCTTTTTGAGACTCAGCTCCACTTACCCGCCCACTCACCATAACACTTAATTCCTTTACTGTTCAAAAATTTATCTAGAATTGCCTTAAAAACATTCAGCGAGGTAGCTTCAAGCGCTTCACTGGGCAGGGAATTCCACAGATTCACAACCCTTTGAGTGTAGAGGTTCCTCCTGACCTCAGTCCTACATCTGCTTCCCTTTATTTTGAGGCGATGTCCTCTAGTCCTAGTTACACCTGCTAGCGGAAACAACCTCCCTGCCTCCACCTTATCTATTCCCTTCATAATCTTATATGTTTCTGTAAGATCTCCCCTCATTCTTCTGAATTCTAATGAGTATAATCCCAGTCTACTCAGTCTCTCCTCATAATCCAACCCTCTCAACTTTGGTAGTAGAGTTTTCAAATCCCTCCATGGCCTTCCCCTCTCATCTCCAATCTCCTCCATCCCCCGAGGCCTACATGAAACAGGTGCTCCTCTGAATCTGGCATCTATTGTGTATTTCAAATTGTAAATATTTCACCATGGATGGTCATGCTTTATGTTACCTAGACCCCAAATTCTGGAATTCATTCTTAAACCTCACTGCCTCGCTACTTGCCTTCCTCTTTTAAGAGGCACCCAAAAACAATTTCACCAGGTTTTGTGTTTCCTAAACTAATATCTCCATTTGTAGCTCAGTATCAAACTTTGAAGTGTTTGAGAAGATTTGTAGCAGGTTGTGGACAAGTTTGTAGACTTGTTCGCTGAGCTGGTGTGTTTGGTTGCAGACGTTTCGTCACCCTTCTAGGTAACATCATCAGTGTGCCTCCAGTGAAGCATTGGTTTTCTGTCCCGCTTGTTATGCCTCAGTTTGCTGGGGTGGGTGGCATTTCTTCAGGCTCTGTTGTTCAGTAGTTTGTATATTGGGTCCAGTTCAATGTGTTTGGTGATGGAGCTCCGGGTGGAATGCCAGGCCTCCAGGAATTCCCTGACATGTCTCTGTTTGGCTCATGCTATTATGGATGTGTTGTCCCAGTTGAATTTGTGTCCTTCTTTGTCTGTGTGTATTGAGACCAGTGAGAATTAGGTTGTAGGCATGCTCACCGAGCCGGTGGGTTTGGTTGCAGAAATCACTCTGATGGGTAACATAGTCAGTGGACCTCCGGTTAAGCATTGGTGTTCTATCCTGCTTGTTATTTGTATGCCTCAGTTTGCTGGGTTGGTTGGCATTACTTCCAGTTCTGTTTTTCAGTGGTTTGTATATAGAGTCCAGTTCAGTGTGTTTGTTGGAGTTCCAGTTAGAATACCAGGCCTCCAGGAATTCCATGGCATGTCTGTTTGGTTTGTGTGATTATGGATGTGTTGTCCCAGTCGAATTCTAAATGGAGCTCGTCTATCCTTATTATCAAGACACCATGAGACACGACCAGTTTTCACTTGTCTCACTACACACGGACAACAAGGGACACAAATTCGACTGGGTCAACACATCCATAATAGCACAAGCCAAACAGAGACATGCCAGGGAATTCCTGCAGGCTTGGCATTCTAACCAAAACTCCATCAACAAACATACTGAACTGGACCCGACATACAAACCACTGAAAAACAGAACCAGAAGTAATGCCAACCACCCCAGCAAACCGAAGCATATAAATAACAAGCAGGACAGGACACCAACGCTTCACCAGAGACGCACTGACGATGTTACCTAGCAGGGTGATGAAACGTCTGCAGCCAAACACACTGGCTCGGTGAGCAATTCTACAACCTCAGTATCGTATCTTGTTTGCAATGCTCCTGTTAAGAGCCTTGGGACGTTTCATTATATTAACAGTGCTATATAAATATCTGGGGAAGCGATGACCTAGTGGTATTATCACTGGACTGTTAATCCAGAGACCCAGATAACATTCTGGGGACCCGGGTTCAAATCCCACCACGGCCGATGGTGGAATTTGAATTCAATAAAATATCTGTGATTAATAATCTAATGATGACCATGAATCCATTGTCAATTGCCGGGAAAAACCCATCTG
Source organism: Rhincodon typus (assembly GCF_021869965.1). Taxonomy (NCBI): domain Eukaryota; kingdom Metazoa; phylum Chordata; class Chondrichthyes; order Orectolobiformes; family Rhincodontidae; genus Rhincodon; species Rhincodon typus. Next base: position 20,991,064 of record NC_063363.1, on the reverse strand, counting down.
GTTCACTAATGTCCTTTAGGGAAGGAAACTGCCATCCTCACCTGGTCTGGCCTACATGTGACTCCACACCCACAGAAATGTGGTTGACTCTTAACTGCTCTCTGGGCAATTAGGGATGGGCAATAAATGCTGTCTAGCCAGCGATGCCCTCATCCAGTGAATGAATAAAAGTGAAAATAAAAGATCTAACTATGAGATGCTGTTGTTGATGTGATGCTAATAAAATTTGAAACAGCAACTCAAACCATTTCCCCTTTAGTTAACTCTGGAATTTAAATAGTTTCAATCTCATTTTCATTCTGAACCACAGTATTTAGGTTTGAGGAAAATAAAACCTTTTACACTTGTCTAATACAGAAGAAAACAATTGCCCTGTAAACACTGAACTCTCCAGGTATAACTGCAGAGATTTATTTTTTTGTGTATTCATTCACAGGATGTGGGCATCACTGGCTAGGCCAGATTTATTGCCCATCCCTAACTGAGTTGAGAGTCAACAACATTGCTGTGGGTCTGGAGTCACACGTCGGCCAGACCAGGTAAGGATAGCAGATTTCCTTCCCTAAAGGACATTGGTGAACTAGATGGGATTTTCCACCAATCAACAGTAGATTCATGATCATCATTAGACTCTTAATTCCGATTTTTATTGCATTTAAATTCCACCATCTGCTGGAGTAGGTTTCGAACCTGTGTTCCCATAACTTTCTGAAGAAGGGTCTAGGCCCGAAATGTCAGCCTTCCTGCTCCTCTGATGCTGCTTGGCCTGCTGTGTTCATCCAGCTCTACACCTTGTTATCCCCAGAACATTACCTGGGTTTCTGGATTAACAGTCTACCGATAATATCGCCTCCCCAAATCTACACGAAGTGTTACGAAATCCAGTTTACCAGTGAATCTCCGTTGCTCAAAGAAATCTCGTAGAAATTGGGAGTCAGTGAAGAGTAAATCATACAGCTTGTCCACGCTGACATGAAAAACCTCATTAATGTACTGTCTGCCATTGAGGTCATCATAAAACGCTTGTACTTCTCCTGGAGTGAGGCAGCAAGAGACGTGAAAATAAAGTTAAGACAAAAATTCACCCCACCCTACAAAATCAAAACCCAATATCCAATTTGTTCAAAATCACAGTAACAGCTTTAAAAGATAGTGCTGATTTTCATCCAATTTCCCTTTATTTAACTTGGTATCTGGAATTAAAGTCAATCTTCTATGGTTACAATATCTCATCAACTAACCAGCCAGACTGTGGACTTGTTGTAGAAAGCTGTTCTTAAAATTCACTCTATTTCTTTCTAGATACATTGTTCTTAGTCATTTCATGAGTGAGCCTTCATTTGTCTACTTTAAAAATGATTTTCTGTGGCTCTTTATAATTACATAAGTAGTAATGGATTATTTTGCAATCAGAAGCAATAAGAAGAAATCCAAATCTATACATAATTAATCTCTACTTACTATTATCTTCCTTAAGAGAGAGGAGTAACTGACCACACCTTAGTACTAGCAGTTGAGAGTAGCTATCCATAAATATTAACGTCCTAAGCAACTATCATTGCTGGAAATACCAAGATGTTTGGGCCAAATTTAGTGCTGCTCCCAAAGAAAGAAAGAACAGTCTGTTTTAAATTCTATTCTGTCCGGTTACCACCATTTGAGTTTATCATGAATTTTACTCTTAAGAATATTTGTGAATATGTATTCTAACATCATCATTTGAAGCTGCATTTTTTTAAAAATCCTGACTTCTTGCTCCAATTGATTATCAGTCAATGATCCACATCATGATGTCAACTTTGGGGCTGAATTTAACGCAAGGAGAACTGGCCATGCGCTACAAAAAGAGATTTAAAATAAAAATAATATTGCAATTGGTGGTGTTGCATCCCATTCTCCTAATGCTTTAATTGACAGCCTGCAATTTATATAAGATTGTGGAAATTGTAAAAATGAAAGCAGCGTTGCAAATGCAATAACTTAATCTGTTAACAGCTTTTAATAATATGCAAAAAGATTTATTTTATTTGGAAGAAATTAAAGGGAATTTCAACCCCACTTAAAATGGGAAAGGTGAACCATCTACTCAAAGTAATTGTTTACTGTGTTTATTATTTTATGCTTTTAACATAAGTATGTTTAACATGACTAGCAGTAATATACACATATATAGATTTTGAAACAAATCAACCTTTGTAAAAACAATCTTTGAGGATCCTTCTGGATCTCTTCAAAGGACTTGGATTCAAAACATTTGGAAAGGAAGAAATTAATGAGTGGGCACTGGCAGGAAGCAGATAAGGAAGTAAAAAATGCTGTCTGTGCAAAACTTGTTCTAAGTGAACAATCCCAAGTTACAAGCATGCTACGTATGTTTAACTCAAGGAATGAAGGGTTTGACTACAAGGCATAGTCTACTATGTTTTATGAAATATAAACAAACTATCCTGTACAGTAGTTCTACTGTCATGTATATAATTTTGAATTTCCTATTGTCAATGTAAGAACAATATAAGACTAACTTATTTTGGGGAAAAAAATCTTGGAAAAATAATTACCTATGGTAGCAGAATAGAAGCAATTTTGCAAAAACATGGAGGTAGTTCAGAGGTTTGTGTTTGTGACTATATTTTGGAACTTAATATTTTAAATGGAGTTGAATTCCCTTGCAGGTATGAAACCTGTGCTGCTTTTTAGTATTCACATGACACAAAAAGATTTATTAAATATTCTTAAAATCTAAAATAAAATTGCATATCTTTAAACGCAATGGTTCCATACCTGTTTTCAGTTTTTTAAAATCAGCTGTAGTTAGTCCCACTGAAATGAATGCAGACAGGAAAAATGAAAATGAAAATAGGACAAAATTTTCTAATGAGTGCTGTTCTTAGAGCAGTTTTCATCACGGTTGCCAAACTTATTTTAGATTCCATTTTTTAAAGATGGCCGAGCAAGCATTCAAAATTCTTTTTGTGTACGCTTGAGGTAATCAAAATATACTGAAAATAAACCAAGCAGCACCTAAATATTCCATAAAATTAAAATAAAAGCAATTTGAAATTGCTCATTCTCCTCTTATTTTACATGCACTTTTTATCTTTAAAAAGAAATCTTTTCTCTCTCCCTGAGAGGGCTTGGCCCTCATGCAACTTTAAAAGCAAAACAAGATGAATAAAATTATGCAAAACATGCCTTGGTTAATTTAAAATAATCCCCACAAAGTTCACAGTTTTAGCATGATGGTCGATCAATATCACGATTAATATTGTCTAATCAATTTCATAGGCCCTACATAGTATTTACCAATTAATCAATATCTGCCTAAACAAGGTTTGTTGATATCACCGTTCCACCTTCTCAGTCCAATCCTGGTTTTAGATCTGAAATAACTGAAAACCTCCCAAGTCATGGTAAAAATGACACCAGATACACTTGGTTAATTACATACCTTCATCGTGTGTTTCAGAGGAATCACTAAGTTCTGTTGGAATGTCCTCATTATCGTTAAAGTCCAGGGAAGGAGTGTTTACTGGCAAACTGATTTCATTCTTCTCAATGGCCTGAGGGGCTTCAATTTCACCTTCTGGCTGACAGTCAATCTCCTCGTCTGGTGGAATGCCATCAAACTATGACAGTAGGAATACGAGAAATTAAACTTGTAATGTGAGAATTAAAATACAATTGAAATCCAAACGCACCATCCATATTTAGATTTATGATTATGATTCCATTTTCCCAACAGTGTTGCACTTAAAGTATCTGTACATTATCCAGGCTCAAATTCCTTAAAGTACAGGTTTGTTAATTGTTCCAATTATGATATTTATCTGAAATTGATAAAGTATTTAAATAAAAAGCATTGCATAAAAACTAACCTTGTTTCTCACAGCAACCTGTAACTTCCTTGCAGCAAGAATGATGTTGCGTTTACTGCTGCATTAAATTGAGCTTTCTTTAAATTTCATGTCTAATTCAATTAATTTATGACTAAAAATGGGATCTAAATCAAAAGACAATCAGATATTGGGTAAATCAGGCTGACAACCTATCAGGGACAGGAGAGAAAGCAGAGTAATCAGATCATGAGACATCGCATTGAATGTCGGAGATGGCTCAAGGAGCCAAGGAGCTTATTCCTGCTCCGAATTCAAAAGTTTGTCAATAAAGGCCACTTCACATGCCGAATGAGGCAGGTGCCAGGATGATGCCAATTTGGCCCAACGCCCTCGGTAGTAGAGAATCATCAAGCGTCCAAGATGTACCTTGGGGAAGTGAAAAAGCAGCTGTTTTGATTTGCGGGTAGAGAGAAAAGACAGAATGGTGGTTATCAGTGGTCTTCAGTCTAAGGAACATTAGGTACGTTTTCCAAACTTTTTGTTTTAGTGTATGGTGTGACTGAAAATGTAAGATATATATACATATTGATATCATGTCTCGACTTTGTATTTGGGTGTCGACTGTTTTTGTGAGGGTATCTTATAGTTAAAAAAATTAACAAGGTCAGACAGTCCTTCCCTAACTGTGATTTAATCCAGTATGTGTCAAAGGGCAGGTTACTGCAAACCCCATGGAGTGTTAATGGAAGGATTTATGACATGAAGTAAACATAACAAGACATTAGTTTGCTTTTGGTTTATAATGATTAAGGATCGATTTTAGCTTAGAAAAACTCCGAACTCGAAAGCTTTTAAAGCAGCCTTGCAGGAGGCCTGACTGGGGTCAGAAACAAATATAATTTCACTCCCAGAAAGGTGTACAGATGGTTCAAGGAAAGCTGCGTTACCTTGGTGAAGAGGTTTAGCTTCTGAAACCTCTAGGTTTGGTTACAAACCATCATATTATTGAAAGTCTAAGCTTTGAATTACCTGAGTTTCATTTGAGAAGATTTCACAGGTCACAGGACAGAACTGGGGAGAAGCAGTTAAGTCAAACATAAATATTTAATATATAAGGTTTATTTCGCTTGTCTTGTCACGCTTTAAAGTTCTGGTGTTGGGGAATAGGTGAGATATTGTTTTGCTGTGTGTTTTAAAATCTTTCAAACTGTAATTCAGATAGTTTGGTTTGATTTATTGTACTTTGTCTTTCTTTTACTATATAAAATTCAGCTTTATTGTTAATGAAAATCTGCAGCCTCGTGTGCCTGTTACTGTGAATGACCACCACATAAAGTGCAAAAAAGATCTGTCAAGCTAGGTTTCAGTCAGGGAAATGACTTGTCCAGTAACATCAGCTAGGTTAAGAATAGTGGACTGCTGGTTAGGGTGCCCATGGAACAAATAGTTCTATTCCGGTCATGTTCAAACCTGGTCTGGAAATGCATCCACACATGCTTTTTTTCTTGTATGGATTGTTATACATTATTAGGAACAAAAACCTATGCTATTTTACTGTTCTCTGATCTAGCTCTTTGAAGTCAACAGTATGACTGCTCCTGTTACCTTAAGCAAAATCAACCAACCCAGCACAAGCCAGGAGTTGGGCTGGGACTTTATGATACTTTGTTTATGGACCTTCATTTCGGAATCACTGGGATATCAAACACCGTCTTTTTTTATATTGTGTGGTTTTAGTCATTTTTTTTTAGGTTATTCACAAACAGAAAATTAGCAATTGTCATGTGACTCTGACTATTTGGTAGTGGTTCAGAATAGTCCAGGGACTCTCCACATTTTATGTCACTTACTGGTAAGCACTGGTCTCTACACTGCTTTCCATAGTAGTGCAGCCAATATTGAAAATTCAATGCGGTAGATTCAATTGCACTAATGTTTGCACTGTTTTTTGTGCCTACCTGATTTTTAATATCTCGCAATTTATGCCTAGACTTAATGTCATTTACTGAATGGCCTTTGTTTCTAGACCAAGGTTATGAAGTAGCACTTGATATCTTCAGGTGTAAATTTCCAAATTGGAAGTCTAATGTTCTAGAATGATATATATAAAAATTCTGAAGAATTATTTCCAAAGAAACCATCAAACATATTATAGTAAGGATCAAGTGAGGCCCAGAAGGATGAGGAAGGGTAAACTGCTTACTGAAGCAAAGGGTATGGCAAAGGTACTAAATTAATACTTTGCTTCAGTCTTTACCAAATGTAAAGATGGTGACACAGCCCAGTTGAAAATGTGGATAATGAACAACTGAGCAGTATAGTGATATATAAAGAAGAGGTGGCAGCACTCCAGGTAGAGAGGTTGCCAGGCCCAGTTGGAATACATCCTAGACTGCTGAGAGAGGAAAGAGAGCAAATCATGGAGGCATTGATGGAAATTTTCTAGGCCTCAACACAGGATTAGTCCTGGAGGACTGGAGAATTGCATGTGACACAATTGTTTAAGAAAGGGGCAAAGGATAACGCAGGAAACTACAGAGTTGTCAGCTTGACATCAATAGTGGGGAAACTGATGGAGGCCATTGTATGGGATAAGATAAATAGGCACTTTGAGATAAATAAATTAACACGTAACAGTCTACATGACTTTGTCAATGACAGATCATATCTGACAAATTTAATTGGGTTCTTTGATGAGGTGTCATAGGTAATCGATGAGAATCGTGCTATGGGTCCTAAGCAGAATGGATTAGAAGTTAGCTAAAAGATAGGAAACAGAGGATAAGTATAGATGGACATTTCTCAGCCTAGAGGCAAATTAAAAGTGGTGTTCCCCAGGGATCAGTGTTGGGAATCTTGCTTTATCTGGTTTATATAAATGATTTGGAGTTCGGTATTGAGGGCAAAATCTCTAAATTTGCAGATGATACAACACTAATGAGAACTGTGAATTGTGAAGATGACACTGAATAACTTCAGAGAGATATTGATAAGTTGGTCAAATGGGCAGACACCAGGCAGAAGAATTTCAATGCACAGAAATGTGAGTTAATACATTTTGATAGAAGAAACAGAGAGACAATTCATGCTCACTGGTGCAACTTTGAGAGGACAACTAGAGCAGAGGTACCTCGGGATTCAAATACATAATTCTCCAAAGGTGGCAGGCAAGTTGAAACAGTTGTTAAAAAGGCTTATGGGATCCTTGGGTTTACAGATAGAGGCAGAGAGTATAAAAGCAAGCAAGTGATGCGACATCTCTACAAATCATTGGTCAGACCACATTTGAAGATCATGTTCAGTTTTGGGCACAATATTTAAAGAACGATGTTGAAGCCCTGGAGAGAGTGCAAAGGAGATTTACTAGAATGATACAGGCTACCAGGAATGAGGGATTTTAGATACAAGGAAAGATTAGAGAAATTGTGCTCATTTCTCCTTGGAACAGAGAAGATTAAGAGGTGACATTATTGAAGTGTTCAACATTATGAACAACTTTGACAGGGTAAAGAATAATATTCTGTTTCCACTAGTTGGTATGTCAGTAAGTAGGGATCACAAATTCAAGACTGTCAGCAAGAGACCTGGGAGTGAGATTAGGAGAACCTCTTTATTCAGAAAGTTGTTACACTTTGGAATGCACTGCCAGTGGAGTAGTGGAGGCAGATTCCATAGGAGGATTCAAAAGACAGCTGGATATATATTTAAAAGTCATGAATTTAGAGGGCTACAGAGATAGGGCTGGAGAATGGGATTAGCTGGGTAGCTTGTTTGGGAGCTGGTACAGGCATGATGAGCTGAATGGCCTCCTTCTGTACTATAAAATTCTACAATTCTAATTCAATTTAAATAAAATAAGCTTTTCAACTTTGATGCAACGCTGCTTCAGCCCACTGTGAGACTCTCTGAAATTTAGATTTGATATCCTGACACTCTACAATCAATAAATAACCATCATTGCCACCATTCAAGAGCAGACCACTAGAGTGTTGCTAATTTGAATAGTTGCTTTCTCTTAGCAAGGTCATTACTAGGGGATTAACAACCAAATAAAGCTTTAGCCACCATGTTAGATTAAAGAGATGCAGACAAGATGCCTTGGTAAAATGGGTCAGCCTGCAGGAAAGGATGGAGAATGAGAAGATCTTTTGGAATGACCCTTAGTACTAGAAGTGTTAGAAAGGGAGGGAAGAGGCTAAAGGAAGCCCTAAGAGCTACATCCAAAAGATGCCCAGTCCTTATCAAAAAGTCAAAACAGCAGCAGAACATGGTTTAATAGTATCAATCACCAGATTGAGGCAGTATTATTGCTTTCTTGAGAATTTTTCAGAAAATTATCAAACAATATCCTAACTCCATCATGAGGAGACCAGGCAACCGGTAAGTATACTGCAAATTGAACATTTCTGAACTTTTAAATTAAAATTCTCTTACAGAATAAACCGTTGAGTTTATCCTATATGTCTGATTACGGCTGGGTGACAATTTGACAATGTTCAATGCATTATGAAAAATAAATGCTTGAGATAAACTAATGCAATAATGAGTCACATTAATTTTGCTAAACTTTTCATATTTCTCCTCTCGACAAATGATCAACTCCTGCTGGAATATAGTTCTGAAACCATCTCCTGATACCTCTGCCAAGTGAAATGGCTGCACAATGAAAACCAATAGTCTATTTGTCGGAGAATCTATTCCTGTTCTTATCAGGGCCATTCATTCATTCTTTCCTTAACTGCCTTTCCAGTTTGCATGTTTCTGTCTGCTATTTCTACCAACTGAGCTACTAGAGTTTGTCATATCAAATGTAAAATAAATTAATATATGGGTAATAAATAGATAATTTTAACATTATGAAATATGCAGCATTTAATTTTCAAACGCAAATTTCATTGGAATGTCCTTGTTTCAGAAAGGCCTGTAGTATTTGAGTTTTTCTTTTACATATTTTTGAATAATAATGTAAATTAAAAATCTCTTTCTTATTCACATACTGCGGCAGGGGCTTCACTGCTCCCTGTGGAGGTTATTGTGCTGGTCGTGACTGATTTCTTGTGCATCTGTGGACTGGCATCTGTCTTCACTTCTAAGCTGCTTTTAGATGCATTATCATTCACCTCTACTTCTTCCACTGGGATTTCTTCACTGAACCTGCCAGAAGCATAATATATGCCGTTTCATATGATGATAAAGTGATGACATATATTTCACAACAGATAAACAAGGCAAACACAGAAAAGCTCCATTTTTATTTTGAACAATACTTGCACATTGTTAACAAAATACCATCTTAACTGTCATTCATCTGTTTAACGCTTTGATTGGAAACAGAGGGACAGAGTCTAAAGTTCTGAACTCCACTATAAAAGTGTTATGTTATCTGATTTATTTTTTAATTTCTTGAAATAGTTTTACTTTAACATTCATAAAATTATTGTACATGATTTGAGCTTTCAATTATAATTAACTTGGCAAAATTCTCAGAATTCCTTTCCTTCCAAAAATTTCAGCTCAGTGGTTCTGTCACTAATCAATTCTCAAACAGAATGATTCCAATTTAGTGAAAATACTAGAGATTTGACTTGTTTGAAATTGCATTTGATTGTATTGCTTGTGGTATGGTAGCTGTGTTAGGTTCTAAGATGAGAAATTCCACAATTTTATTCGTGCTTATAACCAATTAAGTGCACAGACTTGCAAAATGTATAAAAAAAAAAATCCACATTTTATATTTAAACACAAGGTATAAGGATCTGCCAGAATATGAAAGCAGGGATTGATTCATTCTCATGTTCCTTACATAAACGAAGCCAGATAGATGATGAGCACGGATTGATGCAATTCCAATATCTTGAAAGATCTGGCATACTTAATGACAATGTTATTTTAATTTCTCCCTGTGAGTACAATTGGAAGATCACAGAACATATATATGTGCACGTTGTTCAACTGGACAGTTTTCACTCTTTCTGTGCCTTCCTATTGACTGAACAACCCCTATACTAAAATGTGAAAGGCATCTATTTGAAATAACGTGAATTTACAATTTGTTATCCAATTTTCCAACTGTTGTCAAATTATTTACCTCAACCATATCTTCTACATTTATTCAGCACTGAAGATTCTAGATTAGAAATAATTAAATTATTACTTAGATTTGATCATTGCAAATTATTATTTCCCTTTATGTAGAATTGGATGTAATAGATAACATTCAGACATTTCAATGAAAGTAAAAAGAGGGGAATACGGTACGACTGTGGCCTTTGATCTACTTTAGCATACATATGTTTGAGTACAAGTATTCAGCAATCTCCACCACTTCCTTCCATGTCCTATGAGCCACACTGGCTTTACATCATGGAGGACCAAAACAAAGAAATTGGGGTTTGCTGCAAGGAAATACAGAATTTCTCACCCCATTGTATTGAAGTCATCATCTGGGGGAACATAATCTTCATCATCACTGGTTAGACCAAGCTCATTCCCATAACACTGATGAACAAAGTGCCACAGCTCTTTGGGACAAAGAGGCTGCAAAGAGGAGTAAATTTGTACAGTATAATTACTGAGACTACATCTCAGTTCACAAACAATTGCAAGCAAAGAATCATTGGTCTTATTTTTACTGCCAATAGCTTGGTATGACAATTACACTGTCTGTTTGAATCTGACACACCATTTAAAAAATATTAAAAGAGAAGAACGGCACAGGAAGAGGCCCTTTGACCCTTCAAGCCTGTGCTGATCATCATACCCTAAACATAATAAAAAACAAACCTTCTGCCCTTATTCAGTCTATATCACTCTATTCCCTCCTATTCATGTAACCATCCAGATGCCTCTTAAATGTTGCCTGCTTCCACCACTTCCTCTGGCAACGCAGTCCAGGCTCCTACCACTCTCTGCATGAAAAACTTTCCTCGCACATCTCCCTTAAACTTTTGACCTCTCACCTTGAACCTGTGCCCCCTTGTAATTGAAACTTCAACCCTGGAAAAAAGCGTCTGATTATCCACCCTATCTATGCCTCTCATAATTTTGTGGATCTCTATCAGGTCTCCTCTGAGCTGCCTTCTTTCCAATGAAAACAATCCTGGTGAACCTTCTCTGCACTCTCTCCAAAGCTTCCACATCCTTCTGGTAATGTGGCGATCAAAACTGCACACAATATTCCAAATGCGGCCTAACAAAGGTTTTATATAGCTGCAACATGTTTTGCCAACTCTTGCATTCTACCCCCCACCCAATGAAGGCAAGCATGCCAAATGCCTTCTTCATCACTTTGGCTGCCTGTGTTGCCACTTTTAGGGAACTGTGGACTTGCACACCCAGATGTGTCTGTATGTTAACGTTCTTAAGGGTTCTGCCATTCACAGTATAAATTCACACCTAAATTTGATCCTCCAAAATGCATCACCTTGCATTTGTCTTGATTAAACTCCATCTGCCGTTTCTGTGTCCAAGTTGTCAATCTATCTATATCCTGTTGTATCCTTTCACAATCGTTGGCACTGTCAGCAACTCTAACAATCTTCATGTCATCTACAAACTTACCAATCAGACCACCCACATTTTCCTCCAGACCATTTATATATACTACAAACAACAGTGGACCTAAGACTGATCCCTGTGGAATACCGCTAGTTACCAGCCTCCATTCTGAAAAGTACCCTTCCACCGCTACACTCTATCTTCTATGACCAAGCCAGTTTTGTATCCATCCAGCCAGCCCACCCCGAATCCCATGTGATTTTGGTTTTTGTACCAATCTGCCTTGTGGGACTTCATCAAATGCCTTACCAAAGTCCACATAAACTACATCCATAGCTCTTCCCTCATTAATTATCTGTGATCTCTTCAAAAAATTTGATCAGGTTGGTGAGACATGACCTGCCCTGTACGAAACCATGCTGCCTGTCGCTAGCTGGTCCATTTTCTTCCAAGTGTGCATATATCCTCAGTATATTCACAGTATCTTCTCCGAGAGCTTCCCCACCACAGCTGTCAAAATCACCAGCCTATAATTTCCTGGATTACCCCGCTTCCTTTTTTAAACAAAGAAACTGGCTAACCTTGAGTCCTCTGGAACCTCGCCTGCGATCAAGGAGCATGTCTGCTCATGCCCCAGCTATTTCTTCCCTTGACTCTGGCAGAAACCTGGAATAGATTCTGTCTGGCCGTGGGGACTTGTCTACATTTTTATTCTTTTTAAGGTTGATGTCCCTAGACTTTTTCCATTTTTTTCTGTTCTGGAGCCATGGAAACAGATTTTTAATATATGATACATCAAGTGATAACTACAAAGTTAATTTGTGTGACCTGGAAATGACTATTTTCTCTCTTGCTGTGATTCCTTCTGATCCCAAAATGATTTAGCAATAAAGGAATAGATGCAGAGTGTGGGAAATCAAGTCTGCACCCCAGTTTCTATGGCCTGCCCCATCATCATTTTTATTTCTTCAATAGGGAGTTTGATTCTCAATAACATTTTAGCAATACCTTTTCAAGCAGTGCATTTTGCCAGAGTCTGAACATCATCATGTAGGTTCTGTCTCGGGCTCCAAATGAAGTAAAAAAGTGCTACAAATAAATAACAAATACAAAACATTGCGACAGAAAGTAAATAACGAGCTTTCATCAGTTGAACTGACTGAAAATGATTTCACATTAACTCATGCCCTGTTCTTAGTGTGTCAGTTGGTGCAAGCATATCCTTTCTGCACAGTTTTAACAAAGTCACAAATTTCAACCATCATTAGCACAAATGAAATGGTCTTACCGAATCATAAAGTTACTCATGGTTCAGCTGTCTCTTGTTAAGATCAACAAAAATTTCCACATGTAAACTGTCTCACTTACAGAAGTTAATAGATACATCTTATACAGGTATCAAATTTCAAAATCCAATAAGAAGTTGGGATTCTTCTCTTAGCAGCAGAGTTCTCACACTGATGGAACTTCATCAAATTCTCCTCCTGGCACCCGAAAACAATTTGTCAATTGCAGGAAGATACCACAAACAGGGAGCCTGCCTTGACAAAAAGGAAATTCTGCAGGTTCTGCCACTGAAGCACCAGACCACTTGAATGCATTACTAAAAAGAGCAGAGGTGCCCCGAGACTATCAAGGTTGTTCTACCAAAAGCTTTAGTCCAGCATGTGCAATTTATAAGTATGGGCTGCGTCCCACATCTTTTAGCCAGCTTCCCTCTGTTAACCAGTGTTAAACTGAATGAACGGGGGAGAAACAAAAATCTGTCAAGTACCTGGTTCCTTCCATGCCCTGAATTCTCCCAACCATCACCATTTATTATGGTAAGAAGGGAATAAGTGGTCAATGGCAGTCCCAGCAGGGTTGGGGAGGGAAAATAACCTTCAGGCGGCATTGTAGTGATACTCTCACTGCCGAGAAGTTGCCCTAATTTCTCCTTTTATCCAGCATAGTGTCAGAAGCGATACAAGGAAAATAATCATCAGGCAAAGCTCAATTTACACTTGGTCCAGCTTGGACATGAAAGGACAAACTGTACATTTATGTCCTTTTGTACGTACTGCAGATCCATCTTAATTCAAAGTCACAATGCAGATTAATTAAAAGTGTACATTTTTGGCACTAAATTCTCATTTCACCAATCATGTTGCTCAATTCTTATTTTTGGGTAATTGTTTTTATCTTTAAATGATCATTTTTACCGTTGACTAACAATATTTCATGCACAAATATAATTGTGTTGCACAACCAGCATTTTTTATACGTTCCACACTTAAATTTTCTTTAATAATCATGCATGCACTAAACCTGGAAAAAGGCCTGTGTAGTACTATCAAGGCCACTGCTTGTCCATATTTATGTGCAGGCTAGCAAGAACATAGTGACTAGCCAAGAACATATTTTGTAAATCAGTAAGGGTCATGTGATTTTACAGTGACTGTTAGGTCTTGGTTGAGTCTCTGTTTCAAGCCTAGGCTTCTTATAACTCATTTGAAATCATTTTGATAAGGCATGGTTTTACCAGCAGGAAGAACCAAGTTTAAAGGAGTCAGAAGAGTAATTAGTTCTCATGCTTTATAGCATTGCTGAAACAACTTTACTGTCTTCAGAACAATTTCATCCAAGCTGAAATGGATAGTTAAAGATTTACAATGATTTAAATGTAAATAAAAAATGTGAATTTCAATTTTAAGTCCCATCTTACTGGCTTTCCAGTGAATCTAACTTACTGCATTCCAACAGGCATCATGTTTACCCTATATATAGGCTGACCAGTTCTACCAGAGGCACGTTGTGTAAGTCAGTAACTGCACCTTACCTTTTCAGTGTCAGTGCAAACTTGGACAGCATTAGGAATGAGGCGAGCTGTTTTCTCCTTTGTCATTGAGCAAACATCCTTAAGACGTACAGTGAGCTAAACCACACAAGAGATTTTAAAATCAAAGATTGCCAGCAAAATATAGTATGCTGTGCAACAGTCAATCCTGTTTATAGAAATAAGTTTTCTTCTTCTACTGGACAGAGTTTATACATCTCAAAAGACCATTTGCCACTTGGTAATGTGTATCTCAAGGCACAGTGCCATAAATAGAAAGAAGTTTGTGCACAATTACAATATCTTTAATGCAATTAAATTTACATTTTCTAGAAATGCCAAGTTGTAAATGAACATATTACTTCTCAAATAAAAACTTTGCACAAATCATTAAGTCAAACACATGTTATACTAGACAGATATAGGACCATGTTACCTTATCTGCAGCAAGAGAAGATAAACTCATCAATAGATAACATAGTGTGGAGCTGGAGGAGCACAGAAGGCCAGGCAGCATCAGAGGAGCAGGAAAGCTTACGTTTCGCGTCGGGACCCTTCTTCAGAAATGGGGGAGGGGGAAGGAAGCTCTGAAATAAATAGAGAGAGAAGGGGTGGGGCTGGGGAAGGTAGGTGGGATGATGATAGGTGAGTGCAGGTAGGCAGTGGTGGGGATTGGTCAGTGAGGTAGGAGGAACAGATAGGTGGGAGAGAGGATGAATAGGTTGTGTCAGGTCAAGGAGGCAGGGATGAGAGGGAGGGTTGGTCATGGGATCAGGCCGGGGTGAGGAGATTTTGAAACTGGCAAAGTCCACATTGAGACCATTGGGTTGTAGGCTCCCAAGGTGGAATGAGGTACTACTCCTCCAGTTTTTGGGTGGCGTCATTGTAACACTGGAGGAGGCCTAGGATGGACATGTCGCCCAGGGAGTGGGAGGGGGGAGTTGAAATGGTTCGCAACTGGAAGGTGTTTTTGTTTATGGTGAACAGAGCGCAGGTGCTGTCTACAAAGCGGTCTCCGAGCCTCTGCTTGGTCTCACCAATGTAGAGGAGGCCACATCGGAAGCAGCGGATGCGGTAGACCACACTGGCAGATGTGCAGGTGAACCTCTGTCTGATGTGAAAGGTTTTTTTGGTTCCTTGGATGGAGGTTTTGGGGGGGGGGGGGGGGGGGTGGGGGGGTGGGGGGGGTGGGGGGGGGGGGGGGGGGGGGGGGGGTTGGTGGTGGTGGTGGCAGCGGTTGCAGGGAAAGGTGCCAGGGGCGCTGGGGCTAGTGGGGAGTGTGGAGCAGACAAGGGAATCACGGAAAGAACGTTTTCTCCGGAAAGTAGATAGAGGTGGGGAGGGAAATATATCTTTGGTTGTGGGGTCGGATTGCAGTTGGTGGAAGTGGCGGAAAATGATACGTTGAATCTGGAGGTTAGTTGGGTGATATGCGAGGACAAGGGGGATTCTGTCTTTGTTTTTGTTGTGAGGAGGGGATGTGAGGGCAGAGGTGGGGGAAACACAAGAGCGGGGGTAAAGGGCATTTCGGACACCAAAGGGGGGGGGGGGGGAAGGAGGGCGGAGTTTGAAATAAGAGGACATCTGGGATGATCGGGAATGGAACGCCCCATCTTGGGAGCAGACTACACCTCCTCTCACCCACCTTCCTGCAAGAATACGATCCCCTACTCTGAATTCCTCCGCCGCGTCTGCTCCCAAGATGGGGCTTTCGACTCCCGCACATCCCAGATGTCCTCTTATTTCAAGGACCGTAACTTACCCCCTTCGGTGGTCGAAAATGCTCTCGACCGCATCTCTTGTGTTTCCCGCACCTCTGCCCTCATATTCCCTCCCCACAACAAAAACAAAGACAGAATCCCCCTTGTTCTCACGTATCACCCCACTAACCTCCAGATTCAACATATCATTCTCCGCCATTTCCACCACCTGCAATCTGACCCCACAACCAAAAATATATTTCCCTCCCCACTCCTATCTGCCTTCCGCAGGGACTGCTCTTTCCACGACTCCCTTGTCTGCTCCACACTCCCCACTAGCCCTACCACTCCCGGCACCTTTCCCTGCAACCACAGGAGTGCTAAACCTACCCCCTCACCTCCATCCAAGGAGACAAAAAAACCTTTCACATCAGTTAGAGGTTCACCTGCACATCCGCCAATGTGGTCTACTGCATCCGCTACTCCCGATGTGGCCTCCTCTACATTGGTGAGACCAAGCGGAGGCTCGGAGACCGCTTTGTACAGTACCTGCGCTCTGTTTGTGACAAATGACACCTTCCAGTCGCGAACCATTTCAACTACCCCTCCCACTCCCTGGGCGACATGTCCATCCTAGGCATCCTCCAGTGTCACAATGATGCCACTCGAAAACTGGAGGAGCAGCATCTCATTCTGCCTTGTGAGCCTACAACGCAATGGTCTCAATGTGGACTTTGCCAGTTTCAAAATCTCCTCACCCCTGGCCTGATCCCATGACCAACCCTCCCTCTCATCCCCGCCTCCTTGACCTGACACAACCTGCTCATCTTCTCTCCCACCTATCTGCTCCTCTCACCTCACTGACCAATCCCCACCACTGCCTACCTACCTACACTCACCTATCACCATCCCACTTACCTTTCCCAGCCCCACACCTCCTCTCTCTATTTATTTCAGAGCTTCCTTCCCCCTCCCCCATTTCTGAAGAAGGGTCCCGACCCGAAACGTCAGCTTTCCTGCTCCTCTGAAGCGTTCCTGTCCTGATGTGTTCCTCCAGCTCCACACTGTGTTATCTCTGACTCTAGCATTGGCAGTTCTATCTATCTCCAAGATAAACTCATCAGCCACTCTTTCCACACATTTTCAAATTTCTACGAACTGTTACAACAACTCAAGATTTAATTTAAATCCCAATAAATTTAAACCCCAACTATGACAAGAAGAAGCTTTCAAAAAACAAATCTTGAAAGTGCCTTACTTTCAACTTGGCCTCAACAAAAATATCAAAGATGTGTAAGAGTAAAATCAAATAACATGCATGCAGTAAATTGGGATACTGCATGATCAGGGCTCTTGCAGTGAGTAATAAGTCCAGTGGAGTCAATTCCATAAGCAAAATGAACACTAGTAAATGATACAAAAGATCACATCCTGATTGCATCACATCAACCCTGAATTAAAATTCCACTACCTGCAAATTGCAAGGAAAAAGCAGGCATCGAGGGTGAGGAATATTTCAACATTTTGTTCCACAACAGAGGTAAAAATTTTCATCTTTCCATGTAGTTTTGTGAACACTGGCAGAAGGCAGATCAAAACAACAGCAGAACCTCTATCTTGTGGCTATTATAAGGCTACTGCCAAGTAATTTTCAGTGAGCCACTGAATACATCACTTCCTAAGCCTTCAAGGAATGTTACCTTTGGAAGAGATTCTATTGTGCTAACAATCTAATGTTTTAAATGCTTCTTTTGGTACATTGACAAGATCTGTACATAGAACAGTTTCCGTAAAAGCAATTTGTTGACTATCCCCACCGTTCTGCATTAATTTCAATCATTCTAACCACTGCTTCATTAAGAAGGTTCACGACTGCCCAAACATGCATAAAAGACTATATGATATATCTTAAAATGAGATCATTTGGTATGATGCATTCTATGAGAATATAATTTCATTTAAAATTATATACAGACATCAGTGAAATGGTAAAGATTACGGCATAAGAACCTTCTTGAAGTAAGTTTTAAAGAGTCATCTTTTCATTCTTTCAAAAGTTTACAATTACAGTGAAGAAGTGAATATAAAATTCAAAGAGATTACAACTTCTTTAAATTGTTAGATTCCTTCAACATCCACTCACAAACACCTCTAATTCAGAAGATCTCATGTTAAAACAGCAGTGCTGAAATGTTAATAAAGAGCAATATGAATTTCTGACTAACTGCCTAAAATTTTTCTTGTGCCTCAGTAACTAGTTACTTACATCTTTTAAAAAATGTATCTCAATTTTATCTTGCATGTCCTCTCTGCTGTAGCTCATCAAAAACTGTCTGACAATCCATTTAGCACCCACAGTCTAAAATGGTGAACTATACAATTAGCTTTACTGACTAACATGGTAATCTGCACATTTGGTGTTCCAAAACAGAATAGCAGTTTGTTTAGTTCCTTACTTAATTCAATTTCAATGATAAAATCTCTTACTGATGAAGTTAAATTCCTATTTGGCAAAACATCATCTATTCTAATAGATTTAGATGATTAATCTAACATTTTAGGTAATGCAAACTTTCATTACCTTTACTTAAGCTGAGCAAAATTCAATTAGGAAATTACTTTATATAATATTCCCTGAAGTACTAATGTGATCCTATTAATGCATATATAAATGATCACTATTACTTCAAAACAATCAACCTGATCAGTTATGGAACATGCTGTTGGATTCTGTAGCTCATATACCAATTAAACTTCCCATTGGCTGAAGTGGATAATTCTACTTGACAAGTTTACTCAGTGTCTTTATCAAACCCAGCAAAACAACATTAGTTACTTGCTCAATGAAATAAATTTTACTTTGGAAAGATATTGGATGAATCATTTTATAACATCTTACAATATTTTATTAGGTGACAATATGGTCTACCTGACTTTTCCCATGACATTTAGAAATTTGCCTATAGGAATGTTTAATTTGTCAGTGGATACAAATAGTAAGTACAATATTTTGACTCTGTTGTGGTGCATATTTTCTTTTTAAAATCATAACAAAATAATATCTGTATTAGTTCAGAATTCCATACCAGTGTTTCCCATCTGAAGATGTTGCTATAGAAACAGATCCAATTTTCTGAGAGGTAGAGACGCCCCTGCAGGAGGATGTCCCTTTGAAGGGCACATGAGTAATCTGTGAGGTCACAACAAAATCACCATTAAAATTATGTGTTGCATAAAACTGTCCATATAACCCGAGTACCATCCAATATAAATTCTTGAAAATGTAAAGGAACATGCGCTCTTTAGATCAACAGCATCTAAATGCTTTTGTTAGTTAATACCGGCACTGAATCAAAATGGTAAATCAAGAGTGCTGAGTATTTGAAATGAATGAACCAACTTACCATAAAAATGGTTTAAGCCACTAAAAGAGTCAAATATCCAGTTTCCAGAAAGAGTATTTTTTTCAGAAATGAAATCGTTTTTACCCAGCACCCATTTTAGTTCATTAATGAGGCTCTGTAGCAATGGATGATTTAATTGTGGTATGTAAAATTATAAAGGGCCTAAATAGAGTAGATAGGAAGGATCTATTTCTCTTAGCAGAGAGCTCCATAAGTTCCAGGGGTTCATCAGTTTAAAGTAATTGGTGGAAGAGATTTTTCCACTCTGAAGGTGTTAAGGATCTGGAGCTCACTGTGTGAAAAAGTGGTGAGGTGGAACTTCACTACATGAAAAAACACAGTTGGGATATTCACATGTGATGCTATAATGTACAGGGTTATGAACCAATAGCTGGAAGGTAGAATTAGATGGTATAGTCTGTTTTGGCTTGCACAAGCATTATGGGCTTAATGCCACCTACTTTGCCACATGTCTATATCATGTTATGTTTTCTACTTCTGTGATAAGTCAAGCTGGTTTTGAAAAATAAACACAACTTCGAAATAATTAAATGTACACCAGCTTCAAATTAAGTGAAATAGACATGGAATTTGTTTTGAAACTAAAATCACCTGATATAAAAAAAGTTACAGAAATAGGTAATAAGCAGCTATCATCAGTCAGTCGTAACGATTTTGGCTCCACGCTAACAGGAAAAATGATGATGAAATGTTAGATTTGATAATTCAAGCTGACTCTGAAATGAAAGGAGAAACTCCTGCTTCCCGTAATTTCAGCCCACTTTAGTGCTAGTTTAGTTCCAATTCTGGGTTCAGGCCATTTTTATGGGACAAATGCAATGTTGGAGTAGGGGAACATCACTTTGTACTCTAATTGTCCAGTGGATTTCATTCTAAACTCCTCAAAATGATTTTAATTGAACCCTAGAACATGTAACAATTTCCACAAAGTCTCATGCAATTTTTCTTGCAAATTGCCACAACTATATAAACCAAAATCCAGACGTTACGTACAGTTGTAAATAATAGTGTCATTGGAACTAAGTGTTTTTCTTTCTGAACAGTAAGGCCAGTTTATCAATGATTCATTCCTTTCTTGTCATCTAAACTTATCTTATTTAGTTTGGAAATGTTTATCTAAAGATAAATGCTTGGTCTTTTCACGTAACCAGTCTTAATTGAAACATGCTTAGAAAACAGTGATTGTCGACATGAGCGGATGCTTGTTCTTTACCAACAATGAGTCGTTCTGTGTCTGGCAGCTGCTTAAAGAGTTTTCTGAAATCCTCATTCCGTTGTTTATATGTTGGACTCAAAACCTGAAATACAAAAGCAAGTTATTACAACCCAAAGCAACTATTTTATAAATTTTAGAAAAGAAGCCTTTTCAGAACATTTAGTAAGGCTTTCTTTTCTGAAATAGGTGTGGAATTCCTCCGCATCCAGAAATACAATATGAAGTATCAGTTTAGCATAATTTGTCTATCAGAAAATCCATAGGATTGGAAAAAAAAATTCTTTATGCTATTTATTAAGGGGTGTGGGCATCACTGGAAATAAATGTCCATTTATTGACCGTATCTAATGATGTGGTGAGACGCTTTCTTGCACTAATACAGCCTGTGTAGTGAATGTCCTCTCACAGTGCTGTTATGGAGTGCCATAATTTTTGCCAGATAGAGATGTGTGTGACTTAGAGGGAAACTTAGATGCAGCAGTGTCAAATAAATTAGCTCCTTTGACCTGGATGCTTTTGAGCTTCTTGATTGTTTTTGGAGCCGCACTCATCCAGGTGGTTGAACAATCCCAACTGCATTCCTGATTTGTCTTTGCAAAGGAAGAAACACTTGGAGTTAGGTGGTGAGTCTCTTGGTGAAAGTTTACTAGCTTCTGACCTATCCTGGTAGCAACACCATTTATGTATCTGGTCCAACTTCTGTTCACTGATTCCCAGAATGACAGGAGATCTGATGATGGTAATGCTGTTGAATGTCAAGGGGAGGTGGTTCAACCCTCTCTTGTTGGAAATGGTCACCATCTTGCACTTTTCCAACTATTACCCTCCAGTAGAGAGTGAACTAGGGTGGGCGTAAAACTACAGGTTGCACACAATCCTGTAGGTTTCATGATGACTGTGTTAATTTAAAATAACTGCAGAATAACGTCTTCTAGAAGTGGATTCTCCAAGCCATATGTCTGTATTTCCTATTCTTGAATCCTTTGGAATGTCTGGGTCAAAATATTAAATCTACATTCCTCTCACTCTGTATACATTTCCAGTTGCTTTTACTAACAGATTTATCCAAGAAATAATCAACAGAATAGAAATATCAGTGTCATCAAGATACAAATAGGACAAAGCTGCAAATAACTTTTTTTTAAAATTTGGTCGTGGGATGTGGTAGATCAATATTTATTGCCCAACCTAACTGCCCTGGAAAAGGCATTGGGTGAGTTGTCTTCTTGAACTGTTGCGGCCCTTGGGGTTTGATTCTCCCTTGCTGGAGATGGTCACCGGATACAAATAGGACAGAGTTACTGGGCCTCAGATGACATTTGGCTCAAACCCGTTTTCCCCTGTTCTCAAAGTTAGCCATTGGGGCAGTGTTCAATATTTTTCATGGGTTCTTGGTTAATGAGAATGCAATACCAATGTTAATTACTTATAAACATGGCAAATATGTTAGCTAGGGTGTTGAGAATATGACAACTAAAAAGTAATAAATATTTAGTTGTTCCGAATGTCAACTTGCATCATTAATACACATGTACAGTGAAATTCAGATTACACAATATGTTACGAGGAAACACAAGTCCATTGAATATCACTGAATACTGTTCAGAATAACAAAAGGATGAATGCAATCAAGATGCGTAACACTATCCAGAATAACAACCACCTACATTTATATAGTATGTTTAATGAAATGAAACATCCAAGTTTTACGATCCCAATTGATATTATTACTAGAGATGTCAGATCCCAGACTGAAATCTGCCATGATAATCATTTTTTTTTGTTGAACAAGGTGATGTTTCACTGAAACAGAAGCACAATGCTGCAAATTTTATTTATAAATATAAAATTTTGAGACAATATCAACACAATCCCACCTATCTCAACACCATCTCTTTACAGTACTCACACACTAGAGTTAGCTTCTTTATTACATTTATCGGTTTAGCTTAATGGTTTCTTTCAATTTCTGGTCTTGAGAGTTTGGTAGTCTCTTCCTTGATTCATCACATAATTCAGCTTAGACATTTTCAGCATCAAACAACACCCTCAGGGTTCTAAGCAAATGTTTCTGATCCATCTCCTTTCTTCAAGAGAAACAGTATTAGACATCTTACTTGCATTAGGAACTATGGCAACTGAAGAACAGAAACTTTCCAAGCACTGGCTTTTTCCCCTAACCAAAAACAAAATCCCTGAACCTTCTGACCAGACAAGACAAATATTTTCTATGTTCATTTGTAAAACTCTCCCAATATAAACAAATTCCCATTATCACCACAGGGACTCCTCTTTCATAATGATTTTAAAAAACCCATGGCTCTAGAAACACTGACAAGATAATCATTAAACCCCTCATAGTCAAGAGTTAAAAAAAGCCACCTGACACTAGCTCAAAATCTAACCTCTAATGTAATTAATATTAACATATATACAAATCACACATCTTACATCACACAATGTATTGTTGGAAGAAAAGAGGAATTAAACATTATTTATATAGAGAAAGACTGCAGCAAGCTACAAAACATAAGCATTTGAGAGTTTTCATCCATGAATTATAAGTACGGGGTAAAAGGAAAGACAAGTGGAATCTTGGCCTTTATTTCAAAGGGAATGGAATATTAAATAGGGAGGGTTTGCTAAAACTATATAATGCACTAGTCTCACCACAGCTGGAATACTGTGACTAGTCTAAGGAAAGATATATTGGCATTGGAGGCGGTCCAGGAAAGTTTCGCTAAGCTGATATAAGATATGGAGGGTCTGTCTTAAGAGTACAGGTTGAGTAAATTGGGCCTTTATTTGTTGGAAAATAGAAAAACGAGAGACAACCTAATTGAAACGTAGGGGACTTAACAGGGTAGATGCAGATCGGTTGTTTCCCCCTATGGGAGTGTCTAGGACCAGATAGAATAATCTCAGAATAAGGGATCATATATTTAAGACAGAGATGAAGATGAATTTCTTCTTTCAGAGGGTAGTGAATCTATGGAATTTTTTTTACCACAGAGGGCTGTTGAGGCTTGGTCATAAAGCGTATTCAAGGCTGAGATAGACAGATTTTTTTTTAAAATCAGTAAGGGAATGAAGGGTTATGGAAAACGGGCAATAACATGGAATTGAGGATTGTCAGATCAGCCATGATCTCATTCAATGACGGAACAGTTTTCAGATGGGCTGAATGATCTTTTATTTTCTACATCTTATGGTCTGGTATTATATTTACCAACAGAAAAATCAATAAAACCCTCAGCTACAAAAGGAAATACCAAATACCAAAGTAGCCAGTTGAATGGTATTCCAGCCACAATTTTAGACATGCACTCCCTGCAATTAAGGCATTCTCTAGGTGCACATCTGCAAGGTAGGTTATAGTAATTTGCCAAAGGTTCTTTGCCAACTAGAAAGTTAAAGTTGCTAAGGTACAGAAATACTACTACTTCCAAGCTTCCCTTCAAGTCACACACCATCCTGATTTGGAAAAACAGTTACATTCCTTTATTGTCATTGGGTCACATTCCAGAAACTTCCTACCCTAATAACATTTTGGGTATACCATTACCATGGACTGCAGTAAATCAAGAAGGTGGCTCACCACAGTCATGCAAAGGACAATGATGGAGAAGCATTGACATCTACATCTTATGAATGATATTAAAAAAAAACTTAATGTCAAAAATCAGATTATAAAAGTAAAGAAAATGCATCAAGGACACAAATTTAATCATATTTAGATTGCAGTGTGCACAATAAGCATGGGTGGGTGGGGGTGCAGTTATTCAAATTAACGCTAATCAGTTACATCCCAAGCCCTTTGTCCTTCAATTGACATGTGAGCCCATAACTTTTAATTGGTAGTTTAAAGTATGAATTTGTGATTCGTCATGAAACTTCAAAACTGCAAGATAAACAGAATGTTATCACACATTAAACTGCACTACAATAGCAATAGGCACTGCCTAAAATTCATTTCTGGGCAAATCAAGGATGATTTAAATCTTCCACCTAGTTCATACCTATTTCAGCGCTTCAAAACATATAATAACTCTGCTAATTTCACTGTAATCTGTAACATTTGGAATGGCAGCCAAGGGTAATAAGGGAAACACCTATGGTTCCTTCCCTCTACCCAAAAGAAATTCTATACATCAAGAAAGTGACATACATCAGTCAAAGCTTGTTCCCCTCGTTCTTGTCCAGACCAATACAGACAATCAGTAAATAGGGCTGTATTACTCAAAACAGTTCATGTTTGCAGCATCATTTCTATCAGACTCCAAGAATTGTCTCAAGTTGAAACATCAAAAAAAAACAGAATGGACTTGAAAGGCCACACAGAGATAAATTTTAGGTACACTGAAATGATGAACCATCTATGGCAGTAAGCTGACATGCCAACTAAGGTATCAACAACATAAGGGTGCTGATTTATGTCGGGGCTTGGCACAACAGTAACCAGACCTTCTGATATGTTGTGTACATGATTATTCTATGTGTTCATTTGATTGGTAGTAACAAAAGATTGACTATGGACAATATCACAGCAAATTCAATTTTATCCTTACTGGCATCCACAAACATACAGTTTTCAGATCAAGTCACTGAATGGTGATCAGCAGCAGGAAGACTGCTTCATTTATTTCTTCAACAGAGATGTATTGTGGCTAAGTGCAGAAACCTAACTGCTCACCCATCTGAATGCAGCGAATTTAACATTGACCAAAGTACAAACCTGGGACACCATCAGCTTTCTAATCACTAAACATTACAAATAACATTCACATTGGTATCAATAGACTTTCATAATCATGATGTGTAAAACATATACCAAAAAGACAAACCAAAATACTACCTCTAGAATAAGTAAAGTAAGACAAGATTATAATGCATCATTATTTTGCAGCTGTTGTTTAGTTTTCTTTTTCAATAAAAATGTTTATTCTTGGCTTGTAATCCTGTAATAAATAAATACAAGCAGCACCATTCGTGATGTTAGAAAACATTCAGAAAAATACCTTAGCTCAAATTACTATTTTTATGTTTACGGAATGGTGTAGAGTGTTGGAAGTACATGGTGTAGGGGTTTCACACACTTTAGAAGACTTGCTCTCCTTTGCATTAAATCATATTGCAATCAGAACAACATATTCAGATTAAAAACAAGTCTAATAAGAATGAACTCCTCTTACCAATTAGTTTTCCTGTTAAGAACAAGTGATATTCAGCCTGAATCAATAATCCAACAAAGTCTAACATCTAAATACGAAATGAAAAGATATTTAGCTGTTGGCTAGGTGACTAGCATATAGTTCAGAATAACACCAACAGCATGGGTTTGCTACCTGTTCCAGCTGAGGTAGACTTGACAGATGCCTCCTTAGCCTTCTGGAGAGTGGAAGGTAATGACAAACCACCACTGTCAAAAAACGACCAAGAAAATAGCTCAGGACGAAGCATCAGCAGTCAATGAATCAAGAACCTGCTTGCAGGCAGATCATCCATACCATATGGTACATATTAATTTGTTATCTAATAGAAACATTTTTATATAATGTTTCTAGAGCAGAAGTTACAAACACTTGGTTTGGATAATATTACACTAACAGCAAAAGCTTGGTTGGTTTCAGATCACTTGGACCCAAAGAACATGCAAGACTTCGGAACACACTCCCAGCTACTTTTTCACCCTAGTGTTTATCTTCTTTGTCCCTCTATTTGTGAAATTCGTTATGCATTATTTTTTCATTTTCCTCTCACTGTTGTACATCATTAACACTGAATTTTACAGCACAGGAATTCACTATTAGGTCCATCACGTTAACTCTCTGAAAGAGATACCGAACCAGATGTCCTCATTGTTACATGCTATGCAAAAGGAAGTTTATTTGGTGGTCATCAAGGCAAGAGATATTTGTGTTGGATAATGAATACAAATTTCAGCATCAGCTGACAGCATCAAACTCAAGTTACATGCAGAGTAAAATCCCTCTATATTTACTCTACACAATAATGTGTCGAATTTTAGAAATCACCCTATACTGGTAGCCTTTGTAAAGTAACATCATCAATTAATGTCAAGTTTACAGCACTATTGATATCCAGAATGCATAGGCACTTGATTGAAACTCCCAAATTTGTTTTGTAGTCATAGAGTCCCAACAGTGCAGATAGAGACCGTTCAGCCTATCAAGCCTGCACCAACCCTCCAAAGAGCATACCACTCGGACTCTACTCTCGCTACTACCCGATCTCCATAATCCCGCATTTACAATGGCTAATGAACCTAAACCTGTGCATCCCTGGACACTATGGGCAATTTAGCAAGGCCAATCCACCTAACCTGCACATCTTTGGACTGCGGGAAGAAACCAGAGCATGCAGAGGAAACCCAAGCAGACACAGGGAGAACATCCAAACTCCATACAGACACCCAAGGCTGGAATTAAATCTGGGTCCCTGGCACTAAGATACTGCTAACCACTGAGCCACAGTACTGCCCAATGCTGCCTTCATACAATTCTTGCAAATAAACAACTTTCTTTTACCGTTCTAGGTTAGATGTAAAACTCGATCCTTGAGAGGAAAGATCTGCTTAACTTTATCCTTCTAACCAGTTTCCTTGCTCATAAAATGCTGATCTGCTGACACAAAATAAGGCAGTGACAATATCAATTGATTCGAAGATCACAGTTCATTGAAAAACACAGCCCATTTTCTTGGCAATTCTATTCCAGTACAGCCCTCCTTAATCATAGGGTGCATAAAGCAACGTCAAGACTCAAACCTAATTAAGCTTTGGCATAAAATCATTAAGATAGCTGAAATATACATTTTGAATGTCATCAAAACATTGGCAATTACAGCTATGGATGCTTTCCCTTGAATTTATTACTGTTATACTGCATGGACATCTCTGTCATTAGGTTTATTATAGTTACATTGCACCAAACATCTATAAAAATTAAGAATTTATATGCAGTTCATCTTGATACCATTTTGAAAAAAGTAAAACGCATTGTG
Organism: Rhincodon typus; assembly: GCF_021869965.1. NCBI lineage: Eukaryota > Metazoa > Chordata > Chondrichthyes > Orectolobiformes > Rhincodontidae > Rhincodon > Rhincodon typus. The sequence continues at coordinate 20,963,552 of NC_063363.1, read as the reverse complement.
ATCCTTTATCACTTAGCTAAAAATTAAACTATCCACCTGTAGTTTATAAGATGATGATGATAGAAGTTACAGCAGTCTTTTGAGATTCTGTTCTTTCAGACTGTTACAAGTTATGCGAATTTGACAGCTGAAAGCAGGCATTCACATCATTGCCACAAGCGGACAGTGTGGTGGAGAGAGTTCAATTGTGGTCTTTCATCTCTAGTCTCAATTAAGTCTTAGCCTAACCCAGCCTGCTGGCAGTGAGGGCCCCATTCACAAGCCGACAATACAAATCACATCAAATTTAGCACAAAATCAAAAATCAATGAGAATGGTAGAATGGTCAGTATTGGAATAGAAATGTCAGGTGACGTGGCATATGTTTTATTGAGTCTAGGGTTAAAACATGCCAATTTTGTGCAAGATATAGAAGGTCCTTCACTCCATTCTTTAGCTTGAATTGCTTAAGTTAAATTCAATATTTATTTCTACAGCTCCTGGAGTGCACGTCCATCATCTAAATTAAACTAACCCTGTTGTACATTACTTCTGCAGGTTAAATCAATATAAAATGGAATACTGCAAATGCTAGTTTATATGGCGTAGTATCGGGAATATTCCCTGAAGCTCCAATGAGAGGCATGTCATTTATATTAAAAAAACAACAAGGTTAAATATCAGATAATTCATCAGACTTTAACAATCTATTAGCTGAAATATTTTCCTTTCTTCTTAAATGCAATATGTGAAATTCTAATCAGGAGTCAATTCAATTAAAAACAATTCTCTCAAGGGAAAATCCCACTTGTGTTTAAGCAAAATTGACTGCAGTTAGGATCGAAGCATGGATTTAATGAATAGTCCAGTAAAATAGGTAACAGGTCACTTGCATTGCAAACTTGTGGTTACGGACTGAAGTCCCAGTACCTACTGCTAGTCCAATCCGCCAGCCACATGAGCAATGGTTGTTAGTTCTCAACAGGGCCATCAGGTAGGACGGTGGAAAAACATCGTCCAACTCACCCCGCAGCAAGCGCAACTCCTATCAACTGAACATGGAGCATCATCAGAAGTCGTCAAAGAGAAGCCAGTGTTCCCGTCCACCTCGCCCTCCAGGATTATGGAGGATGCTTTGGGGTAAGTGGCCTTAGGGTGGGGGAGGGAAGGAAAGGGAAGAAAAATGGAGGGCAAAAAATACATTTGAATTGAATTATTACAAATGACTTTGATACAGACAACAAACCTGCAGAAGATAAAATGTTGAAGACTAATTTAAATAGGGAGGTTTACTGCCAAACCCAGTTTCAAATATTTTGTTTTTCCACTCAAGAGCAGAAGGATGCTGAGGATGGGTGAACACCAGCTGAATTAACCGGAATTGCTGTAACTATCTTTTCATTTCAAGTAATTCAGCCTCTTTACACAGGTGGAACCTGGAACTCCACCCAGCCAATTACACCAATGAGATCGTAAGTACCAACTGTTTAAAAAAAAATGCAAAGTAAATTGACAAAAAAACAAGCTCAAAGAACACTGAGTGAAAAAGGGGGCTTGATATTTTAAAGAGCACTCCGTACTTAAATGCTTGACCATTCTATATGTAAAAATAAAAATATCCAGTTTCTCAATTTCTCACTACTAGGCCACACCGAAGCATCAACAATAGGAAGATACTCTATAAACAACACCAATCACGGAGAACCACTCCTGAAAAGCATTCAAGTGTGTTCTTCTTTAAAGATAGATAAAGGAGTGCTTCCAGATAAAGATGTGCCCAGACTTTATGCCCTTATCTAACATCAGTCTTGGTAACTGCACAACTTTAAGACCCCACTTATGACAAAAACTCATTTGTAGATCATGTCATGTATCCCCTATATTACAAGTCACGTGCTTCGTACTATACTAAAGCTTACATGGGAGACAAATTTCAAAATGGAGTGATCTATTCAAATACAGCAAGTTGGTTAAATGCAGAGATATTAAGTATGAGGTTCATGGAGTAGGAAGCTAGTCTTAGGAATTTTGACAACTTGGATGAGCAGGTTCTTCAGATGACAAATGTTACTGTGTGCTCTACAGAGCTTACCAGGGTGACTCATTATCTAGAAGCAAACATTTTGGAGCAAAGATGATTGTATAGGGGTCTGTGGGGATGCCCAGTGACACTATGTGAAACTACGTTCATACCCGGCAGCAACAAATGACCTATACTGCAGTATCAGGGACAGCTTCAGCTGGTTGTATCATGTGTGGTACAGTTTCCTCATATTTTCAGACATACAAATAGATACAGGTTAACCTCCCATTTATTACAGTGCATATTGCTTGTTAATATTTTACCTCACATGACTTAGTGGAGACTGGTACCTGGTACTTACTATCTTGTCAGCCTCTCCTTACTTGAGTAAACAAATCGAGGAACGTCGTTTCAAGTCAGTTGAATAATGCAGCCAAAAGATAATCCTCAATTTTCCAAACTGCAATTCATAAATTAAACACGATAAGAGCAACAAAAAAACTGAATTCCTTGGAGCCAGCTTATATCTAGTCATCTGTCCAAATGTCAAGTCAAGCTGAAGTAATGGCATCCTACATGGAATTATATTAGGTATTTCACAATGAGAACTGCTGCTACCTGTAGTCCTAAATTCCCTATTCATACGAACTGTCAAAAGAAGTCAGATCCAGTCATGAAGGATTGAGCCGGTCCAAATAAACCTCCTAGATGTATCAAAGTCCTCACAATATCACTCAGGTGTAAAGTGAAATGAAATGAATTTGCAAAAATAGAAAATAAGACAAAGAGATGGATCAAAGCAAACCAATATATTTATGGATTTGGTTGAAGAAGAACTGAAAAGAAGGTTATGGTTGAGATATATCTAGGTACTGGTGATAGTGGTCAAGCCAATTTTGAAACATTAATGTGTATCAACTTGAATCTTCAATCCAAGTCACAGAACTTCTAGGTAAATTTCAAATACATATACACAGAAAGTTCATAAGTAATCAGCAACTCACAAGAAACAAAGAGGAAACACATAATGTAAACTTTAAACATTAATGAAAGCTTCATCTCTGCCTTCGTATGTTTGTAGATTTCAAATTTTCATCTGTTCTATTTCCATCAATCCCGTTTTCAGAAACCAATGAATTATTGCAACCGCTTTTTGAGCAGCCCGCATGGGTCATGATTCCAAAATTTGCTAATTGTTAATTGTTGTTGAGTTTTCAGAAGCAATTTTTTTGGGATAATAGAAAATTAGGGTACTGTTCAGAAGGACCGTTATCCATTGCTAGTCACAGTCTATAAGAGTGACTTCTGATGTAATTTGTTTTCAATTATTAATGCACAGTGCTTCATAATCATGAAATTTAAGTGCTGCTACTTTTAGAACCTCTTCACTCACAAACGATGAAGGCAGCAACTGAAGATGGTCCAAGATAGTGTATGAAACACAGGGAAAACTGCAATGAATGTAATGGAGATAACAAGGTGCAGAGCTGGATGAACACAGCAGGCCAAGGAGCATCAGAGGAGCAGGAAGTCTGACGTTTTGGGCCTAGACCCTTCTTCAGAAAAATACTGAAATACTAAATACTAAAAAAAAAAA
>NC_063363.1:20926330-20959553 GCF_021869965.1 Rhincodon typus | reverse complement strand
TTTTTTTTTTTAGTATTTAGTATTTCAGTATTTTTCTGAAGAAGGGTCTAGGCCCAAAACGTCAGACTTCCTGCTCCTCTGATGCTCCTTGGCCTGCTGTGTTCATCCAGCTCTGCACCTTGTTATCTCAGATTCTCCAGCATCTGCAGTTCCTGCTATCTCTGAAACGAATGTAATTGCTTGTCTTCCATACACATAAATGATTTCAAAACTATTAAAACAACATTTTTCTTACACTAAAATCAGAAATTGCACTTTGAATTTTGTACAAATACTTTAGTTGCACCATAACTGAAATTTCCATCATTAGAGACTCGTGCATGCATACGACTGAAACTCTCCTTCTAAGGTCAGAAGCAAATTAAGCCAGCAAGATAAATGAAAAGCAGAGTAAAAGATCACCCTCTGTCATGGAGCTAGGCAGCAGTTGCTTCATATTGAACATCTGCATGTTAAAATTAACACTGCTTGCAGGCTGAACCACCTCACACATCAGATCCAGAATGTGCACAATATATTTGCTCATTACTGGGACTGACATTTCAGTGCAACACTAAGGGATCTTTGCACAGTTGGAGATGTCATTGCTTGGAGAAAGCATTAAACTGGGTTTTAGTTCCCCTCAGGTGGACATGCACAATTCCATTTCACCACCTAAAGAAATGCGTGGATTCTCCTGGCTTCTTAGCCAACACTTAACTCTGAATCAACATCACTAAAAGCGGATTCTTTGGTCAGTTACCTCATTGTTGTTTGTGGGACCTAACTGCACAAACCCAACACTAGGTTTCTTAACATTACAACGGTCACTACATTTTCAAAATACTCTTCTTGCTGTAAACACTATTAGAATGATTTAAAAGACTTGAAAAGGTGTTATACAGATGCAACATCCTTCTTTCCTAGTTCAAAATGAATTTCTTCTTGAATAAAATGAGTTGACCCAGGTTGAAAGTACAAAGACAGCACATCTAATGAAATGAGCAGATTTTGACTGAAGATACAATTCATCGAAAGTACACTCCCAACACTTTCAAAAATTGAGACAATAGGATTCTTCTGCCTTTGTGGACCTGGCCCGGAAGTAAAAATCAGGAACAATAAAATGAAATTACTTTGAAAACTCAACTTCTGTGGACAGAAAGCTGACTTAACATTTTGGGTCCAGTGACCCTTTTTCAGAACCGACTGTAGATAGGGAAAGATTGGTATATAAACTGAAGATGGGTAAGAGGAGGGTGAGGAGTAAATGATAGGTGGAGATCGAGCACAAAAAGAGAGAAAAGAAATTGAACAGACAAAGGAATGGGTAAAGGTCAGCCTGGGAGAATCAAAAGCTGTTATTGGGGACCATTAGTAAATGACAATGGGTTCGTTGTGGTAGCAGCCCTTATGATGACAAGAGATAACAAGGTGTAGAGCTGGACGAACACAGCAAGGTTCACAGCCTGAAGGGTCTAGGCCCGAAACGTCAGCCTTCCTGCTCCTATGATGCTGCTTGGCCTGCTGTGTTCATCCAGCTCTACACCTTGTTATCTCAGATTTATCTGCAGTTCCTACTATCTCTTATGACGACAAGGTTCAGTGAGTGGGGGTTGGGATAAGGACATGGGAAAAAGTGCTCAGGCCCTAAAGTTATTAAACTCGATACTGAACCCAAAAATCAGTGTTTAGCCGTCTAAATCAGACAGCATACAAATACAATGACCTGGGATCAAAAACATATTAATATTTAGCAGTACAGTTTATCAGTAAAATTCTTTTTGTGAGGTCAATGTCTGATCTCTGTCAAAGAAAGCCAATTATGCAGTATGCCCAAATAATGGCATGAAAAAAGTGAAACTATTCACTTTTAACTAATCAAAAATCCTAATAGTCTCATGGTGGATACAATATACAAGTGGAATTACTGTTATTCAACTAAATAAATATTGGGTATGTAAACATTTCTGTCCAATGGATATTATCAGTCTCACACTGCCCACCCTGAACTATGTTCCATAGTTTGGTTAATGTTATTATAAATTAAAATAAATAAATTATCTTCAACTAATCTAGCATTCTATAATTGCCATAACTAAGCAAATCTGTTTTAAGAGTGATGGGATAACACTTTAGAACTGAGATGAGGAGGAATTTCTTCAGCTAGAGGTAGTTAACCTTTGGAACTCATTGCTGTTGAGGGCGGTGGAGGCCAAATCACAATGAGTATTTAAGACAGGGATAGATAGGTTCTTGGTTCATAAGGGAATCAAGGGTTACTAGGAGAAGGCAGGAGAATGTGGTTGAGAAACATATTAGCCATGATCAAATGGCGAAGCAGACTCTATGGGCCAAATAGCGTAAATGTGTTCCTATATGTTACAATCTTAAATGCACACTGTAATTTGGAGGAATTTGTTGTAATATAGACCATTATTATCACTGGCAATTTGTAACAGTCCTAAAATCAGCTATGTTCGGGGTAGGGGGATAGTAGCCTCAAAAGTTGTTTTTGGCCACACTACTGATATCAAGTATGACTGACTGAGCTCATATCCAAAGTCTCACGTTGAGAACGTGTTACTTACATGAGGATCACAAATAATATAAATCTGCTTTTGAGAAACTACAATGCTATAATTGTTCAAAACTCAATAAAACATATTTGATCAACTGCAACCTTAAATATAGTCATATTTTTAATTATTGTAAACAAATGTGATCTCCAACTCACAAAAGGATGTCAAATCTTAAAAAAACCGAGAAATCCCTAATCAGTGGAATGTATGTTGATGCTTCATAAGTTTGCAAAAAGCTCCGGCTAGTAAAGACATTTGATTTCTGATTCTGAACTATGTGAATCATCCAAAGAGAATCTGCAAAGGGTTCCACTTTTAAGAAAACATGGCAATGTAAACATCTTTAAATTGGGTGCTTATTCCTTCATCACAGCAATTCTCTAAGTTCCAGTACATAATGAGCTTTAACAGTATTTCAGATCTGGAAACACTATCACTGGTTAAACAACTGCAAGAAGTTGGAAAATATTTTATTAATTGTGGCTTACAAATCAATATCAGTGAGCAGCTTCAGCAAATATCTATTGAGAGTAAAGACTTCTCCCATTCACTTTGACTGCTGAAGTCTAGTCTTCCGCACCATTGCCTCTCATTCCCAACCTCTTGTGGTCTATCACTGTTGGCAAAGTCTTCAGCCTTTGTGACCGTACTCTTTAGGACTCCCTTCCTAAGTTCCTCCACATCTCAACTTTCCTCTCTGCCTTTAAAGGTCTTCTTAAGAAACATTTATTTGGCCAGAAGTCCAGTAGATTCGATTACCTGAAGGCTCAATATCTCATCTTTCCAAACACTGTAAAGCAAGGGCAGCACAGTGGCTCAGTGGTTAGCACTGCTGCCTCACAGCACCAGGGACCCGGGTTCAATTTCAGCCTCGAGCAACTGTCTGTGTGGAGTTTGCACATTCTCCCCATGTCTGTATGGGTTTCCTCCAGCTGCTCTGGTTTCCTCCCACAGTCCAAAGATGTGCTGGTTAGGTGGACTGGCTATGCTATATTGCCCATAGTGTCTAGGGTGGGAAATGCTGGGTTATGGTAGGGGGTGGGATGCTCTTCGGAGGGTCGGTGTGGACTTGATGGGCCGAATGGCCTGCTTCCTGAACTGTAAGGATTCAATGAACACTTGTGTGTTATCCTATACTAAAATTACTGTCTCAGATTTTTGTGGAGCAGGGCATTGCAATGCATTAGACATTTTCTTCCTCCACATATTTACATCTGGTAATTTGCTGGAAATGTGAGCCTTAACGAATGATAGAAGAATTTACCTTCCAAACTAATGAGACAGGAAAATGAATTAGATCAGAAGAATTAGAGCCAGATCAGTAAAAGAAGCACAATAAAAAGCAAGAAAGAAACATGGGATTAAGGAATTGAAAAAGAAAAAAAAACTCAATTTTAAGGCTAAATAAAACATGGCATAAAGCACAGGGTTTTAATTTACGTAGTATTCTTCTAATCATTTGCCATAGATGGACATGGAATATCACGGAAACATTTTGACGAAGAACAGGCAAGTTACTGCCAGTGTTCTGGCTATTGTTTGTCTCTCAGTAAACATTACAAAAACAGATTATTTGGTCATAATCACATTGTTATTTGTGAGAGTTCGCAAATTGGCTGCTACATTTCCTGTGTTACAAAACTTCAACTTCAACTAGTACTTTGTAAAGCTGTAAAACGTCCACATCTGTGGTGATCATGAAAAGTGCTAAATAAATATTTCTTTTTCCTGTAACTTTAGTGGAAGATCTGCAGAAACCTTGCAGAATCACAATATCTCCAAGGTTCCCGCAAAGGTTGTACAAAAGTTGCTGCAGAAACTGGCAAAGTCCTTGTGGAAATTCAAGCTCTTAGGGCACTTACATGATAAAATTATTACTGCATAGGTTACAATTGATATCTCTGACATGCAGAATCACTGTGTTCAACTAAAGAAAGCTGAATCTTTCCCGTGGAGGAAATACAAATTTTTCTAACAAATAAAACTCAAAATATACTTTCAATTTTCTGAAATGTAAGTGTGTGTTTGAATTAGCCATTGGCTGCTAAGTGTAGTTTATGACTGGGCAGGCTGAAGGATTTATACCCCAATACCCCTGAGCAGTTTTACAATATAATTTGGTTCTCAGTTTGAGAATTTGACTTTCGCTTACTAGAAGTAACAAGCTGCATTTATGAGAATGACTGTCCCCAATAATAAACACATGGTGCCTACTAAATGTGCACACAAATACGTGATATATGCAAAGTCATTTTTAAAATTGCAGCATATATTAATACAGAAACAAACTTAATCCTTTTGACAAAGTTAACACGTCATCTCCAAATAAAATTCAAATTAAATTAATTTTTATAACCTGTACCATATACTGCTTACTTCAAATATAAAAGTTCATTATCTAGGGAGAGGTATTTTGAAAATAATGCAGTAACAGTTTTACAAAGTCAAGTAGTATTTCACTCACTGCTGGGATTTCTTCATCATCCATATCTGGGTCAATCCAGATAGAAGATTCCTCTGGCAAATGCCAAGCTGTGGTCGCTTCATTAGGCTGACATGAGAAGTCCCAGCCAGGGTACAGCTCACTTCCAATATTCATAATTTGCAATGAATTTAACTTCTAAAGAGTTCTAAATCTTGTCTTAACTTCCCCCTGCTTGACTATGGTCTGCAGTTACTTCTGATGAGCCATTTTCGATTGGGTGTCTATTTTATTCTCAATTTAATTATCTTTGCATTTTATCAGTAACGCTTGAGGATGGAATTAGCCTGACTCCCACATGCAACAAATTAAGTATCTGACTGCCTTGATTCTATGCGTTTCTACTGTCCTATAGTAACCTCAGCTCACACACATTGCCAACTACAGATGTTTCCTGTCAATAACAATGAAAAAAGATTCTGTTCCAAGAATTAACTTAATGTAACTCCACAATTATACACTGTTAAGCATTTCCCTCCATACTTTTAACTAAGCAAGAGAATATCTTCAGTCTTTTTTGATATATAAGCAGTTCTGATCTCTTGTGGGAGGAGTTTGGTGTGGTTCCACAACCTGAGCAAACACTGGCTGTGCAGATGTGCCAAGTGGGTGATGGCAGTATTAACTATTAACCTGTTGGCAAACAATATACTCTGGGATCTGCTGGTACGTAAACAGTCTCTCTCCTCCCGCCCAACTCGGTTTATCCTGGAAAGTGACTCAGATTATTTAACTTCACGAAATAACAGAACTTTGCTCTCTAGCAGTCAACTCAGCATACATGTATTTGTTATAGGGTGGCCACCTTCATAAATACTGCACAATGATTCAGAGTAAGGCCAAATGATATTGAAACCAGATGTGATACTTATTGCAAGGGAGGAAGGGCACCAAGTTCACAAGGTGAATGAACTTCAGGCTCTGTTCCTCTGCACTCCAGATAAAATGCAGAACAGAGATGAAAAGGTTTTTCATTTACAGACTATTTTAACCCCTTCAGATACACTCCCATTAGGTTTTTGATATGCAAATTAATAATGGGGCACAGTATCCCTTTATCGAACTACAAACAAGTCCAACAGTTCTGCACCGACCGCATCACGCTTTGTATTATACTGTCCAGCTGACTTCTGAGTTAACTACATATATCCTTAACTATCACATTAAAGCAGAGCTTGTAAGATCAGTCACTATTACTGAAATGGCAAGTAAAACAGGATCAAAGTAAAAAAAAAGTCTATAAAATTTAAACAGACTCCAGATTCATTACTGCTACAAAGGAAATTTTAAACAAGTCTCAGATTTTGGGCAGTTACATTCAAACAGCAATTATTCAATTGGAGAAAATAACAAGAATTACAACATATCACCAATAGCATAAAGGCTCTCTGCTCTCAATTTCCATTTCTCAAATTGCATTTTCAAATGATCTTTATTTATATGGCCCCTCCATGACACTTTTAAAGGAAAGTGAAAGTACCCTTCAGAGTGACCCCTCCATGGCCCTATTTGGGGATAAACTTGGAATTTTCCATCAATATTTTATGGTCACCTGGATGATGTCAGAGAGCTGGTAAGGTGTTTGTGAATTCCAATTCTAGGCCATGGTTGAAGTGGGCTTACATCTGCTATCTTTTGATTTTTCAGGTGTTTCTCAGATGTTCCATTTTTAGCACTCACAGCAGGCTAGTGTTGGATAGCAGGAAGAGACAGTGAGAAGGTTACTTTGTGTAGATGCATCACTAAATGTTACTACTCAGAATAATTTTTTCTTCTTTTACTCGGAGTAATGATTCATAGCTTCCCCTTCTATGATTTCTATTCTATCATCTGATATCTCTTGGGGAAAACAGGACAGGTGACCTGCTCCCAAGTTTGTTAAGTAAATGTGAATATTAGAAATTGCACAAAAATGTGAAGTGGTAACGCTCTGGATATTCTATCCTGAAGTAAGAGCCTTTTCCTGATACTTGCCAAACTGACAACATGGATAAAACCTGGAATTGGACAGATTAGGGGGACAATATCAATTTATACCAATAATATCAAATGAATTCATTCATGACTTAAACTTTTATAATTCCCAAGTCACTAGGTCTCTCGTTGTTGGTCTCTATGGATTTCATTCTAGTCAGCAATAGGAAGTATCATGGAACTCCAGCCTGAGATTGCAGGGGCCTAGATGTTTTGCAGATATCACACTACATTATTAGGTCTCTTTTGTCTTTCAAATGAGTGGCAGTAATGGGGATCCTAACAGAGAAACAGGAAAGGAAGAATTTGGCAGTCAAAATTGCTGATATGTAGAAAGTAGAAGTGTATGACTAACTTGAGGACACTGCTATCCTGATTTAGAAATTCAAACCTGAAAATATGCTTCCAGTTATTGAACAGAATTAACAAAATTATGTTTAAAGATGTGTACCAAAGACCAAGAAAGCACACCACAAACGTATCATGAACTTGTTCATCACTGTTGCAATATTATCTGATGTAAATAGCCCTCAAAGAATAATACATTTTCAGAAGGCTTTCATTAAAGTCAATGCCATTCAGGGGGGCTGCGTTCTTGAAGAACATCATAATCAGTAATTTTTGCAAATGGTTAGCCTAGTACAATGCACATGGGCAATATGTACTTTTGCTCCAGGAAGTACACTTTTTTTTCCTTCTTTAAACCCATGGATAAGCAAAGATTGGATTCACAGTCAACGAAAAGGTGCACATTAAGTACAGCAGGTCTGGCAGCATGCGTGAAGAAAAAAATCAGAGTTAATGTTTCGGGTCCGGTTACTGGACCCAAAACATTTGCAAAAATTACTGATTATGATGTTCTTCAAGAACCCAGCCCCCCTGAATGGCATTGACTTTAATGAAAGCCTTCTGAAAAGGTATTATTCTTTGAGGGCTATTTACATCAGATAATATTGTAACAGCGATGAACAAGTTCATGATACATTTGTGTTGTGCCTTCTTGGTCTTTTGTTATTGTCCCGAAACATTAACTCAGATTTTTTTCTTCACAGACGTTGCCAGACCTGCTGAGCTTTTCCAGCAACTTCTGTTTTTGTTTCTGACTTACAATATCCGCAGTTCTTTCGGTTTCTATGCACATTAAGTACTGTACGGATTCATGAAGGATTTAACATGCAAACAGCAGGACTTTCTTCTAAAAGATGTAATTAAAAAATCAGCCAATTACACTGGAAATGAAAATTATAGGATCCCATAAAAATTAGTTTTGTGAAGACTCTTTAACAAAAGTATATATTATATGACAAGAGGTATCATGCAATGTAGTAAGAACAAATAAACTGGTTGAAGTTCTATAAATACATTGATATTATAAAATTCGTAAGTTACTTAATTTTAATGTGATTGGACCTTGATGCTGGAATGCCAAATTACAAACAATCACAACCATTTATACAATAGGAGATGAGATGATGATAGTTTGCCATGTCAGCACTGGATAAGATGTTGCCGTGGAGAAAGCAATGGGCTCCCGCGCTACCAAGTAGTTTGAAAGAGGTATTTAAGATCAAGGAGGGTTTTATTAATACTGCTGGGACTGGGTATCACAAAAAATCATTTTTAACTGGAATGTTTATTCCATCATCTATGAGTAACCTCATGTTAAATAATTGAAAAATGACACATAAACATAGGAGATGGGAACAAGACTAATCACCCCCTCAAGCCTGCTCCACAGTTTGATTGGCACTGATCTGATTGTAACTTTAATTTTACTTTCCTGCTTATCCTCCAAAATCCTCCACACTTTCATCATTCAAAAATTGAGTCTTGAATATATGTGACCGAGCTTCCACTGTTCAATGGGGTATGTCCTACAACTAACAATCTTCTGAGAAAAGAAATTCCTCCTCATCTCTGTCTCAAATGGGAGATACTTTACTTTGAAACTGCTCCCTTTGGTTCTAGATTTCCCCAGGTGGGGAAACATCCTCTCAGCTTCAATATTCTCCATACACAGAATAATTTACTAATTACATCGATATGCTATAGTCAGTTCCTACATAAAATATTTCTCAATACACAGAAGCTTAAAGATGCCTGTTAAAATACTTCTCTCCCAAAAAAGAGCTTTTAGAGACTCCTTTGTATTCTGTAGAGGGGCACCTTTAGTGGAAGCACAGCCAGATTTATGGACAGAACTCTCTTCCAAACCATATGCATGGAAATCCAACAGACTTAGTATGTATTTGAAATTTTCCTTTTCTTTTTTGCAGGTTTGGCTTTTTTGTGGCCATAACAAAAAACATGCAATTGCAGAAATCCCAGGTCAATGCACTTATCTACAAACTGGATCTTCAGTTAGACAGATGGCTTGTAATTCCTGGTGTAAGCATTCTTACATTTCCTACAGAATCTATTTCCTGGTACCAATGGCAGACATAATTTGAAATAAATAATTTGAGAAGAATTCCTAATGATCATGGTAATGTCCCAGGAGCTTAATCCAGATCTTTTGGAATCAGGTACAAGTCCACTCTGTGAATAACCATTTGTAAATTAATAAAAACAATTTGCCATATTGCCATTGTGGTAAATTAAAATATATTAACACTCAGACTAAAATATATTAACACTCTGCTGATTTATCTGATCACAATATGGGATGCAAGCACATACCATCTTATATATCTCCGAATAGCATGTATCCAGCAAAAATCAAGCCCAGCAGCACTTTCAAACCCAGAAAAAAAATACTTCACTGATTCACGCTTTTAATTTTTGACGCCCTCTTTGGCAGTCCTTTGGGATCAAGTATGATTTGCTTGCACTCCAGTTTGATAAGTTATCAGCTGCCACAGAATGCAAGACTACTCAAAAAGTTCTAGGCTTCACAGAATCTCAGAACTCTTCTGGCACAAGCAGCAGCAATTTAGTTAATTGTGCCTGCATAAAGGCTCTTCAAACGAACATCACTACTTGGTGCCAATCTCCTGCTTCTCTCCCATATCCTTGCACACTATTTCTATCCAAATAATCGTCCAATGTCCCTCTTGAATGCCTCAATTGAACCTGCTTGCAGCACACATTTTCATGCAGTGCATTCCGCATCCTAACAACTTGCTGTACGGAAAAGTTTTTTCTCTTGTCACCCTTGCTTCTTTTGCACATCACTTCAAATCTATACTCTCTCGTTCTTATTCTTTTATGAGCGGGAACAGCTTCGTATTATCTAACCAGCCTGCTCATGATTTTGAGCACCTCTATTGGATCTCCTTTCAGCCCTCTTTCCTCCAGGGTGAACAGTCGTAACGTCTTCAATCTGTCCTCACAACTGAAGTTTCTCATTCCTGGAACTATTCTTGTAAATCACTTCTGCGGTCTCTCCAACGCATTAATCTTTTCTATAATGTGGTGCCCATAATTGTACATAATTCTCCAGCTAAGGTCTAACAAGTGTCTTATACAAGTTCAATGTCACTTCTTTGTTGTTGTATTATATAACCCTATTAATAAAGCCCAGGATTTTTGTATGCTTTATTAAGTGCTCTCTACACCTGCTACTTCAGTGATCTATGTACATATGTACTGAGGTCCCTATGCTCTAGCACCACCTTTAGAATCATAAATCCTATTTTATATTGTCTTTAAATGTTCTTCCTCCAACATGCATCATCTCACACATCTCTCCAATGAACCTCATCTGCCATCTATCTGGCAACTCCACCAACTTTTCAACGTCCAAAAGTTCCACACTGGCCTCCTTCTAGTTTACAATTCTTCCAAGTTTCAGGTCATCTGCAATCACCTGTCCCCTGCATACCAAACCAGATCACTAGTACGTCAGGAAAAGCAAGTGTCCTAACATTGATCCATGGGGATCTCCACTACAAACATTCCTCCATTACCCTCTGTTTCCTGTTACTCAGTCAATTTTATATCTATGTTGCTACTGTCCCTTTTATACCATGAGGCTTTCCTCAAGTCTATTGTGTGACACTACATCAAATGCCTTTTGGAAATCCATGTACATACTACATCAACAGTGTTACCCACACTCAATCTTTTTGTTACCTCCTCATAATATATCCAGCAAGTTATTAAACGTGAATTACCCTTTAGAAATGTACAGTGACTCTTCCTAATTGACCCACCTTTTTCCATGTGACTATTAATACAAATAACTGTATCTAGAAACTTCTCCACCACTGAAGTTAAACCGACTGGTCTACACTTGTTGGAATCATCCTTAAAAACTTTCGTCAACAAGGATGTACATTTGCAGTTTTCCAGTTTTCTGACATTTTCCCCCGCCAATCCAGGGAAGATTGGAAGTGCCCTCACAATTTCTACCCTTACTTCCTTCAAAATCCTTGGATGTATCACATCCGGTCGTGGTGTCTTGCCAACTTTTATGCACGAACGAGACTTCTTACTTACTAGTTTGGAATCCTTCTAGCAGCACAGTTTCCTCCTCTGTTACCATTGCCTAGGCAGCATCCTTCTCTTTTGTAAAGACAGATGCAAAGTACTCATTTAAAAACCTCAGCCGTGATCTTTGCTTCCAAGTGTAAATCGCCTTTCTTAGTCTCTAATTGGCTCCACTCCTCCCTTAACTACTCTGTTACTAATTATGCGCTTTGGAATCCCCTTCAAGTAAGCTGCTGGTCTTTTTTCACTGCCAAATGGTTTACTTTGGTCAAAGGGTGAAAACAGAAGCTAGATGGCTGTGGTGCTAAAAAAGACACACCTATTTGAATGTCTAATCTTGGCATGCAAATTTGGTCCTGACTGTCATTCACTGTGACCTGAACTCAACTGGCGATGCAAAACTAACACATAGATGTAATATTCAAGTGCTAACTAGATGAATCATCATTGAACAATATACGTGAGCTACTTGCATTCACTTCCACTGAAGGCATGAAGTGCTCTGCCTGACACAAAGCAGCTTGCTAAAGTATTGCTCAAAGAGAGATGTCGCACAGATTCATAGCCATGTGAATGAAGGTCCTTCTGGAGGAGGTCCAGAAGAGGGTGACACCACTCAGCCCTCCTGTCACTGTCTCCTACAGTAGTTGATACTGCTCTGTTTACCTTTATGTTTTCATTCCATTTTTCTCCAGATTAAACAGTCCTATTAGTAAGATGCTAATGACCAAACACTCCTCCTCTGCTGCTTACTTCTAAAAGATGGACTAGAACAGCCTTTTCTTTTAAGATGAAATCCTCTAAGAATTTCAGAATAAAAATGCTAAAGCGTTGATGAAATCATAAAAAAGAGTCAGGAAGTTATTTGCTGCTGCATTCCCCATTTTTGTCTGCTTCCTATAGCCACAGTATTATACGGCTGCTGTAGTTAACTTTCTAGGCCATAGTAACCTCCCCACCATCCCCAGGATGTTGAGTGTGGTGAACTTGTTGATAGTTATGCCATTGAATATCAAGTGGTGGTTGGATTCTCTTGTTGTAAATGGTCAAATCCTGGCCCTTTGCTGATGTGCATGTTACTTGTCACTTAGAACCCCAAGTCTGTATGTTGTCCAGCTATTGCTGCTCTTTCTCAGCAAGTTGCCGAGGGTATATTCTTCTGTCACAATATTAATTTTTATTTTATTATTCTGGTTCTAAATCTAATCCTGGTTTCAATTCTATTATAAGAGATAACAAGGTGTAGAGCTGGATGAACACAGCAGGCCAAGCAGCATCAGAGGAGCAGGAAGGCTGACGTTTCGGGCCTAGACCCTTCTTCAGAAAAATTCTATTGAATGCACAAAGCAATTCTCTAATTGGTGTTGCACATTGCAGGAGCCAACATTTCCTGTAAATTGCTTAAATTTTCAAATTGCTGAAAGGTTTCTTTGTGCATAGATCCAAAGCTTAGATTTCTACTCAGAAAATAGTGAAATTAAAAACAGCACCTTACATTTATATTAGCTTTCAGCTGCTGTCTTTATCCAACTATGAAACGAAATCTGATATGGCAACTTGAGCCGAAAATCCAAGCATCAGGACATCTTGGAATATTAGCTCATTATTTTTATTTCTACTCAACACTTGAGAAATCGTTTTCTTTAATTGAGAGAAAAAAAATGTTGACTTTTACTTCATCTTCACTCAAATATTGTAATGATGTCATGCCATGTGGAGTCATGCTGTAAAAATAGCAGAAACACTCAGCAAAGTCAATAAAAAACAAGGAGAAAACAATGTGAGTTAACATTTCAATTATGGACTGTTTGATGGGCTTAAAATAGATAATGTTAGGATAGTACTACAGAACATTGTTTACCACTGCTGGCAGCTTATAGTTTCTTAATCCTAAATCAGCAAACATGGATGGAAATGTTATTTTCTCTGGCAATTCACATACAGAACTAAAATGTTTTATTACAATCCCAAGAGAATTTGAATTCACTCAAATTCAAAGTAGATATATTTTATTCTTTGAACTCACTGTTACCAGCTGAATCAAACATTTTTTCAACTCATTTCAAATTCCTTATGGAGATTGTAATACAAACAATTTAGTGATGGCTGTCAAGCTTCATCCTGCCAACTCTGCTCTGGATCCCCAGGGTATCAACAACATCCAAAGAAGTTACTTAATTTGTCAGCACTATGTTCCCTACTCCAGGAATAAACTCACATGCAGACACATCTGGCCACTGAATGGGCCAACGGTAAATTTTTCACGAGTAAATATCAATTCCAGTGTGCATAAAGATTTCATTAAAAGCCTGACAAAACACTTACAAAGTTAATACTGTGATCTGTAGTAAACCTCTTGTTTACCGTAATGTTGACAAACTCTAAAGCAGATTTACAAAACAATCACGGAATTTTAAATGTAACTGAGTTGTGCCCATAATCACATGATGCTGGAGTATCCAAGACTTTTTTACCCGAGTTTCATATCTCATAAATGTGGCCACAACTCTGATTGGAAATGCAAATTCACACCAATTGTGCCAATTAGTTAGTGTGCAGCATATTGCATCCAGATACTTGGGTGCAAAGGCACATATGAAAACATTGACCAGCGCTTGGCCCACAAAGATAACTCATCAATTGAAGCTGGGTCTAGGTCTCTTTATCCTTCCCCTGCAGGCTAGCATTCAAGAAGAGGGATGCACTGCTGAAGATGTGGAAAGCTCTGGTCAGACTTGCATTTGGAATACTGTGAAACAGTTTTGGGCCCCATATCTAAGGAAGATACACTGGCTTTGGGGGCGGGGGGAGGGGGTCCAGAGGAAGTTGACAAGAAAGAATGATCGCAGGGATGAAGGTCTTGTCATATGAGGAGTGGCTGAGGACTTTGGTTCTACACTTTATGGAATTTAGAAGGATGAGAGGATCTCATTGAAACTTACAGAATACTGACAGGCCTGGATAAAGTGAACATCAGGAAGGTGTTTCCATTCGTAGGACAGACTAGGATCCCAGCACCTCAGAGTGAGGGAACAATCCTTTAATACTGGAGGTGGAATTTCTTCAGCCAGGGAGTTGTGAATCTGTGGAATTCATTGGTACAGAGGTTGTGGAGGCCAAGCAATTGAGTGTATTTAAGGTAGAGACAGTTAGGTTTTTGATTAGCAAAGGCATCCGAGGTAACGGGGTGAAGAATGGGTTTGAGAAGCATATCAGCCTTGATCAGATGACGCAGCAGACTCAGAGTCATACAACATGGAAACAGACCTTTCAGTCCAACTAGTCCATGCCGACCATGTTCCCAAACTAAACTAATTCCACTTGCCTGTGTTTGGCTCAAATCCCTCCAAACTTTTCCTATTCACGTACTTATCCAAGTATTTTTAAAATATTGTAACTGTATCTGCATCCACTACTTCCTCTGGAAGTTCACGTGTGTGAACCACCCTGTGTGTAAAAAAGTTGCCCCTAATGACCCTTTTAATTCTTTCTCCTCTCACCCTAAAAATACTCGCCCTGGTTTTAAACACTCCCAAACCTTAGGGAAAAGACCCTTGCAATTCACCTTATCAATGCTCCTCATGATTTTATAGACCTCTAGAAGATCACCCCTCAACCTCCGACACTCCAGTGAAAAAAGTTCCAGCCTATCCACCCTGTTTTTATAACTCAAACCCTCCATTCCCAACAACATCCTGATATATCTTTTCTAAACCCTCTCCAATTTAATAATATCTTTCCTATAGCAGGGCAACCAGAACTGCACACTGTACACCAGAAGAGGCCTCACAAATTTCAAATGGCCCAATTCTGTTCCTAAATCTTATGGTTTTATGGTTTATTGGCACACTCAAGCCTGAGAGATAGTGCCAAGAAGTGGGAGAAATACAATTTTTTGATCTGAAATTCAAACAAAATCCACGCTAATAATTTTGAAAAATGAACTGTTTTTGCTCGATGTAAAAGATAATAACTCATTTATTTATTTCTACCCTTTGTGCTGAATCACAGACAGACCCTGATTTGAAATGATCCTTCAAGCAATTGCCAATACTGGTACAGCAGGATTATAAGAGGGACAGATGTTAATGTCATTCGGTTGTTGCAGAATAACATTCCAAATGTGCTTCACAAGTATGTTATTGAATAAAATTTGACATTTAGCCACATAAGATTAGAACATGGGACCGTGAGACAAAGATGTTTTGGGAGGGAATTGGAGAACTGTGGAGAATTACTAGCATAAACCCATGTGCTACTTTATGAATTGTACTTTTGTCCAAAAACACTAATAATTCCATTTCTCCAGTAAGAAAACAAAAGTCAATGTAATGGATCCGAAACAAAGTCTCAATTGTCAAATGTTTTCGGCAAAATAATAGTTAAAGTTTATCAGCACTGTGACAAGCCAACTATAAAATAATGACGATTGTTGGTCATATGCACAATGCTGCTAGGAATTAATGTAATAAAACTTTAAACTGCAAATCAACAAAGTTGGAAGTATAAAGATATAGGTAGCTCAATAATTGTCACGTGTAATAAAAATATCAGAGTTGCGTTCCAGTTCTTCAATAATCTTCTGAGTTATCATAGGTATATTTGTTATGTACCCACTAACCTTCAACATATTGACACTTCATATTTAATCTCACATTTCAATTATTCATTTTTCACATTTCCTTTGTTGGGATTTGAGGTTTAGGAATTATGCCTACCAGAAAAAAAATTAGACATGATTTTACAGCACTTCACAACTTCATTTCTTCCCCAATATTAGTATCCATCAAACTTAAATCTAGGGATTTCAGAGGGCCTAACTTATCAATGTGCTTTGTAATCTAAAATGAAGGTTTAAAAATCAATATTTTCCTTGAAGGATCTTTTCTGGCTGTTGGGTTACAAAAATAAAATCATCCTGTTTCAGAATTGGTACAAATGTGTTTTTAAAAAAAATCTTTATCTGTTTTATCCATAACTGCCCTTACCGAGCAAGGCTAGTGTGATAAGCATTTATTGTCCATCCCTAACTAACTGCCCAGAGGGCAGTTAAGAGTCAACCACATTGCTGTGGGTCTGGCGTCACATGTAGGCCAGACCAGGTAAGGATGGCAGTTTCCTTCCTTAAAGGACATCAGTGAACCAGATGGGTTTTTCCTGACAATCGACAGTGGATTCATGGTCATCATTAGATTCTTAATTCCAGATATTTTTATTGAATTCAAATTCAACCATCTGCCATGGCTGGATTCGAACCCAGGTCCCCAGAATGTTATCCGGGTCTCTGGATTAACAGTCCAGCGATAATACCACTAGGCCATTTCCTCCCCTAAACTTAATGGTGTTTCTGCATCACAATTCGACAACTGAATACTGCAAAGTGAACATCAGTGTTTGTTTAAAAAAATGAGAGAAAATTGGAGCAGTTAACAGTTATAGGGACACGTGAAGGATCTCATAATAAATAAGAGCATTTTGTATAGCCAATAGCAGACTGAGGCCAAGTTTGAGCACACTTCAGAGTACAAAACTGCAGCTTCCTAGACCTGCCTCTGTAATCCACATTTAACGTATGTTGTTGTTTTTCAAATAATAGAAGTGTGGAATGCTTTTATTGAAAAGAGAAAGCTGTTACTGGAATATTCAACTTTAAAGCATCCTTCCTACCAACCAGAAAATCAAGAGTGTGCCCTCATCACTCATGAATCTTTCTGAGATTTCAGCTTATTGGTGAATATTGTAGTTCTTCAGAAACTTGTTGGGTCAGTTTTTGTTACATTCAATGTCAAAATATATGAAGAAGTCTCATCTCTCTACTTTCTCACTGACAGACTTGACAATATGGCATTATCACTGGAACCAATTGGTTCTGATAATGCCCATCAGATAGAAGTAAAGTGATAAATTGTTTTAGAAATAACTGGGTACTATTTGATTTGAATTTATACAAATCTGAAATCTTGTTTTTAAGATAATTACTAAGTGTTCTCATAGTTAGGTGTACAAGCTGGGAAATTCTCTAAAAGGGGCCTTTCCAATCTCCACAATTCTTCAGTTTAATCTGAGAAGTTAGTTCTTCATAGTACAAAAATCTAGAATAAAGCATTCTGCAGCCACTGCTGCTCAGAACTTAGTGGATGGTTAATCACTGATCAGTCAGTGCCATGGAAAGTCATCATTGCAGGGTGCAAACACCATTACTGGATACAGCTGAGTCAGAATTGTGACACAGTGTCTTTAGCAATTGAAACCACATCTTAAGAATGAAAAAAAGTCTTAAACATCCCTTTTGTTCAATTAGTAGAATACTTAACCCCAGATCTTCTGCCATCTGGCTTGCTGGACAGTGAACACAGCCCCAGATATACAAGTTGGGTCCCTCTGGAAGTCCTGGTGCAATGACACTGCAGGAAATTGTCTGGGAAGTTTGAACTTCAGATAGACAATCTCAACCTCCTTGGGACACTACATGAATGACTCCAACCTTGAGTTCGAGTCAGAGACTTAGGAGAGATCTGACTCATTGATCCAAGAAATATTTAACAAACTAAAACCATGTCTAACTCTGGAGTATCAAAACAACTGACTCTACCCAATCAGGCATGTTGACACTTGACCCTCCATCTTTTCCCCGGACTCTCTGACGTCTGACACTCTGACCACACCTGACCACTAATTCACACACAGCCTCCAATAATCCCTGACTCACACTCAGGTCTACTGCTTCTTCCAAAGATTACCGCACTTATTGATTTAGAAGTATTGTTGCAAAGTTGGGTAGAGTATGTGTGGATTGGGAGGCAGAAAGTTAGAATTTGGTTTTTGTCAAATGCTAGGGGGGAAAGCATTGTGTGGTCCCTTTAAAAGATGACTGTGCTTTTCTATGCTTAGAGATTTAAAAAGGATGTCTGTCAGCAGCAGCTTGAAAGTTTGCAAGTAACAGAGAGCACCTGAATTGAAACACTTGTATCAAAAGGCCGTGCAGTTAGCAGGCCAAACAGCAGTTTCTACCAAGACAACAAGTTTTGAATTTTGTCAATTTGAACCAGGCACTTAAATACCAAAAACGAATTAAATTTAAATCTGATGGTTTTGACAACGTAGGACCAATCCTATTGTAGTAAACACTGATATGTCATCAAGGATATAAAAGAAGGGGAAGTTGGGCAAAGACAGCAGAGCAAACTGCCATCCGCCACAACTAACAGCCCTCAGCTCTAAAAAAAGAATTGTTGGCTCTCTCAGACTCCTCTGTGTTTTAGAGAAAACACCATCTAAAGAACAAAGATACCCAAGACACAACTAGCCAATATTCCTAACAGAAGAATTGACAGAGAATGTCTTCCTGACAAGGATTGACGGAGAAGGCACAGAACATTCCGGAAGACACATAACCTGGCTGTAATTTTGAGAGACTAAATTCATTTTTTTCTTATGTATAAGTGGAATTTGTATTTATTGGATCAGCATATCATTAGAATCTTGTTTCATTCAGGAATAGTAAGTAATTAGAAAGGGTTTATTCGGTTTGTTAATAGTTTAGTTAGTTTGTTCACTGTTAAGAGTTAAATAAACAAATTGTTACTTTTTGATTGTAAAGTGAGTGTCGGGATTTATTTTGTTTAACCACTAGGAATTGCTAAAAGGCAGGTTATATCACTTTTCACATTCCTTTTACAGATTATCGGAGGAGGTGCTCCTCTTTCGGTTTTCGCACCAGGGCGGGGTGGGGGGAGTGGTTGGAGGGGTATCAATCTCCACTTTATAACAGACTGGGAGCTCATGTTCAGGATTTGAATGGATCTGAATGGATTTGGACAGATCTGAATGGGTCTGAACAGATTTGGACATCTCTAAGATACGAAAGGTCCCAGCAGATTTAAACAGACTTAGGGATTAGTGTCCTAGATCTTTAAATAAAATGTAAGCAAGAATTGGAAAATATGTTTAATTTGATTGTTTGTTGTTGGTTGAATCAGAAGTGGGGAAATGGCTTTAAGCACTGCTAAAGAGGTTCTGGGGGTCGAAGGTGCTTCCCAAATTTGCCAAGAAAGTTTAGAAAGACAGAAGTTCGGGATATTTTCAGAATTAGCAGACAGGCTAAAATTGAGTTTAACTAGGGATAATAAGAAGCTGAAATTGTAAAGCGTTAGTCAAGCATTTAGGTATATTGGAGAAACAGGTGCATTGGAGTTAGAACAAATTAAATTGCAAATGAGACAATTAGAGTTAGAAAGTGAACTTAAAAGGCTGGAGTTAACTGAAACAGCTTGAATTACAGTTAAAAGCAGAGGAAAGCGAAAAGGAAAGAATCGCTCTAGCAGAACAAAAAGAAAGACAGAGTTTGAATGTCGGAAGTGGACAATTAGACAGGAAAGTGAAAGTAACTGGTTGGAGATGAAGGTGGAAGGTATGCTTACTGAGGAGGATAGTGATGATGAACAAATCTATTGTAGACAAAGGCCTGGTAGGGATATGTACAAATATTGTCAAAATGTCAAAACATTACCAAAATTAGATGAAAAAGATGTAGAAGCCTTTTTCAATTCCTTTGAGAAATTGCCAAACAGATGAACTGGCCAGAGTCTACGTGGGTAATGTTAATTCAGACTAAGTTGGTCGGCAGGGCTAGTGAGATGTTTGCAGTGCTGTCAGAGGAAGTGTCAAGAGATTAAGTAGTAAAACAGGCTATTTTGAGTGCCTACAAACTGGTACCAGAAGCATACAGACAACAGTTCAGAAATGTATGAAAGGAACCACGTCAGACTTATATCGAGTTTGAAAGAATTAAACAGAGCAACTTTGATAGATGGGTGAGAGCATTAAAAATGGAAAAGACATACAACAGACATTATTCTGCTGGGGGAGTTTAAAAACTCACTTCCAAAAATGATTAGAACTCATATTACAACTCATGTTGAGGAACAAAGTGAAAACAGCCAGAAGAGCTGCAGAAATGGTGGATGAACACACATTAGTACATAAATCAAAATCTAGTTTCCAACGACAATTTAATTCTGAGGGATAGAAATTGGGAAATGGGAGATCCTTCAATAAAAAGCAAAAAGTAGATTACACTGGAAACTGTTTACCACATGTGAAAAAAGAAACCCAAGAGGATGGAAAAGGATTTTCACTGCTGTAAGGTGGAACACACAAAGTCACAGTGCTGGTGGTTTAAGAAACTCACTGGGAAAAATGATGTGGTAAAAGAGGCTTAAACCAGTGGGATTATTTGAGGTAGTGAAGGAAATTCCAACAGAAGTCGAGGGACTGCAGGAGAGTGCACAGCCCAGTCACGGGCTGGATAGTATGATAGCGCCCAATCTTTTCAAAGACGTCACCTCTGTAGGTAAAGTTTACTCAGGTAGAACAGGGGTAGTAGGTAAAGAAGTTAAAATATTGAGAGATACAGGAGCCAGACATTCTCTAATAATAAGAGATGAAAATATTTACATTCCTGAAATGTTGCCCAAGAGAGTGATAATCTGTGGAATAAATGGAGATAGAATTAGTGCTCCCCTGTGTAAGATAAGGCTAGAAAGTCAAATCAAGACTGGGGAAGTGATAATTGGAGTGATGGAAAACTTGGTTATTCCAGGAATACAGTTTGTTCTTGGAAATAACATAGCTGGATCAAAGGTGGGAGTGATGCCCATTGTAGTGGACAAGCCAAAAGAAAACCAAGGAACTCAGGAGTTAAAAAGAAAATACCCTGGAATTTTTCCAGACTGTGTGGTGACGAGATCCCACAGCCATAAGTTAAAATAAGAAGGGGAAACAAAAGAGAAAGGTGAAGGAGTTGAGGTCCAGTTAGCCGATACTCTGTGTGATGAAACGGTAAAGGAAAAACCTAAGCAGATAAGAGGATCAGGCAGAGGTGTTTAGTTCTGAAAGACTAATGGAGTTACAACAAAAAGATGAGATGATAAAGGATTTTTATCATAAAGCCTACTTTGAAAAGGAATCAAAATATATTCCAGAATGCTGTTACCTTAAGGATAAAATCTTAAGGCGGAAATGGAGACTTTGACAGGTTAGTGCATGTGAGAAACGGGCAAAAGTTCACCAGATTGAGTCACCAGTAGCATACAGACAGGAAGTATTGCGGGTAGCACACAAATTATTTAGGAGTGAGGAAGACTCAGACTAAGATACAGAAACATTTCTATTGGCCCGGGCTACATAAAGATGTTGAATTTGCCATACCTGTCATGTGTGTCAGGTGGCAGGAAAGCCACAGGCAGTAATAAAACCGACCACCTTTCATGCCAATTCCTGCATAAGAACCTTTTATGCAGGTTATAATTGATTGTATAGGTCCCCTTCCATAAAACCAAAAGTGGGAGCCAATATTTGCTAACCATAATGGATGTGTCTACCAGGTTTCTGGAGGCAATTCCATTATGGAATGGCAAGGCAAAAAAGGTCGCGAAGGAGTTGCTTTCCTAACCCGTTATGGACTACCCAGGGAGATTCAGTCAGACCAAGGGTCCAATTTGACTGCCAAATTAATTAAGGAGGTCATGGATAGTTTAGGCATCAAACACTTGAAATCAAGTGTGTATAACCTGAATCCCAGGGAGTACTAGAACGGTGGCATCAGACCCTAACGGCAATGGTGAGGGCTTATTGCCAGGATTACTCAAATCATTGGGATAAAGGTATCCCATATATATTATTTGCTATTAGAGATGCTCCAAATGAATCTACTCAGTTTACTCCACTTGAACTGATATTCGGACACAACGTCAGAGGGCCTTTAAAAGTAATTAAGGAAAAGTTGATAGGTCTGAAGTCAGAGATCTCATGGTTGGATTATGTATCTGAGGTGAGAGAAAGAATAAAACAGAGTAGGTGAATTAGCCAGACAACATTTCAAGGTGGCACAGTGCCTACTGAAGCAAGAGGTAGGTAAGAAATCTAAAATTTGTACGTTTGCCTGTGGGGATAAAGTATCTGTACTGCTACCAGTGGTAGAAGATCCCTTTAAAGTAAGATTTAGTGGTCCCTATCAGATTGAGAACAAGCTAAGTTAGCTGAGTTATCTGGTAAGATGCCAGACAGGAAAAAATTTATGGGGGAGGTGCCACGTGAACATGCTGAAACCTTACTATGACATGGAAAGGGAACGGGAGAAACAGGTATTAGTTACTGCCATTCAGAGCGAGGAATCAAATCCAGATGATTTGGATAATTTATTCAATTTGAATAAATTGGATAATGAGCAAGTCTTTAAAGAATGGGATAGGGTAGTAAGCTATCTGTCCCAGGAACAGAGAACTGAATTGAAAGACTTGTTACAGTGCTACGAGGACATAAGTAGAAATAGAATGGGGAGCACTAACACCATAGTACATGAACAAAAACAAAATTGCTGGAAAAGCTCAGCAGGTCTGGCAGCATCTGTGAAGGGAAAAACAGAGTTAACATTTCGGGTCCGGTGACCCTTCTTCAGAACTATGAGTATGAGTACCATCTAAAGAACAAAGTTACCCAAGGCACAACCAGCAAATGTTCCTGACAGAAGAACTGACGAAGAAGGCACAGGACATTCTGGAAGACAAGTAACCTGGCTGTAATTTCAACAGACTAAATTCTTATTTTTTTTCTTATATATAAGTGGGACTTGTATTTATTGGAATAGCGTACCATTAGAATCTTATTTTATTCGGGAGTAGTTAGTAGTGAGAAGGGGTTTATCTGGTTTGTTAACAGTTTAGTTAAATTGTGCACTGTTAGAGTTAGATAAATAAATTGTTACTTGTTGATTGTAAAGGGAGTGTCAGGGATTTATTTTATTTAACCACTAGAAGGCAGGTTATATGACTTTTCACACTCCTTTTACAGATTATAAGGCAAGGTGCTCCACTTTGGTATTTCAGTTTTGGCTAACAGAGGGGAATCAATCTCCACTTTATAACAGTATTCCATATTTGAAAATCAACCAAACACAGAGAGAGGTAAGTAGGCAATTTTGCATCTGGTCAATGTTGGAAAAAGACGTTCTGACACTGACTGGAAGATGTGGGCCTTAAGAAGATCTAAAATACCAAAACCTAAACTAACAACAAAGCAAATCAATAAAGTATTAGGCATAATTTTGCAGTGGCTGAACTTTTAGGTTCTCATTTCCAATTTATCATCCATGGATATGAAGGAACATGACTTGAGAGAAGTCAGGGTTAACAATCACTAGTCATCTACAGCTGAGTAAACCAAAGTCCACAGTGAAGGTGGTTACAAAACCCTGTTACTGGTGCTTTGGCCAACACTGAACACAGTTGCCCGTTTGTAAATGCAGAGTGTACAGGTACACTGTAATAAGGGTCAGCTTACAAAGACATATCAGAGGAAGGAACATGGGGAAAATGCAGTTGGAAAATATGGCAAACGTTGCAAACTTTTGTAAAACACCAGCAGGGCAACAAGGGATCAGTTGAAACTCATACAGTAAGAAATAAAAGGATGTCTAATAAAAATTCACAGGCATTATAAACCACATTAACATTGGATGGAGCCTCAGTGGATTAGGGGGTTGAGCTGGGGGCATCTGTTGGTGTATTCGGAGTTAGAGTCAGAGACTTAGGAGAGATCTGACTCATTTACCTAAGAAATACTGAACAAACTAAAACTATACCTAACTGGAGTATCAATACAATGGACACCCTCCCCAGCCAATCACTCACACTGACCAGCACCCTTTGCCCTCTGAAAAAAAAATCCAGCCAAAAAAGGAGTATGTTAGGGGTGAAGTGAGAGAAGAAAATCTGAAATTGAATGAAAAGGTGGTGGCTACCAAAGACGTGCAAGTCAAGATAATTGGCAGCAGAAAAGTTACATTTGTATTTGAGATCATGTTTTAGTCTCAGAAGGTCTTGAAGAAGATGGGAATTGGTTAAAATAAAAAGAGGCTGATTACTGGATGGTTGGGTAGAGTCCTAGTAGTCATTCCAACACAAGTTTTTGTTTAAAATAGAAACTACAGTGTGGAAGCAGACCATTCGGCCCATTGAGTCCATATCAACCCTCTGAGGAGCATCTAATCCTAGACTCATCCCCTATCCTATCCCTGTTAACCTGCATTTCCCATGGTTAACCCACCTAACCTGCTCATCCCTGGACACTATGGGCAATTTAACATGGCCAATTGACCTAACCTGGATATTTTTGGACAGTGGGAGGAAACCTGAGCACCTAGAGGAAACCCATGCAGACACGGGAAGAATGTCTGTATGGAGTTTGCATAGTCTCCCAAGGCTCAAATCGAACCTGGATCCCTGACACTGTGAAGCAGCAGTGCTAACCACTGACCTACGGTGCCACCCTAAGTTGTGCCTAAAGCCAGTTCAGACCTGACTTAGACTAATACATCTGATGAAACGGAACATTCAGTCGAAGGTCAAGGATAAAATAAGTTCTTGCCAGAAAAAAAAATTCTGCTCAGTTTCAGGCCAAGACAGATCAAGGTCTTTCCCCAGGTTCTGAAAGTTGGAGTCCCTTTATTAATATTGAACCAGTGATTAAGTTAGATTTGTGACTAAATAGTAGACAAGAGATACAAAATAATTTGTGTGGAATTGTGAACATTGTGCAGAATTTCATAAACAAGAAGGAGCATAATAGCACACTCTTGTGGCCACTTGCACATACATATACAACTGAATAAACTAGATTTTGTTCGGTATTGATTTTCTGTAGTGTTGAACGCAATTTAGTCTGCCCTAAAAAGATATCATTGATACCACGAGTATTATGCTCCCACTAATACTCAAAAAGCTTTACATACTTTTCCTTGGGGTACACCCTTCTAATCCCATTCACTTTCCAATGTCCATATGATTAACATGTTGACTGACCAAATATTACTGAGAAAGGTAGAAAAATAATTCCACTTTGCAGAGTGCTGCTCTGTCACTTAAATTCACACAAACTTGTGGCCTGATTTAGGAACAATTACTTTCCTATTAGTGCTGCTGACAGTGTTGATGAACAGGAGCTTCGCGAATCATAGCTTTTGGGCATGAAATGGTACTCACTGCTTCTTAACTCGAACAATTCATCTCTATCACTCATGCCAACTTCAAATTAGGAATTCAAAGTAGCCTCAATATTAGAAATTTCTGCAGCCATCACAGGATATCTGTGGTTTGCTAACCAGGGATAGGATAACAATAGAGTTAAGTAACATTTTCAGGTTTCCATCCGAGTGTTAGAATGTAATAGCAGTCAAGCTGGAATCATAATGTTTAAACATCAGTGAATCCAAGACTCCAATGGGGAGCTAAACTAGCTGTGAAAAAGATTGTGTGCGCTTTGTGGTAAGGATGCAGCATTCAATTTTGTGGTACTCCTCAATATATTGTGGCCAATCACTCCCATTTCACAGTCGGTATTTTTGAATCAGCATTCAGTAGCTTATTTGTGGCCTCTGTGGCCCTGGCTATTGTTCACAAAGCTGATTGTGAACTGCCCATTGCTTTTGAACTGATCAGCAGGGCAGGATGGTCAAGATTCTTTTCAGCAACACAGAAGCAATGGTCAGGAGTAGAGAGTAAGGGAGGCTGTAGTTGTCGTGCTAGTATGAACTCAGATGGTGAGGAGGAGAAGAACAATAGCAACAAATAACAACATCAGAAGAAAATGTGGTAGCTGAGAGGACAAAAGGAGAAGAAAGTGTTGACATGGGCGGGGGAGGTGGGGTTAGAGAGCAGAGATATTGCTGCATTGAATTATTGCCTACGCGAGTCAAAAGTGGAAGTGTTAGTGAGCTCTAAAGTACGGTGTATCAACATGATGAGGTGGCTGAAGACAGAGAAAAGGCCATCTGTGAACTGGGCGAGAAGGGGAAAGAATGCTCATGTCACTGTGACAACCATATAAACAAATCGTAAAGGAAGTCGTCAATTCAGCAACAGTGAACTCCAAAACATACAACCAAAAAAACAATTTCTCCTCAGGAAATAAATAAAAACCACAGTAAAATGCACAATCATCCACAAAAATCAATTTTATATGCATATATAAAGTTATGACAAAGGATTTGTGTTGTATTTCAGTTGTTAACGTGTTAATGGTATAGTGTGCAAAATCAACTAAATTTTGCATACATGGAGTTCAATTGAATTTGAGTATACCTTTATTAATAAAGAGCAACTTATGACTGCCAATTACTGTGGTATGATGGCAACTATCTCATAAAGGCCCTTTCAAAATCAGCCATTCAATAGCTTCCTAATAATGCAGTGAAAAGTAACACAACTGTAAAGTAATAATAGGCTTTTAAATTTATTGTTACTTTGCTTGGGAACTGAAACCTATTTTGTTATTTAATTCACTGAATTAGTTGACAGCATTGGTGAATACTGCAGAATAGCAATATTCTGATATTCCAGCTTTGCTTTCAACTATCATCAGCACTATCTTGTTACAAATGTAATACATGATGGAATATGAATAAATTATTTGAATGTTTTTCTTAATATTTGAATGATTAGTTGAAGGTAATAATATTTAATCTTCACATCATAAATCAATTGAGTCTCAGTCAGCATGTGATGTCATCTGAACAAATGTATTTTCTCATAAACATTTCATACACTGTCACTTCCAAAACAAGAGAAGCAGAAGTACCACATTTATAAACCTGAAGCAAAAACAGTCAAATGAACTTCACTTTGATATTTATATGCACTATAATATTATTTTTTTTCTGTTACACAGTCTTAATGCAACGTGAATAAAAAAAGAGATGATGCCTACTCTCACGATGTGCTGTGTTTCATGCTAACGGAAGAATGAAAGTTATAGCGGAGAAAAGAAAGGAAACAAGGTAGATATGGTTTCACAATAATACATACATAGCTAAAGCCAAAAACAAAGTCAGGATAGCTTCAAAAAGGAGCAAAGAAAAACAAAACTGCATTAAGTAACTGCTAATGGAGGCGGCAAACAGAGAGTGTACTCAACAAAATGCAGATTTAATTGAGGGAAGAGTTTGTTATATGTTATTTGTAAAGAAGATATAAATTGGTAATTTAGGCCTTGTTTAAAATTGCATTGCAAGCTGCAAGCAGATAAAGAATTTAATTTAATTGCTTTGAGTCCAGTTCTAAACTGTAATCTGGACCTGCAACCTCTAAATAATGCTGATGACAGAATAAATAAATGTATGTAGCTGAAAATTCCAGTGTTTCTTTGATGGGGCAGGGGTGGTTGGCATGTTCGGTTATCATCAGTTAGGGCTGAAACTAGTATTACAGGCCTGCGAATCATAATTTGTCCAGCTCCTGATTCAAACAGTGAACTACTGTGTATTAAGGCCATGAGGAATGCTGACTTGAATTTGGTTACTGATTTCTATGCTAAGAATTGGACATCATGAGACATTAATAGAACAGAAGATATCCTGGGTCATATGTCATTGGAAATGACTAAGGAGCACAGCACTGCTGGGGATTCATGTTGCCCGGAAAAGTTTGTACTGTGTCAAATTGAACTCCACTGTCACTAAGGAAGTGATAACATTGTTACCCCTTCAGACAAATTTGTTAGCTGGATGAACCATAGATTATAGGGAATGATTTCTTCTAATGCATTACCAAGGATTTGAAAATTCAATGGAAGAAGACCATCAATGGATCAGAAAAGTCAACAAACAGGAACCACTGCAGGTCTGCCCAGGACAGAACACACAGCTAAGGGATGATGGCAAGTTTCAATTGAAACTCACCTTTTCATCCAAATCTAAGAATTTCCAACTAATACCAAGCTGACCACTTCCATTGCTGTCACAGGGAAAAGATTGAAGAGAAACGGTCTTGGAGTGGAAAATAACATGGTTACACATTAGCAAGAAGTAATGCAGCAAAAAAAATTAAATTCTGCCCTTATTTAGCAAAGCACCTTTCTCAGAGCACACTGTCACTAAATTGGTCCAACAATATAATAATTAGCAAAACAGCAATAATCTGATGAACAAGTTCAGGAGTGCAACAAGCCCTTGCTGTGGTGATTATAATGAGGTCAGCCAGGATGCATCTCATTGAATAGGAGTTCCCTGATTGGACCAGGTTAAAAGCCCCAGTCAAGGAGTCCTGGCTGACAGATGTAAATAGGAGTGTCGGGGTCCTACTCACTCGAGAAGTCAGCTCTAAACTAGCTGGGTCCATATCATGCACTATGCAAGTGTAAATAAAAGGTGACTTGGTGATGGGATACCAGCCTTTGTGGAGTTATTTCACTTGCCATTGTGGTACTGTTCCAACTCTGATCATATGGAGCAGGGGAAATAGGAAGAATTGGAGGGAAAAAAAACAATGCAAAGTTGAACAAGTAAATTTTACTGAATTCCAAAAGAACTTGTAAATAGAAATGTCACTAAATTAATTGATGAATTTAGACGGAGACTTCAAAATTCAGTCTAAACAATGCATAAATGAAATCCGCTTTGCTTCCATAAACACAAATTCATATGAAGAAAACTTGAATTTTGTTTAAAAGGCACTGATCATCATCTGCTCAGTTTTTGATGTTTGGTATCATCTTGGGCTGATGATGTATTGCTGTTTAGTTATAGAAGTAATGACAACAGAACCGTAACTGGTATAAAGTCATCCACCACTTGCTATTACTATGCTCAGCTAGAAGTTATTTCCTTTGGTGGGAGAATCCGGAATAAGACTGCTTAGTATGAAAATGAAACTATGCTATTTAGGCATAGAATCAGGCAGTGTTTGTGCATACAAAGGATAGCAAAAACTTTGAAATCACTCCGCAACAGACTCTGGATGCTTGGTTATTTGATATTTCAAGTAGTGTCAAGAGCATGAAATTTAGGTAGCTAAACAGAATTGCTATACTGGTCAGCAATGATCTGTATCTATCTTAATATCTGAATAAGCTTGAAGCTGCATGGCCACTTCTTGTTCCTACATTTCAATCGATTCAAACACAGAATCTTTTCAGTTCATATTTTGATGCCACCTAGAGGTAAATGTTATTGCTACTGTTTAACCAGCATGCTTCCACACAAAGCGTCTAAACTATGGCCAGGACTCCCTATTTCTGCACTGATTATCTTATTGCAGTCAGAACGTTGCAGACTGACAGAAGAACAAAAGAAACTTCAAATCATATGCCTAAAATCTGAGCACTTTTCAGGATCAATCCAAAACAATGCTTTGGGAATTGAATGTACTGCATTCCAGTTAATTGATGCCTTTGAATCAGAGACATCAAAACTTAGTTCTGTGAATGTCATCTCAAAGTTCAAATAACCATGACATATTTGCAAGTTTGTCCTCTGAAATCTTGTGTGCCTTCAGGCATTGGGAGGTCTGTTCTTGGCACTGTTACCTTGGACACAATCTCACACAGAAACATAGAAGATAGGAGCAGGGGGAGGCCATTCGGCCCTTCGAGCCTGCTCTGCCATTCATCATGATCACGGCTGATCATCCAACTCAATAGCCTAATCTTGCTTTCTCCCCACAACCACTGATCCCATTCACCCCATGTGCCATATCTAGTTGCCTCTTGAATACATTCAATATTTTGGCATCAAAATGGTAATGCATTCCACAGGCTCACTACTCTTTGGGTGAAGAACTGTCTTCTAATCTCCGTTCTAAATCATCTATCCCGAATCCTCGTACTGTGACCCCTGGTTCTGGACACACCCACCATTGGGAACATCCTCCCTGCATCTACCCTGTCCAGTCCTGTTAGAATTTTATAAGTTTCAATGAGATCCCCCTCCCTCATTCATCTGAACTCCAGCAAAAACAATCCTAACCTAGTCAATCTCTCCTCATACGTCAGACCCAGCATCCCCGGAATCAGCCTGGTAAACCTTCGTCGCGCACCCTCAAGAGCAAGAACATCCTTCCTCGGGAAAGGAGAACAAAACTGCACACAATATTCCAGGTGTGGTCTCACCAAGGCCCTGTATAACTGCAACAACACATCCCTGCTCCTGTACTCAAAACCTCTCACAATGAAGTCGAACATACCACTTGCCTTCTTTACTGCCTGCTGCACCTGCATGCTTACCTTCAGCGACTGGTGTACAAGGACACCCAGGTCCTGCTGCACACTTCGCTCTCCCGATTTACAGCCATTCGGGTAGTAATCTGCCTTCTTTTTTTTGCTTCCGAAGTGAATAACCTCACTTTTATCCAAATTATACTGCATCTTCTGCATGGCAAGCTTTGAGCCAGGAAGGACATTTATTTAAAAGAGGATGGTGGCACTCCCAAACCTCAAGGATGCCTTGATTTCACCAGAATTATGTTACTTCAGGAAGGCCTGTGGTAAAAAATCCTACATCTTTGTCAATTCAGTCTCTTAAATGGCCAAATAAGGATTATTTTAGGACTTCAGCTCACTGCCACTGGGAATAACCCAGCTGCACACGGGTCTGTCATGATTAGTCATCCACTCTGGCCAACCTTGGTTGGAGCTAACCCCTGCCCTTGCTGCTGGCATCCCTACCACTCTCTTCCCATAATACCCAACCCACAAAATGCCAACCTGCAACCTCCTTCATAATAAAATAAGAGCTAGGAGCAGGAGTAGGCCGTCCTGCGCTTCGAGCCTGCTCCGCCATTCAATAAGATCATGGCTGATCTTTTCGTGGACTCAGATCCACTTACCTGCGTTCTCACCGTATCCCTTAATTCCTTTATTGTTCAAAAAAAATCTACCTTATCTTTAAAAACGTTTACTGAAGTAGCGTCAACTACTCCACTGGGCAAGGAATTCCACTGATGAACAACCCTCTGGGTGAAGAAGTTCCTTCTCAATTCAGTCCTAAATCTGCTCCCTCTAATCTTGAGGCTATGCCCTCTTGTCCTAGTTTCACCTGCCAGTGGAAACATCCTCTCTACTTCTATCTTATCTATTCCCTTCACAATTTTATATGTTTCTATAAGATCCCCCCTCAATCTTCTGAATTCCAATGAATATAATCCCAATCTACTCAGTTCCTCCTTATAAGCCAATCCCCTCAACTCCGGAATCAACCTCGTGAACCTCCTTTGCACCCCCTCCAGTGCCAGTACATCCTTTCTCAAGTAAGGAGACCAAAACTGCACACTTCCTGCTAACACTGCTTAGCTTACTCTTGGGTCCAACACAAACTTGGAAGTCAGAAGGCTCTTCTGGCAGCAGCCACAACCTGCTGCACAGCGCTGATGAGAACAGGAGCTGCCAGCGTCTGGTTGGCATGTAGCTTTTGCTGGGCAGGATTTTCAACCCAGCAGCTTCATTCTAGGTGAAGGACCATCGATGCCTTATCAATGCCTGTTGGCATGTGATTTAGCGGGCCTTCCCTGGTAGAGGCAGCATTAGTCTCTTTCTAGTTCTCCAGCTGGCTGATGTGACCCCCACAATCTCAACAAGATTCCACCCCTCAACAGTGGATAAATCCTAAATCAAAACAGTGAGATATGTTAGTGTCAACAAGCTGAAATCTTAGTTAGATTTAAATTTTACACGTAATTTCCATGGACCAGTGACAGGAATAGATATGCAAATCTCTTTTCTCCATATCTGCACAAGTCAGACATCTTCACATATTCTGTAATCATAGATTCACAGATGTACATCATGGAAATCAATCCTTTGGTTCAACTCATTCATACTGACCAAATATCCTAGATTAATCTAGACCCATTTGCCAGCCTTCGGCCCATATCCTCTAAACTCATTCATGTACCCATCCAGATGCCTTTTAAATGTTATAACTGTACCAGCCTCCACCACTTCCTCTGGCAACTCATTCCACACATGCACTATCCTTTGCGTGAAAAAGTTGCCCCTTAGGTTCCTTTTAAATCTTTCCCCTCTCACCTTGAACCTATGCCTTCTAGTTTGGACTTGCCTACCGTGGGAAAAAGACCTTGACTATTCACCCTATCCGTGCCTCTCATGACTTTATAAACCTCTAGAAGGTCACCCCTCAGCCTATTCAGCCTCTCCCTATAGCTCAAACCCTCCAGCAAAACCCTTATAAATCTTTTCTGCACCCTTTCAAGTTTAACAATATCTTTCCTATAGCAGGGAGACCTACTAAAATCCTATACTCAATGCACTGACCAATGGAGGCAAGCATTTTAGAAAATAAATCTTTTGGTATTATGTCCTTTCTTGAACTACCTCCACGTTAATTTTGTACTTGTTTGAAGAGAAATTAATCCAGTGAGAAAGGTCAGTACTGGGTAATTGGGCACACTTTCATTTCCAATTGTTAATAGTAGGGATTTGAGACAAGAGAGATGATGCATCCACCTGAATGATTGCACTTAAAAGTAAGTGATGGAAGTGTTTAACTTAAACTAAATCAGCATTTAAAAGTATCACAAAACGCCGGTTACCGCTCTTACAATCTGATTTGAGGTTTAAAATACAAACAAAAGAAAGCATTCTTCTGTCATTTAGAGATTTGAACGTTAAAGCCAAATCAGAAGCCATGACTTGTCAGATAAGGCACTTAAAACTAACCTTTCACTGTCAAAAGCAACTCCCTTATATATCACCTAAATTTGGTTGCAATGTCATTGCTGCCAATGAGTACTTGAACTCAGAATTATTGTACTTAATGCTAGAATCTCATGGTCAATTTCTACCTCAGTATACTGTTATAAAAGTGTAGAAAACTACACATGAAAAACCCTAACTCAAATATAAAACAACAAGTTCATAAAGCGCGAGTTACTATAAATTGAAATCACTACTTGCGTGTGTAATACATTAAGTTTTTTTAAATGCTGTA
>NC_063363.1:20851143-20901330 GCF_021869965.1 Rhincodon typus | reverse complement strand
AAAAATGATTTTTCTGATGAAGGGTCTAGGCCCGAAACGTCAGCCTTCCTGCTCCTATGATGCTGCTTGGCCTGCTGTGTTCATCCAGCTCTACCCCTTGTTATCTCTTAACCAAATGTTTGTCTTTTGGCCCGCATAAAAGCTGCAACTATTTGTCTCTCTTTTGAGTGTTCACTTTCCATTCCATTATACTCTCAAGCTCCCCTTAAAACGAAGTCACCACAGTCCCAGAGCCCCATAGTCTCTATTGTTACCTTCCCCTTAATGGTGACCTTCGCCAGTGCAGAAATTAACGTTGTGCTGGTGGTGCCATTCTACATTGTGAACAAGCTAAGCAGCCAGCTGAACTAACTGACCCCGTCCCCACCCCCTAGGCTGAGGTAAATTTTACTTTATGTGAGCTCTTTCTAACTAAAATCAGTTATTTTGTTCAGATTTTTACATATGAATAAAAAAATCAATACATCCATTAGCTGTATACCCTTTGCAATTAGGAGGTAACTAGTGGCATTTCAAACTTAATGCCACAACTAATGATTAACACCTTGAAAGATAAATAAACGTTATCTTACTCAATTCTAAAGGGTAAATGTTAGAGATATGAAACAATTCTAATTCTGCAGCACATTGAACCAAACTGCACTCCTATAGTTCCACGAGGAATTTTTAATCAGGGCATTGCATTATGTGACTGAATGCAGAGAAAGGAAACCTCTCCAGAGGAAAGGCAGCAAAATCCAGTAACCAGACCAAAAATGATAATGCCAGAGGTGTGGCAGCAGGCCTGCTTGAAAAGCCTGTGGTTTGAATGACATCCTATTCTCTGGAGTTTGGAGAAAGGTATTCTGAGATCAAAGAATGTGTCTGATGTGTTGACTGCACATTCTTTGCCTGAAGCCTCACTACTAATCTTAGACTAATTGTGACAATTTGATCTTTTGGTATTTTTTAAGTAATGACAGGATCCTTTTAAATCAGACAATTACGTGGGTAATCATATGTAACCATAGAGTACTTCCATCCCTCGGACTTCCTTACCTGCTGTCTGCACACTTTTCAAATTCTATCTTGGAAACATCTAACCATCACATCTGGCCTCAAGTACTCCTTTCGAATCAAGGTCAGTCTCTTGTCTTCCACTCCTCGCATGTTTCAAGTAGACACCCTTTCTTGAACCATTTCAATTGTGATTTTCTTTTTGTAGCACCTTGTAAGAAAAGCTTAAAATCTTTACAGGCTGTCTCTCACAAGGGATACTGCTGATTATTATGCCATTACAAGTGTCATTGTAAACGGTGGCTCAGTGATTAGCACTGCTGCCTCACAGCGCCAGGGACCTGGGTTTGATTCCACCCTTGGGCGACTGTGTGGAGTTTGCACATTCACCCCGTGTCTGCATGGGTTTCCTCTGGGTGCTCCGATTTCCTCCCACAGTCCAAAGATATGCAGGGTAGGTGGATTGGCCATGCTAAATTGCCCATAGAGTCCAGGGATGTTTAGGTTAGGTGGGTTAAACTTGGGAAATGCAGGGCTCGGGGAATTGGTCTGGGTGGGATGCTCTTCAGAAGGACGGTGTGGACTTGTTGGACCGAATGGCTTGTTTCCACACTGTAGGGATTCAAATGATTCTGTAATACTACCAGAAATAAGATACATCCCTCAAAACATTGGATGCAAACTTTGATTACTATTTAGAAAGCAACGGATCGTTCTGAACTATATAGTCCCAACTCTTATCACGAAAATTCCTTGGCTATGTTGTTTAATAATGCGGCTATGAATATATGTCAACAGGCATGAATCTCTAATGCTGTTGCGTCAGAAAAAAAACTGAACAGCAGAGTCAGCTAAATGCTAAATCAACATTGAAATCAATGATTTTTAACTATTTTGTTATTTCTAGCAACAGAAAAAACAAGCCATCTGTAAATGAAAATTGAACTCTGTGATTATCAGAGATTAAACCAAATGATAACCATACATCTACTGCATATTAGACAAATCCCTTCCTATGAAAGCTCCCCCAGTACCGTAATAGCCATCCCCAGAATTTTCTGTCCCTCTGCCTTTGCTTTAACAGGGGCAGTTGTGCCTTCATTTGCCCACACTCTGTTTTAATGCTGATGACATATTATGATATCATACATTATTCTTATCTAGTCAGATCACCTATTCCAAATGATCAACACCTTGAACGATATATACATATGTTTTCTTACTCAATATTAGTTAGCAGTTTTGAATCCTGTATCTAAGGAACAATATGCTGAGTTTTGGGAGGGAGTCCAGAGGAGGTTCACAAGAATAATCCTGAGAATGATGAGGATTATCAATGATCAGGGCTTGTCAAATGATCAGCAGTTGAGAACTCTATGTCTGTACTCGATGGGAATTTAGAAGGTTGAGGGAGGATTGCATTGAAAGTTACAGAATACTAACAGGCCTAAATAGAGAAGCTGTGGAGATGTTTCCACTAGTAAGAAAGACTAGGATTTGATGGCATAGCCTCAGAGTGAAGGGATGAATCTTTAGAATGGAGAAGAGGAATTTCTTCAACCAGAGGGTTGTGAATCTGTGGAACTCAAAGCCACACAGGACTGTGGAGGCCAAGTCAATGAGTATATTTAAGACAGAAATAGATAGGTTCTCAATTAGTAAGGGGCTCAAGGGCTATGGAGAGAAGGCAGAAAAAAAGTACTGAGAAATATATCAGCCATGATCAAATGGTGGAGCAGAGTCGATGGACCAAATGGCTAATTTAGCTCTAATATCTTATGGTCTTGTTTGGAAATTTGGATTTTTTTTTTTTAAATACAGGCAGATCATTTGCTTTCAGTTCTGTGCAAGCATTATATTAAGAGGTCTTTTTTGGATAAAATTAGAAATAGTGTGTAAGAGTTTAGGGAAAAAAATCAAGAGATTGACACGAGAGAGTGATGCTCATTTGAAGAGTTGGGGCAGACACAATGGGCCTAATGGCCTCCTTCTGCTCCATCAAAATTCTGTGATTCTGAGGCCAGAAAGTCATTTAGAACATTGACTTATAAACATCACTTCCAAGAAAGCATCTGTTTCAGTTAAGCGCTTAGCAGAATCACTGCAATGTCAAGTGATGGCACGCTTATGCTGGTAAATTTATACAGACTGAGAAAACGGACCAAGGCTGCTGGTTTAGTTTGGACTTCAGTTCAGAAGATCAGGAATTCTGTACAGTACAGAAGAACAGTCACCCTAGGAAAAGTGTTTTATTTTGTGAAGTCACCAGCTGTGAGAGTTTAAGTTGTCAGAATTGAAAAGTCAAAGTCAAGAATTCATGAAATTGCTTCAGCAGACCAAGGAGAACTTGAAAAAGAGTCATTTAAGTAAAAAAATTTAAAAAAAAGAGTTAAGTTAGTCATGATACTGTTCTGGGATTGGGTATTCTGTGAAGGATACTGCTCGGCAACAGTTTGAAACTTTGCTTTGATCTTTATGCTGAGATCTTTTTAAACTCTTTTTTGATTTTGGTACAATAAACTTGTGTTGAAGAACATTAGCAGCTTCACATGAATGGGTTTAGCTACTAATCACCACAGCAATCGAATGAAAACATTCAACTTATCAAGTTAGGTTCAAACTGAGGTCTGGTTTATCCAGGATTAATATCAACTAGAATCATTATAATCATACACTGAGATTTTCTGTATAGATCTCTCCTTCTCTCTCCTCCTTAAAACTCACTTTTTTTGATCAAGTGTTTGAAAGAAATCTACCATTCTTACCTGAACTACCCAAATTTGTCTCTAGATCTATTGTCATATAACTGATTCCAAACCGGTCTTTGAAACAGTCTAGGAAGCCACTCAGAAGCAGGTGGCTCTCCATCATTTTCTCAAGGGCAATTAGGGATGAGCAACAAATCCTCATGAGGCTTGCGTTTCATAGAAGAATAAAAAAAACTTGGTAAACAATTTTCAGAAGTATATAGCAAATCTTTAAACTGCTTTCACCTTTGACTCTCTTGCCATTACCATCCTTTGATCAAAAAGATCATGTATTACAACTAAGCCATAATTCTTTGGAGACTGGGATTGATTAAATCATGCAAATTCCTATCCTGGGTTATTTTATGGCACAGTTTTCAACATCTTGATATAAAACAGTCTGTAGTTACAGTTTTTGCAATGTGTTCAAGCATCGTTTCACCTTTCTCATGTTGTTATGAGTGCTCGAGGGGGAATGCCTCAAATGTACTTCCATATTATCTACTTAATCAGATTTCTTGTTTAATTGGGAAGCCCTGATGAAGGACCAAGAGCAATTAAAACTGCATTAAAAAAAACAAGATAAATGATTACCTTATTCTGCAACAACTATTTGAATTTATGTAGCATTTTTAATCTAGGAAAAGACAGCTTTGGTGTTTTACTTAATTGTAATCGAAAAGATGAATATATCTCCTTCTCTGGTTCAGCATCCAGCTTTTTGGTGATAATCTACTGCAGACAGAATTCCTTCAGCACAGTAACCAGAGTGGGTAATAAACACACAGTTGTCATTTATGCATTATTAAAATGTAATAAATGAGGATTTAGCTTGTAAGGCTAAATGTCTGAAAATAGATGCAAGGGCACACACTGGAAGCCACCAGCATAGGACAGAAACACTTGTGAAGAATGCTATTTCAAAGCTACCAGCTCAATTTTATCTGGACAAAAGAAAGAAAAAAAGACAGCAACTTGAGTTGGCCTTACTTTTATCAGGTTTAGGCGATCATACTGAGAAAAGAAACACAAACAGAAACAAAAATCAACACGAGAAAGCAAAGAACTTGTGCACTAGTTTAAGTTAAGAAAATAATAATGCATTCAACGAGAGTTTGGTCGCTACACTAAATTGTAGTTTAAAAGATTATCTAATAAGTAAGAGTTCCAATATAACATGATCTTGCAATTTTTGTTATGCTAATGCTGGATTAGAACTCCAAAGACTAACAAGGACAAGTTCACAAATGACAAAATTCATGTTGCCAACAGCGTGAGAGCTCATTACACAAATATGGGGATGCTTTCAATGAAAACAATAGAAAATGACGATTCTGAAATAGTACCGAGGATCATGACTCTCAAAACAATAGGAGGAGCAACAGGAGAAGTTCACAAATGATCTATCACATAGCAGTACTTCAGGGGTTTTTATTTTCCTATTTTTGCTTTCATAGATCTCAAAAACTGAGACTGACCCCAATTTGCAAGTATTCCTTTTGGACTTTTTAAGAGTTCTTTCACAACAACATACAAGACAAATTTTACTTGAAGCAAAAAAATGATTTAAGTCAACGTTACTTTTGAGTGATATTTACTGTAATTCTAGAAAAACTTGCTCTGAGGAGACAGCAATGTAAACCAAGAAAAACTGTATCAAAATGGATATGAAAAGAACATGCTTTTTTTTAAATAATAGTTAAGAAAATGTCAACAGAATGATATTAATCAGATAAACAGTGAACAAATATTGTTAAAAGGTACTGGGCATTTATAGAAAAAAGCTGAAGATGGATGTGAAATATATTTTAGTTTTAGTCTACTTTTGTAGACTCCTTTCATTTGAGTTTTTGTAACTTGCCGATCTGCAAACTATTATGTTATCACCTTTAATGATGCCCATAACATAGGCACAAGTTCACAATTAATGACATTCCACTGTTGACTGACAGAAAATATGCACAACTGCCCCATCTAGTCAGCAACTAGAAACTGATGGCATTGTCAACAGCAGCAGTTGGCTGCGTGACGTAACCATTATATTCAATGGCTTCATTACCTGATGTTTTACGCATGATCAAAACAACCAATTATAATATAGACTTAATCAAAACATCACAATTTAATAGCAGCAAATGTCAGGATTATATAATTTTCCTTCCCTCCTATTCCGTCTTTTATTTCTGCTCACCAGCTACATTAGTTACCTGTAAAGCAGGCTGACCTGCTGTAATTCCCAACCTAAGTTGGTACAAAGTGTTATGATCACAGATCATAATCCCAGAACACCTACAGATATATTGAATTTTAATTCCAACTTGTGCTTTTCTTTTTAAAGTAAGAGGACTGGTAGAGGCAAAGTCACAGTTGATGTAAATCTAGTGGCCATTTGGAGAGACACCCTGCAATGTGATGCCCAATAAGTTGTCATAGAAGATTCAACGGGGTGAACTTAAAGTGGAGAAATGGACTGCAAACTGAACTGTAATCACCTGGGAGTTATCTCAGACTGTGAACATTATGGAAGAAATAACAGCAGTATGAGTGAGAGACATGTTTGTGTCTTCCCCTTTCAAGAATACACATCAACAGGCTTAAAAGTCTGTTCAACGCTTGCCTACATGTGCTATGCTTGGGTGACGTTGTGTGAGGAGATTCGCCAGTGAGTTCAGGTAATCATATGTATTAGCCTGTGTTCCAGCACTAGTGTACTGTGAAGGCCAGAGTAAAAGGACCAGCCTCTAGTTACCCCTGCACTGCAGGTAAAGTACTCTTTTAATCATTGGTGCAAACCTGCTAGCCACCATTTAAAAGGAAAAAGGACAAAATAGTTTCAAACAACCTGATCCAGATAATATTTTTCCTGCTGATAGAATTAATACGAGGTAAGATGTAATTCTGTGGTGCTAAAAGCCTTGTGTTGTTTCACTCAAATATATATTCTTCATGCAGACGTTGAAGTAGTTTCAGCAAGATCTAATCAAATTTTAACTCCTCTATCCAAAACATAATAAAGTCAAGTGTTGCATTTCTGTGATAATCATAACCAAGATGAAAGGAGAATTAAACCTGAGATCGTTCTAGTCTGAATGACAACACGACAAAAGGCAGTGCAGTTCAAAGAATAGCTACAAGGCAAGGAAGGAGGCCAGTTAACTTATTGCACTCATAATGGTTGTCTATACATGCAACTCAGACAGTAGCCATCCCCTGCAGTTTTTTTTTCTATTCAGACAATTATCCAATCTTACGAAAGAAAATATGCCAGTAGAACAACATTTTTGTTTTGTAGACATAAGAAGCTGTTGAATAAAACATATGAATGAATTTAGCAAAATGAAATGCAAGGAATTTGTACAATCATACACAAAAATAGTTTAATGGCATCTCTACTCATCTTAAAGTTCTTAATTCAAATTACCTAATAAGGCATTTTTTAAAGCAGTAAATTCTCTCTTTCCTGTGATATGTCATCACCTAATGCATTATTTTTAGTCCAAAGTTGGCTTTTAATTACTGCAATAGATGATATCTAGTGAAGGAGAATATAAACCTTTCCATAATAAAGAATCTTGGGGTCAAGTGTGGTGTAATTTCCAATACAAGGAAACACATGCAAATACAAGGATCTGAAATTAAAGAGATTGTGAAGGTACACAGGACATCAAACAATACAAAGTTTATTGTCATACATGTATTTATTTGTTACATGGCATCTTATCAATTCAATGTCCAAATTTAGAGATGGCTGTGAAAACGCAACAGCTTCAATTCAGTTTCCTCTGAGAAATAAAGTGAGGAAATGGGTTATTTAAACACACAGATAAATGGAAATTAGGTCATCACCATTTGGCAGCTATCTTCCATTTGGTCATGGTCTTTGTTAAATTTTCAAGAAGCAGAATCAATTTCTCACCGAAATAAAAGATTGGGATTGATTATTACTCATAAGAGAGAGGTGGTGCAGTGTGGGGGGAAGTGGGATAGGTAGGGTGGTAAAAAATGTGGCCAAAAACAATAGGAGGCCACCCAGGTGACTTTAATGGGTGGGATCCATTCACATTCAACAAAAGCTCTTGTGGCATGTGATGGTGTTCCTAACTCTAAGCTAGAAGGTCTGGATTCAAGTCCCACCTGCTGCAGAGGGTCTAATAGCACTACTGAGAAGGTTGATTGGAAAATATCGACACTTGGTAAAATAGCCCTATGTCTGAACTAAGAATGACATCAGGATTAAATTAGTAACATTATGTGAATACTTAACACAGGCTAGGTTTATAATTTCTTGAGTTTAGAACGCCGAGGCATGGACTGATTGAGTTTTGAACATGATTAAAGTAGTTCATAGGATAAATAGAAAAATTATTTCCTCCAACTGATGAG
Organism: Rhincodon typus; assembly: GCF_021869965.1. NCBI lineage: Eukaryota > Metazoa > Chordata > Chondrichthyes > Orectolobiformes > Rhincodontidae > Rhincodon > Rhincodon typus. The sequence goes on along the minus strand of NC_063363.1, from coordinate 20,893,204 downwards.
TCGAGAACATGGGGAAATAACATTTAAAAGCTAGGTCAATCAAGGGTAATATCAGGATTCTTTGCTTCACACAAGCAGTGGAAATCTGGAACTCTCTCCCAAAATGCTAAAGGGGTTTGGTTAAATTGCTAGAGCATTTTTTTTTAAAGTGAGGGCAATGGAAACAAGCCAGTTAGAGTTAAAGTACACATAGTGTTAAAAGTATAGACCAGCCATGATCTAACTGATCAAGATAAATTTGGTGTCTATATTTAAAAATGCAGTCAGCAGGATCAAGCTGGGAGCTAGCACATCATTTCTCCTTGTTACCCGGTTTGTGAAGGTTGAGAAAGAGGTTAAAACTCCACTATTTACTTTAACATGCTCAGGGGGTCTGTCATTCCAGTTTCCTTCCTGCCAGCAAAATGTGTAACAAATGATTCAATATTTGGTTGCAAACTTACTAATGCACAATGTATTTCTTAAATATCTATTATAGCATTTAGCTAAAAGTGTGAAATTGATGTTGGTGAAAAGATCGTTCAAAATCACCAGAATGAAAGTGACGGAAAGTTCAATTTCAACAGCCCTACAAAACAAATGCACTATTTAAGATAGCGAATAGCTGTTGTTTTAGGTCAAGATTTGTAAGCTTTCAAATAAATGTTCTTGAAAATTAAAAGGAAATGTTCTCACCTTTTGACCCAACCATATCATTCTCTGAATCATAAATTGAAATCACGTATAACAATGGATATCTGGTATGACAATATTTTTAAAATCAACCTGTTCAGAATTATGATGCATCTCTGGAGCAGGTGGAACTTGACTCCTGGCTCAGAGTTAGGCACATTACCAGCGCACCACAAGAACCCCTACAAGGTTTAGGCAAACTAGTTAACTACTGAATTGCTGTCAGCTGCATCACTGATTAAGTTTACTATATTGTCATACCAGATATCCATTGTTATACATGATTTCAATTTATGATTCAGAGAATGATATGGTTGGGTCAAAAGGTGAGAACATTTCCTTTTAATTTTCAAGAACATTTATTTGAAAGCTTACAAAGATGCAGAAACAAGAGAAAGTTATCAATAATCCAACACACACATATTAATCATAAGATTTGTGTGTTCACTCAGGTCGTCCACTTTGGCTAATAAAAACAACACAGGGCAACAACACAAAACCCTGATTGTGAAAATTAACATTCGAAATAAAAGATATAAAAGAACAATTACAGAACTGTTGCATTCCTGCTTAATAGTATTCACAAGCATTAAAATTAAAACAAAATTAAAACAGAAAATGTAGGAACTACACAACTGATCAGCCAGGATCTTTAGAGAGAAATGTCTCGTGATGAAAAGTACACACACAATAACTATGACGTCTTTTCTGTTCATAGATGCCTGATTGATGTGCAGTGTACTTCTAGTATTTTGTATTTTTATCTTAGATTTCCAGCATTTCTAGTTTTGTTTCACCAGCTTAGTTGAACTCAAATATCTATTAATAAGACTGAAGTACAAGATAACATTTTTTTTTTGAAGTAGTTTGCTCAACATCTTATTTAAAAAACAGTTCATTTATTTCCATTTTTACTCTTGAAACTGTATTTTGTTATCTGTAGGAGAGGCACACTTGAAAACATTAAGATGGATATTATAAGCCGATGATGGTAAATATTTAGAAGTACTAATTCTTTAGTCATTGCACAAGTTGACAATGGACAACCTGACTCTGATTAAGCCTGTGTCTACATTAATGGTACATCTTCAAATACATTAATTTTTTGTAGCTCTTAGCATAAAAGAAAAAGATTTGCTTCAGACGGAGCTTGGACCAAGAAAGCAGCTGACTGACTTGAGACAGTCCATGTATTAGTGCATGATATGTAACAGTACAAAGAATGTAATCAGAAACCACAGTCTAGTAAGGAAACAGAAAAGAAAATGCTTACTTTCGAAAGTCGCTTGTGAGACTAGTAGAGACAGAGCATGCACAGAAGAAAACAAAGAAATCACAACATAAAATTTGTTGAAATGTTAAGAAAAAAAGCATTTAGAAATTGAACTTTAAAGCTGAGATGTTAGTGGGTTAAAAATTCAAAAAACAGTATTGCTTCCATTAACTAATTGAGCCCATGGGAATCATTATTCTGAGCTATACTGGGTGCAGTACTTCATATTCATGTGAAACATGTATACTTATAAAGTGAACTGATTAAATATTTGTACCACAGCTTGAAACTCAATCCAGGAGATCCCCATCTTTGCCTCGTGCTACCAGTTACCTAAATGTTCTCATTGGTCAGGTGTGCATTAATGTTCAAAATGATTACTTTCACTGCAGGAGTGCAAGTGTACAAATGTCCATTTGTACTTTATACATATTTCTAGAGGGTCAGTAAAAACTACCACTGTAAGTGGCTGAGTGAAAGCAGAACAAATTTAATTTTGTTGGTGCATGTGCGATACTCCCACTATTATGGGTTTCCCACATTACAATAAAGATAACACATCAAAAGGACTTCATTGGCTATAAAACACTGAGACATGTGAAGGTTGTGAAAAATATTTTTGAATGCAAGTATTTCTTTAGCCTTTAAACAACAAAAATCATAACAAATATTTGGAAGAGAAGTTCAGCACCAACAGGATTTGTGTCACTGAAGAAGAGATTCAGTACCAATGTTTTCTACAAGTTAGAAAAAGAAATAAGATTTCATGTGAGCACATAGTAATTAACTCGAAGGCATATAATCCTAGATTGCAAAATCATTGCAGATGTGTGAAGGGTAACATGTGGAACATGGCCTTTTGGGAAAGAAAAAACAATTTATTATTTGGTGATATTCAGAATCCTCCTCACTTAACGCATGAAACAGGAGTGAGGTGGATACATTTGAAATGTGTAGAAAATTATAAATGCAAGTAAATCATACAGAAAATTATTCAATTGCAAACTAAATATTTTTGTTTTAGCAGATCTCGTGAAGGTTCAAAATTTAAGTGGGTAATTCTAACCTAACAGGCTGGAAATCCACTAGCCTAGCTGAATGCTAGTTTTGCAGCCCAAGCAACACTATTTCGCAATGACTGTAAAATTGGACAGAATGTAAAATTAGCGTCACTGCTTGTCCGCCAGTTACCAATGGACAGGTTAAGTTAAATTTGCCCCCAATATCTTTGATTCACAAAAGGGAAGATACCAGGTTTAAACTCTTCTCCAAGCTTGGTTAGCCCATTTTAGCCAGGGAAGCATCACAGGAACAAAGCTTCCTGCAACTCAATCCTCTTCCTTCAAGATTAGAGGAGCAAAGAAAAATCACACCATTCTAATCAACAGACAATAATCCTTCGGAATGTGCCAATGTAAATGCTGAGGAAGCATAAGACTGAACTTGATTATAATTGGAGCACAAAACCATTAAAATTTACACAGGGTGAACAGACAATTGATCATAGTAAGGGCAAACAACTGCCTGCACAAAAACCACAGCCCTTGTAGGAGAGAAAGTGGAAAAAAAAATTGGGAAAGCTTATTGTATTTATTTTGGAAGGTTCTGAGCACATGAAAGATTTGTTTCAGATTATTTAATATATTTATTATGCTGTTTCTTTATAGAATGGTTACAGCACTTAAAGGTCAACTGGCACATTATACCTGAGCTAGCTCTCTGGTACAGCAACTCACACAAGACTTTTCATTGTAGCCTTGCAAAACATCAGGCTTCAGACAATTATCCAATTTGCTTTTGAAGGCCTTGATTGAATTTAGACGCATGAATCCACAAATTACAGTTTGGCCACTCGACTCACAAGATGATAAAGTTTACTTGTATTCAAGAGTTCTACTGAAATCTTGTCAACTGCGAAGAGTTGTCATGTAATCTAATTGGCTATTACCATAAAACTACACCCTTCAGTTAGTAACAAGAATTAAAACAACACTGCAACCTTCATACGAGCTGATTGGATTATCATTACGCTACTCGCTTGTGTCTGTGGTAAAGCCTGAAACAGCATCTTTGGATGTGGTAACACAGTGTGGAGCTGGAGTAACACAGCAGGCCAGGCAGCATCAGAGGAGCAGGAAAGTTGATGGTTTAATTGAAAGAATGTCAGTTACTTAACAGGTTTCTGTAGAGAGGATAACAACCGAGTTCTCCTTACCTAACTTGTACAAATGTGTTTTCATTTCAACATTGGTGACGAGTCATTCACGGGATGGAAGCACCTCATAAGCATTTCTTAGTTACCATTTTGATTTATCTTGAAGAGGGTAACGTCCAGCAATTTTCTCAAAACTTTCAATGATCTTTATTCATTCATCCATTTATTCACTGAATGAAGGTATTGCTGGCTAGCCCATTCCTAATTGCCCAGAGGGCAGTTGAGAGTCAAACACTTCGCTGTGGGTCTGAATTCACATGCAGGCCAGACCAGGTAAGGATGGCAGTTTCCTTTCCTCATGGACATAAGCAAACCAGATGAGTTTTTCCGACAATGGACAATGGTTTCATAATCATTGTCAGACTCTTAATTCCAGATTTTTATTGAATTCAAATTCCACCAGCTGCCATGGCAGAATTCAAGCCTGGGTCTCCAGAATATTAACTGGATCTCTGGATTAACAGTCCAGCAATAATACCACTAGGCCATCACCTCCCCGAGAAAAGGAGTTTCAGATTTTATCGACAATGAAGGAACAGTGCTATTGTACTACATCAGGTTGGTGCAAATCTTGGAGGACAACTTGCAGAAGGTGGCATCCTCATGCATCTGCTGCCTTCTAAATGATGGAGGGGTGTGAATTTATTAGGTGCTGTTGAAGGAGGCTTGGCAAATTACTACATTGTATCTTGTAGACGGTCACCAATATTGTACGTGTGCTGATGGTGGAGAGAATGACTATTTATGGTGGTAGATGGAGTACCAATCAAGCAGGCTGTTTTGTCCTGATAGTGCAAGCTTCCCAAGTGCTGACAGAGCTGCACTCATCTAGGCAAGTGGAGAGTATTCCATCACACTCCTGACTGGTATTGTGTGTGTATAGTGGACAGGCATTTTGTTGGGTTGGGGGTCAGGAAGTGCATTCTTACCCCAAAGTTGCCCATTACCATCAATGAACCCGGCATCATCAACTTTCTAGGGTTACCGTTGAACAGAAGCATAGCTGTACCTTCCATATAAATACTGTTAATAGTGTTTCTCGCTCCAGCAGTGCACACTGTTTCATGAGAGACCACTGCATGGAACTAGAATTAAATCTGCTTTTTGTTCCACCCAATAGTAGTTAGTTTATAAAAAGGATTTAACTTTTATTTACAAAATGAAACTGGTCAGCAGCATTCATGATAAAATATGTAAGCATATTAACGAGGAAATGTTACAGCAAAAAGCTCCGATATTAGGTCAAACTACTTGGCAAAAATTTGACGATGTTAGCACTCAATTTTTATTTTGCCCCATTTTACATTCCATTATAAGTAGAAACCATTTTGATTCTTCTGGCCAATTTCAATATTTTAATAGTGGGGGCTCAGATCTAATTTGGTTGGTAATTCATTGCATTAAATGTAGCATACACAATTATACAATGGTTACAGCACAGGTGTTTATTTGGCCTTATGGATCTGTGCTGGTTCTCTATTAGTGCAATTCAGCTAGTCCACTACCCTATCTTTTTTCTATAGCCCAGCAAATCTTTCTCTCAAGCTCCATTTGCCTTTTTAAAGCCATGATTGAATGTGCTTCTACAACACGCTCAGGTTATATATTCCAGATCCTAACCACACGCTGCATAAAGAAAATCATCTCACCTTTAGTTCTTTTGTCATTCACCTTGAATCAGTGTACCCTGGTTCTGGACTCTTCTGCTCTCTAGTGTATCTGAACTGCTTAATAGTTTGAGCCCCTCTATTAAATCTCCACTCAAGCTTCTCTTCTCCAAGAAGAACAGGTCCCACTCCTCCAATTTTCTTTCCTTTCTTTCTCTCCTTTAATGCAACTTCAGAACCAGCAGCTGTCATCACAGCTTTAAGATGAATTTTCCTAAGTCCAATGCCAGGCTCAAGAGCAAATATGACTCCAGAGTGCTGCCCTCAAACTGAAATCAGTGCTAAGATGTTATCACATGCTCCATGGGTTTGTTCAGGACTTTGGCAGTCACAGCCAAAGGGAGGCTTTGGAGTGCTATTTGTACATCAGATAGCCACGTTGGCTATATCTAGTCCATATTCTATTGAGGGTTGTTGAAATGCTGCAGAAGAGATTAACATGTTTGGTTGGAGACAAAGGGACAATTGGAAGAAATTTCCTCTTTCCAGTGTGGTGTGAGCAAGACAACAAAGAATATACAGGTTGAATGAAGAAGTCTTTTCTTGACATCGAGAATAACTTTTCCCACTTTTCCCCTCCAAGCTGTAAATGGTGAATTCAGGATCTTGCAACTGAGTGGCAACTACCATATTTTGTCATGCATTCACATCTCTTGAAAGCCCCAATTAGCCTGATTTATATGCCACTTCCAATTCTCCTCTCCTTCACCAAGAAACTAGACACCGCAAATTCTCAACATGTGAACAATGCAGGCACCTGATAATTACAGCTCATCAAATACTTGGCCAGGCCAGGCCATCACGCTTCTCCATAATAACTTCCCTCTACGGCCAGAATTCTTCTCAACTCTTCACCTCTTCATCTTGGCATTAGCAAAACAACACCCTTACCACATTGTCATGCCTGCTCACAGTTCAATGCAGATACCAGTTCAGCAGTTCAACACTTTATTGTGGGACTCAGGTGCATTTACCATTCGCATGCATCTTCTAGGTTGCTTTATGCTGGGATACACATGCATCTGAATCAACTGCACAAGATCATCTTATGGCTCCTGGCTTACTTAGCATTCACTCAGTTTAGCACTCACTTGAGGATGCCAGCCTCTCCGTAGTTCACTGTTGTTTTTTTAAGCGTACAAAATCTTCAGTGCTCAGAAACAGGCTGCCAGTCTTTATGGCTTATGTTGCATTTAGCATTGCAGGAGATGCAGCCAGCCTTTGACAAGGGGGAGCGCTGTACACTCAAAATCTATTCATCAAAGCAGGAGTGGACATGTTGCTGTGTGTCACAGTACTATATCAACACCAGAATGTGCCAGCAGTTTATGTGGTAAACAAACTGCATCTGTTTTAAGAATGGGGAGGCAATGGGCTAATGGTATAATCAATGGACTGTTAGTCCAGAAGCCCAGGTAATGTTCTGGGGACCTGGGTTCAAATCCTGCCTTGGCTGATGGTGGAACTTGAATTCAATAAATATCTGGAATTAAGGGTCTAATGATGACTATGAATCCATTGCCGATTGTCAGAAAAACCCATCTGGTTTGCTAATGCCTTTTGGGGGGAAAAGAACTGCCATCCTTACCTGGTCTGGCCTACATGTGACTCCAGACCAACAGCACTGTGGTTGATTCTTAACTGCCCTCTGGGCAATTGCAGATAGGCAATAGATGCTGGCCTACCCAGCGATGCCCTCAATGAATAAAACAAAATCATCATGTGTGGAAGTCAAAGTGTGCGGTCCTTTGGTGGGATGAAGAGTAGTGGGAATCGTCACAGTCAATCAAGGGACTTGTCTAATTATACAATGGGGCTTGGCCACTGTAACAGGGTTAGAATGTGAAATAGCATGAAGTTGATGGCACTTTTCTTTGTGAAATACAGCAAATCATTGATCTTCTTTATACACTTCTGGGCCTTCATATTCACCTGGGACACAGCACTGCCCCACGCTACAATGCTTCCAGGCTTGCTATATCTGGTGGTGTGGTCTCCTGTGGCAGTGAGCTGGATAAAGGACTGCCCTCGTATCCACCAATTCCTCCAGGTCCTAGTCAGTGAAGTGGGTCACAAACTTCCCCTTCCTCTGGGTCATGAGTTTAGTCACAGTGTGAAAGCCAGTTCCTGACATACAGCATCTGAAACGGTGTGCAGCTCATTGGCACCATTAGGTGCCAGAGGCATAAAGCCAGAGGTCCCAGCAGTGGAGAATGCTTCCACCTCTTTAACCAGGTGAGAGGGGAAAGATTTAAAAGGGACTTAAGAGGCAAGTTTTTCATGCACAGGATATTGCCTGTATGGAACGAGCTGCTAGAGGAAGTGATGGAGGCTGGTACAATTACAACATTTAAAAGGCATCTGGATGGGTATATGAATAGGAAGGGTTTAGAGAGATATGGGCCAAATGCTGGCAAATGGGACTACATTAATTTAGGATATCTGGTCAGCATAGATGAGTTAGACTGAAGGGTCTGTTTCTGTGCTGTACAGCTCAATGACTCTAACACTATATGTGCTTCCTTAGGAAAGGTGCACAAGAGCACCAAAGAGCTTAGTTGCTAAATTTGTGAACTGAAGAGCAAAACTCTGCATCAGAAAAGTTGTTCCTACACACTGCGGACCAGGTGCCATGAGCCTCATAACAAAACAAGCTAACTGCAAATAGGGAAATTCCCCCCCATCTGTTAACTTGGGAGGATGTTTTCGACCGAAGTTTTCCTTCAGTAACATTACAAATAGAGTTAGGGGTATTTGTTTTGTGTCCAGAGGGGTGTTTCCTAAAGCCAAGTGGTAAGTTGGGTTGGCTTAAACACAATGTGGTTGAGGAGGTCTAATGTGCAGCTGATATGTATCACTGCATCCCATCAAATGGAAGGATGATATTTAAGCGTATTGGTTATCAATGAGCTGGAGTTCATTTCAGAGATTCAGAAATCATTTGTGTTAATGACTGAAGAATAAATCACCCCATTAATCCTTAAATATCTCCTAAATGTTCAGCTGATGAGACCTTGCAAAGGCCTAAGAGCACCTTTCTTGCCTTACCACTCTTTCAGAGGACAATCATGTGTACAGTATGGTTGGGGAAATTATGTAAAAAGAAATTTTTTTAAAAAAAATCAGAAATATGGCATAGACAAAAATGAACTGAAACTGACTGCCTTTAGTTACAAGTTGTTCCAAAGCTGACAAGACGTCTATTAGAATGAGTTTCAAAGTTAATCTGCAAGAAGTTGAGAATTCAAATCATTACTCTATCATTCTTACTTTTAACAAGCTTTCTTCAGGCATGCGACAATAGCTGCACGCTTCCAGTTTTCATGATGGCTTTTTGAGTTTTTTTGCATTGTGAAAAGATAGATGCCACAAATTTGGGTAAGTTCATCAAAATAATTAGTATAGCGTGCATAGAGAAAATTACCTTAAATTTTTAAAAAATTCAATTTATCTAGGGCCTTTTGCTACTAAAGGATGCCTGAATGCACTCTATTGGTAGTTAAATAACGTAGACATATCCCACAAACAGCAAAGTGACAATGATCAGATAATTGCACTTTGGAATATTGACTGAGGAATATATATTAGCCAGGACACTCCTTGGTAATCTTCAAAATAGCATAGTGGATCTTCTCATCTGAGGGGACAGATGGAACATTGATTTATTGTCTCTTTCAAAAAGATGGCATCTCAAGAGTGTAGCATTCTTTCACACTAAACTGCAGCATCAGCCTAGATTTTTGCGCTCAAATCTCTGGAGTGGATTTGAAATGCAAGTTTCCAACCTAGAGGCAAGAAATCTATAATTACACCTTCGTTTACTGATATATGTTGTTATGGTGTTAGCAATCTGGTTAGCCATCATCAATCTGTTTTTCAGCAGGCTTATCACCCTATGGAACAAGCTACCCTCAAAATTCTGAAACAAAGTCATCAAGGGTTGTGTACATTAGTCACATTTACCTCCTGAAGTACTATAGGTAGCTCTGATCTCCTGAAGCTGTCTTGAATGTTTTATAAAGAAAGGGTTTCCTCTACAGGCTATGGTTGATGCAGTTGCGAGCCTTTTTGTTACGAACACAGTTGCAATTTCATAACCGACTACAGAGTTTGGAAATGAAGAACTACCAATTTAAGTTAAAAGGAAGTAAAAAAATAAGTACTCTGCAGACACCTAAGTAAGATGAGGAAAACCAGAATATGGATAGGTACACTGAGGAACAGCCACATTAAGCCTAATGATAATTACAATAAAATGACTTTAAGTATTAAAAATAATTACTTTGTCTCAATATTTACCAGAGAAGCTAATGTTGCTGTTACACTGGAAGAGTCCAAAAACTATTTGAAGACACTTAAGCAAGAAAAAAGGAAAGATAATTGATAATCTTATCAAAATTAGATTGAACATAATACTTGGTCTGGAAGGATTTCATTGGTGCATATTATAAATTAGTACATATAATGTTTGGCTCAGAACCTAAAACTCCAATGGACTATTGAGCTAGCAGAGTCCCATGGAAAATGCTGCTTGCTTTACAGCTTTAGCTGTTTGATTTTATCTGTCAACTGCAAAATGTTTATGTAGACAAGAATAACAGGTTGCAAGTGCCTGCAATTTTTGCTGTTGCTAATTTAGTAGATCTGAATAGGTTAATAGGTTATTTATAGAGGTCATTTATGTAAATAATTTGGATGTAAGTTTGCAGATGACACCAAAATTGGAGGGGTAGTGGACAACGAAGAACATTACCTCAGAGTACAACAGGATCTTGATCAGATGGGCCAATGGGCCAAGGAGTGGTAGACGGAGTTTAATTTACATAAATGTGAGGTGTTGCATTTTGGAAAAGCAAATCAGGGTAGGACTTATACAATTAATGGTAAGGTCCTAGGGATTGCTGCTGAACAAAGAGATGTTAGAGTGCAGGTTCATAGTTCCCAGAAAGTGGAGTCACAGGTGGATAGGGTAGTGAAGGCGGCATTTGGTATGCTTGCCTTTATTGGTCAGTGCACTGAGTACATGAGTTGGGAGGTCATGTTGTGCCTCTACAGGACATTGCTTAGGACATTCTTGGAGTACGGTGCGCAATTCTGGTCTCCCTGCTGCAGGACAGATGTTGTGAAACTTGAAAGGATTCAGAAAAGATTTGCAAGTACGTTCCCAGGGTTGGAGGCTTCAAGCTTTAGGGAGCAGCTGAATATTCTGGAGCGATTTTCCTGAGCGTCAGAGGCTGAGGGGTAACTTTATCGAGGTTTATAAAATCATGAGGGGCATGCATAGGGCGAATAGCCAAGGTCTCTTCCTCGGGGTGGCGGAGTCCAAAACTAGAGGGCATAGGTTTAAAGTGAGAGGAGAAACATTCAAAAGGGACCCAAGGGGCAACATTTTCACGCAGAGCGTGATACATATATGAAATGAATTGCCTGAGGAAGTGGTGGAGGCTGATACAAATACAACATTTAAAAGGCATCCGGATGGGTATACGAATAGGAAGGGTTTACAGCGATATGGGCAAAAAGCTGACAAATGGGACTAGATTAATTTAGGATATCTGGTCGGCATGGACAAGTTGGGCCGAAAGGTCTGTTTCTGTGCTGTATGACTACATGAATGATTGACATTTTTATTGCCTTGTCGTAAATTAGCTTCTTTTTTAAAAGAGGAAATGCAAAGTAATGAATAATTAATAAAAGTTAAAACTTATTAACATATTACTTCATTATTATTTCTTTATGGTGGACAATGGGTATATAGAAGTGCCATAACTTGGAGAAAGGCCAGGTTATCCTTGCTTCATGAAAAGAGTTGAACGTTTGATTTCTTAAAGGAAGCATGAAATAATTTTCGAATTGACAGTTTTGGTTTTGGTTGTATAATTGGTTAGCCCGACCTCCAATTCCAGGTTACTCCTAAATCTCCAAAGTATTCAACTGTTAGGGTATATTTCCACAGATAATCAGTCCAAATGATAATTGTGTAAATCCAGCAATAAGTGTCAGTGGGTTATTTAATCATGAAATGTATTACCACTAAAGCCAATCCAGTCGTCACCTGACATGCATTAAAAACTAGGCAGTTGTAAGGAATGGGGTGAATATTCTTGTGTTGCTGTGTGTCTCCCTACTTCAGCACCGGACGGCCCAGATGCCAGCCCCACCTGCTTCAGAGGTGTATAATAACATCATCGAACATGTGGATTAGAAAGTATGTGGAAAATATTTGGTGAGGACTAGATATTTTGACTGGTTTTCTTCTCTGTATCGCAAGGCAGCTGAAGTAAATTTTAAACCTGTGTGCTTTTGATGCATCTGAGATTAGTTACCTTAGCATAAATTGAAGATTGAACTGGGACTTGCCCCCTCTGAAAGTCTGAGACAAATCTATAGAAGCCTAATCAAATTAACCATTGAACAGGCCCTAAAGCTTTGAAACACAAGAAATTGGGTATGATGACAAAAAACAAACTTGATGTTATACAGATCACTGTAAATTACATCATAAATATGAAAAGTCATTTGGACATTAGTCAATTAATGACTACTAACATGAGCAAAATGAAAAAGATTTCACAAGAACACAAGTACAGCACCCAGGGGAACCTCTTTGAAAAAAACCAAACTAACTACTCTTAAGAGTTGTAAAAACAATTAGAATATTAACTAGTATTTTTAAACAAGTAGGACTTAGAAAATCCCTGAATATTTTAACTTAATTTCTTCAACGTAAGTGTGCCTTTCCTCAGAATGATTATTTGCAAGACTTTACCACATTCCTATATTGCTCAATAATGGGCCTGCAGTACTCACAAAAAGGTACAAAATATTTTCATAGTAATGACACCCCACACCCTCCTTTCATTACTAATTCCTCAGTTCTTACCACAAAACTCCGCTCTCACCTTGGAGTTCTTGCTGCTTCGACCTGACTGGGTAGAGTAGCTCCGCTGGATACCCTGTTCGGGGGTGGAAGGTGATTTGTCTGAGGAATGGTCTGAGCCCTTCTCCACCATTGTCTCACCCTCTAGGTTCTGAGGAGTTGGGGATCTTGATCGTTTCCTCAGGATGGGTGAGCAGGCTGGGGTGCTCCGAGCAGAATTACTGGCAGTACTGTTGACAAAAACAGAGAATCTTGTAAGAAAGTATCACAGCTGCATGTGTATAGCCACTCAGAAGCCTTGTGCCAACATTTCTTTTCAGTTGTTAATCAGTTTAAAATTCCTTCCGTTCGGCATCCCAGGAGGTTAACAAGTTTCTGACCTTTATTTTTCAATAAGTATACTTTCGTTTCCGCTTGCACATTCTGTATATACAAGATCGAGCTCACAAGAGAAATATGTTCTACAGTCTTTCCCCATGATACTGCTATCTGGGTAACTTTTCCCAATAATAAAGAGTAGCAAGGTAATCCCTCTTTAGGTTACATAGCCTTGATGGGGTGAGATTAATGCTAATAGTTGGAGAAGAGGTCAACCAAAATTATCAATAAAACAATTTTCACGCTTGCAATAAAACCTCATTGCATGAACTATTACGTACAATTCTTATGCAACTCTCGATACAGTTGCATGACATTCTATTAAAGTCCATGTGCAATATCTCTGCATTACATACATCTGTGCAGTATTCCTGTATTATGCACAACTGTTGTGCAGTTTCTCGATGATTCAGTTTTTCTGGAAAAGCCCTAGATTGCGTATCGCTGTCTAACATTCCTTTATAATATAAATTCCTGTGCCATTGCCTAGTATAAATACAGCAAAATGCTCCTACATGAGTGATCTATCCTGCATTTGAGAGTTTGACTCTGATTTGATCTGCAAGATACATTTTACTTCATCATCCTTTTATTCCTAGTCATTTATCCCATTTTCTCTTATCCTGTAGATGGTTGATTCTAAGCGCATTCTTAGAATCCCTGCAAAGACTGATTTAACATTTAAACAAAAAAAAACTGAACTTTGGGTTCATAGCTAAAGAGAATGATGAAACAAAATTTCACATTTTAAAACCTGTAAGTTCTATTGAGTACAGACTATTTACTCTGTGAGGTAACCTGCACAATGGAGTTTGTACTTATCACACATCGTGCTTCCAAGAGAATTACAGTCCTTATGGCAAATACATTCCTCATAGTCAACAGATGCACCCAGCTTTCAATTCCCTGTTTCGCTGAGTAGTAACTTGAAGTCACTGCCTCCAGGCACTTCCCTTAAAATTTGGGGAATTTACCAAATTGGAGAGTTTCTGAATTTAACTATGAACACTAAATGAACACATTGTCCTGATGATTCTTACCCTCTGGTTTACACCAAGATGAATCTCTTGGAAACTTTAGGTGACTGCAGGGTGGCTCTTTTCAGTCAAAGACATAGATCTCCTGCATCCAGCTATGGAGGTTCACAAAGCCAAGCTGCTATTTTCTGTGCTGACCACACACGTCTGCTGCTTTCTGTGAGTTTTATTGATTGGTTAGGTAATGTGTAATCTGACCTCAAAAATGGTTTCTACTGCACTCATCGCCATGCAATGAAACACATTAGCCTTGCATCCAGGTAGAAATGCGGATTCGCTCTTCTTTACCCCAATCCTCTTTCATCTTAGGAGTAAATGGACAATTCACAACACCAATTTTTTAACTCAATATTTTCTGCAACGTTGGGAGAACTGTAGTCTAATCATTGTAAACACAAAGACTACTATCCTTGTCTCCAACTGCAACCACCTTACAGTATCACTCTAATTAAACTATCCATGCTCAGTAGATTTCAGAGCAGGTCAAATGACCTTCTCAGTTCCCCTACATTTAAAGACACGGTTACAAAACAATCTTATAAACCTCATCACTGCACTCCTATTGTTTCTTTTCGTCTCTCACATTATTTCTGTCTGATCCCTAATACATCATGCCATCAAACTGCTCAAAGCCCAGAAGCTCTTCTGGTCAACATCACAGCTGGGTTCTCATTGCAGCAGCTCCTCCTAGCCTTTCTACTGTTGCTTAGCCAAGAGCAACTCACTCAACAATTCTAGGGCCTTCCTGGTTTTTATGTATTCAGTATCTCACTGAATAATCTTTCTGCATCACCAGGGGAGCCATATTTATGACCTTGTACTATAATTGCATTTGACTCTTCATCTTTTTAGAATACTCCAGGAAAACTAGGATTTATAAAAAAATTAAGCAGGTTTGTAAGAAAAATACTCTACATTATATTAGTTAATCATGGCACAAAGTACAATTTTTTCCATTAAAAACTTTACCATAATCTGTTGTGCAGCAATAGAAAAGAAGTTTATTTAAGAGAGTTATTTTTACAAATTCATACAGAGTGCTAACATGGTTTCTAGTCATAAGTTTTTGAGCAAAGGGGTTAAGCAGCATGAATATAATGTTTAGACAGCTACAGTGCACTCGGACATCTGCACCAAGCAAAGTTTAGCAATACAAGTAATTTACTCACTGAAAATTTGATTATTTAATTCTGTTTTGACAATAATAACTCAAAAATTATGCTCCACGACTCTCAAGTTTGAACTTGAAAAGTGTTGTTTTGCCCTTAATAGAACTGGCTTCATTTCATGGGCAACAAGTCAAATACTAAGCCCTGAGCTTTAAGATAGAATAAACATCAGAAATGGGAAAAATACTCACTTGTTCAATCTTGTGGTGTGAAATCCTGGATTAGTCAGTAACTTTAAACTTCGGCTGGCAGAGTTGGCTTTGTCTGACCAATATTTATAGATTTTTAAAAAATATTGTGGTGATGGAAGAGGCAGAGTGACATTGTAACTGTTGCTGGGAGATGGAGCAATGTCACAGAGTGGGAAGAGTGGGCGGGGTGGTTTGAAAATCACAAAGCAGCTCAGGAGGAGGATTGTGTTTCCAAGAGGAAGAAAGATGAAAGAAAACTAGAATCCACTTTAAATATTATACAGATGTGATTCTCTTTTGAGCTTTGGGTAGAGGATAATGCAATGAAAAGTTTGTACAGGAAACAGCACAATGGTGTATCCTCATGCTACTGAATGACAAAGTTTCTCTCTGTTAGAGTATATATGTGGTGCTTTTTTGATTCCAGATCGGAGCCATCACAGAGAGGGAACACACAAAGGGAGGACTGGCAAAAATATTCTTCTAGGGCAGATATCATAGAATCATAGATTTTAACATTTCAACTGATCTGAATAACAGCAACAGGCTGATGGGACAGGAGATGGAAAATAAGCAATCTTTTCACCCTATTAACATATATGGAGCCAAAATCTTGATCCCTTGTGGTATGCAGCAAAAAAGACAACACCTTCTCAAATAAAACATTTTGCAATTTTTTTGTGATATCATTATCACTGCAACAGTAAAAGAATTCTAACTCTTTCACAACATGCAGAAGCATTTACATTCAGAATGAGATTGATTTTGTACTGAAGTGATGAACTCTAGTTTGCAAGGTAATGGCGCAATGAAATATTTTTTGTAGCTTTTTCCAGAATGTGGAATTTTGATTCTCAAAAGCTTGCATGAAAGAACTAGAAATCATGTATTTGAAGAAATACTGTAGCAATAAAGAATAATTTGACCAGAATGTCTTGGTTGTGACCAAAATAAATCAAGTTCAAGCAGAATGTTTACAGCAACAAATCCACCAGTTTGCAATAAGACAAAGTGCTAGAGAAACTCAAGAGGTCTGGCAGTATCTATGGACAGAGAAACAGAATTAAACATTTCAATTCCGAAATGACTCTTTTTCGGAGCAGTCCAGCAGTTTAGCATTTTTGGTACTTCAGTGAATTCAATAGAAAAGCAGGCCTGATAGCAGTATGCTCCTTGACAAACAAGTTTTAATTTATTTCAATAGGAATAATCACAATAAACGGTGATACCTTTTAGACAGTTAACCACTATTTGATAAAGAATTGAAACATATTTTTTGAAAAGCAAAGCAGTTGATTTGCTATATGTATAACCATGAAAATTGCCAACAACCTTGCACAATTAATACAGTGATCTAAATTGAGATAAAGACTGGCCAAATGGCAATGCATCAGTTTTCTTCCAGGCTACTTGCTCTTTTTGCTGCCTTAAGGTTAACAACAGATTCTGAACTGCCTCGATGGCATTTTATGCAAGCCCTAACATCAATTTGTGGCATTATGTGACATTACTTTTGTTTTAAAGAAATCCACATCCAAATTCTTGTGCTGCTTAACATTTTCTAAGTTTATGAAAAGGTTGCTGAGTTACAAGTATGTCTGATACATTTTACACAAAAGAAGAGTACAAGATGCAAAAGGCTGAATAAACCAGAAGTACAGAGGATACTGAACCAATGACATAGCTGTTATTTCATGTTGTTCTTTAACTAAGGGGAATGGAACACAATGTTAGTTAAATGTCTGTCTGAAAAGAGGGGGGCTAGTCATTGGTTCTCTATTAATATTAGGTTGAGTCTCTCTCAATTTAATTTTGTAAGTTTCACTCCTCAATTATACTACATAACACATGTTGATTCAAAATTAAAAATATTGGGACAGTATGCTTGAAGCGTGAATATTCAAAACTAGATATGAGGTGAATAATATAGATGCATCTGAGGGAAATCTATAGAAACATCAGGGAGAAGGTAACAGAAGGTTACGCTGATGGAGTTAGATGAGGAAGAATAGCAGATCATTTAAGTGAAACTCAAACTGAAATACGTATAATTTCTGGCCATATTTAGTAAATGTTCCAATGTTGCATTTGGATTGAGGCATCTAAGAATGCAAATGCTCAACTGAGAAATGTAACTTTTCATTCAATCTTCTATAATGTCCAACTTGAATTGTTTTGTGATATGCTTATAAATAACATGAATAAATATAGTTTTTCGTTAACAAGTGGAACATAAATGTGGTTGGGACAAATAACGTGTTGTATATTTTATATGCAATGGTCCTTGCCGATTTTCTTTCCATTTAAGCCAATTTTATGTCCATGACAAAGTTGATTGACTTCCCAGTGACCCAAAAACTATAGTTTCATGTGTGCAATACATGAAAATCACTGACAAGAATTGGATAGTAATGCATGATACAGGTTTTCTGTTATCCATCTCACATCTTGTGCTCCTCAACATTTGCAATTGCAAAAACATGGCATATGGGAATGATAGGAAATGGAGATATCACAGGAGTGTGTTGACCCGTCAAGAGAATTGACGATGTATTCTTGTGCCAGATGATTTGCATGCACTTGACATGACCTGACTAATGGTGACGTTAGTGTCAAGATGCAAATGTTCATTCCTACAACTGACAGCCAGAATCACAGAAGACAACATTGAAAGAAAATCTCCTACTGTTGGAAAAGGCAAGTTTCATGCTTCTTCAGATGGCATTTTCTCAAATATAATGACTACATTCTTTCACATAGCACAGCTGAAGCACTTTTTTCCCTTAGCTCAACTGTGCTGCCCGTGTAGTATGAAGTATAAACTGTCTAAATTGTATCTAAATATAGCTTTATTCAATACCTTGTTTTCAGCTATTGGCCCATTATGTAACTGTGGAATGAAAACCCTGGAGCTTTGACAATCCTCTCATTGTTCCAAGGTTAATGACGTTCTTACCGGAACAAATGGAAACATGCAAAAATAAAATTATTTGATCCGGCTCCAGTGGATATCTTGCACAAAACAAACAAACAGTCTGATAATTATGCACAAAACTTTTCTTATAAAATTAACGGGTTTGGTTAATGCTACCCTCACTCAACCTTCTGGAACTGAACATCTTTAAATTTTGGTAAATAAGAAGCAACTTTTATTCATTTGAATATTGATTCAACTATATACAGGTGGTTACCATAGCCTCTCAGAAAGAAACAGTAGGCATAAGTAACCCATTTACTAAAATTATTAACTGCAACAGTCAGAAGGGAATTTCATGGCATGAGGGGCAAGATATTCAGTGCTCAGCCAAGCATACTGCAACTGAAAAAGTGTGATTGGAGGAGGGAGCATGGGGGGCCATTAAGGAGAGAACAAGCTCTGTTTCGTTAATCCTAAAACATATGATATTAATCAGGCAGGCCTGTGATTTGAAGAGCAACCTGAAACATGATTATCAGAGATAGTAGGAACTGCAGATGCTGGAGAATCTGAGATAACAAGGTGTAGAGCTGGATGAACACAGCAGGCCAAGCAGAAGGGTCTAGGCCCAAAACGTCAGCTTTCCTGCTCCTCTGATGCTGCTTGGCCTGCTGTGTTCATCCAGCTCTACACCTTGTTATCTCTGAAACATGAGTATGACTGCTTTTGGTTCTGTGCCCATTACAGCGCCCGAAGGTGATTCTTCATTTGTTGATAACTTCAAGACAGTTCTATCTCAGTTGTAGGACTATGCCAGTTGTAAGATGCAAGATTTAGCTACCATTGGAAACAGTTGCACAATGCAAGTTCTTCTTGGCTGTGTGAGATCTTGAGACAGCTAACCATTGATTCTTAAAGCTTTGAGTGTCATACGCAGCAAGTTGAATATCACCCTCAATGGTAACTTGGCTACATTCGAACAACCTTTCATGAAGTTGATTTGCTAAGTAATTTTGGTATGGTTATCTGTATATTTTTCCTGTTTAATTACATTGTATTTCACAAACAAAATCAAGTTATTACTCACTATTCCGGCATAAGGATCACAATTATGCTTGGAGTTACAATCACAGTGACAGATTTTTAAACATGCTCTCTCCTGATCCTGTAACTAAAAGATTCACTTAGTAGAGGAAATTCACTTTCTAGTCAAAGCTTTTGTTTTAAACATTTATTCATGGGATGTGGGCATCGTTGGCTGGACCAGCAATCATTGCGTGTTCCTAACTGTCCAGACAGCAGTTAAGAGTCAACCATATTGCTATGGGTCTGGAGTCACATATAAGCCAGACCAGATAAGTATAGCTCTTTCCTTCTCTAAACAACATTAGTGAACCAGTTGGGTTTTTCCAGCAATCCACAATGTGAGTCTGAACTAATAGTCTAACAACAATATCACTAGGCCAATGTCTCACCCTGTTTATTATTATTTTGGCACATTACTGGTTCTTAGCAGTTCATGGGAATAATGCATATTCTGTGTCAGCTGCAGAGACACACCATTAGTTTGACCATTTCTGTCAACTCAAAACCTATGATGGAAAGGTATATTCTCTAAAGTATTATTTCTTCAATGAATTTTAAATCAATAATTATGTATTTTAATTGCTCGTTTCAGGTGAACAATAGAGGTAGGATCAGTACAGTTAAACAGTAAGGTGCAATTGAGCTTCCCTGCACTTACTGGTTCATGTAAAGTGGCCCCCATAACACTATAAGGACATCTGTTACCCATTTCTTTCAACAATAAACACACATTTCTCTTGACATGTTCACAAAAACAAGCATTTTTCACACACATTTACCTTCAGACAGAAAAGGATTGAGACATGAAAAATAATGTTTTATTTCAAGATTTATTTGCATAAGAATTGAAGACAATTTGGTTATAGTTTGATATAATAAATCTTTCAACAGAAAGCAGGGCTCTTTCATCAGCTCAAGAAACACCAGATTTTATTAATAAATGATTCATATTGGTGGAAATTAACTGATTTTGATTTAGAATCATACAGATGTACAGCATGGAATCAGGTCCTTCATTCCAACTCGTCCATGCTGACAAGACATCTTAAATTAATCTAGTCCCCTTTGCCAGCAATTGGCCCATATACCTCAAAACCCTTCCTGTTCATATACCTATCCAGATGCCTTCTAAATATTGTATTTGTACCATTTCCACCACTTCCTCTGGGAGTTCATTCCATACATGCACCACCCTCCGCGTGAAAACATTGTGTCTTAGGGACCTTTTAAATTTTACCCCATGCTCATGATTTTGTCAACTTCTATAAGGTTGTTGCTCAGCCTCCGACGGTCCAAGGAAAATATCCCCAGCCTATTCAGCCTCTCCCTATAGTTCAAGCTTTCCAACCCTGGCAACGTCCTTGTCAATTTTCCTGAACCCTTTCAAGTTCACAACATCTTTCCTATAACAAGGAGACCAAAATTGAATGCAGCATTCCAAAAGTGGCCTCACCAATGTCCTGTACAGCCACAACATGACCTCCCAACTCCTATACTCAATGCCCTGACCAATAAAGCAAGCATACCAAATGCCATCTTCACGATACCATCTACCTGCAACTCCACTTTCAAGGAACTATAACCTGCAGTCCAAGGTCTCCTTGTTCAGCAACACTCCCCAGGACCTTACCATTTAGTGTATAAGGCCAGAGGATTCTGGGTAATCCAAGATGGAGGATAGGGGAAAATTGTGGATGTGACAGCTGCTCCTTTTTTGAGGTATTTTCAGATTTGTCTGATTTCCACAACTTCTTGGGGCAGTAATTACTGTTTTTATAAGTTGTTGCATTGTTTTGGCACATTGGGGAGAAAACAAGATCAAAACAACAGCAATTTAAAAAGGAGGAAGACAGACAAGAAGTGACCACATGGGAAGTGAATCAAATGAAGAAATGGATGTGGGAGATTAGGGAGAGTTTCCATGTTACTGATGATTACGTTTGCAGGAAATATGTTTGGTTGCGAATCCTATCGGATTACATGGATCAGTTGGAGCAGTAGTTAGAGGCAATGAGGAATTTACAGGAGCTAGGAGGTGTGATGGATGGCAGTTGCAGGTAAGGAGATGAACCGCAGATACACAGTCAGGTAGATGGGCGACCGACGAAAGGTAGGAGGGGGAGGCAGGTCATGCAGGAGTCTCCTGTGGCTATCCCCATCTCAAACATGTATGCTGTTTTGGAAAACGTAGGGGGTGATGGACTCTCAGGGGAATGTAGCACTGATAGCCAGGTTTGTGGTACAAAGACTGGCTCTAATGTAACGAAGGGTACGTCAGGTTCCAAGCTATTGATTGTGATAGGGGACTCTCTAGTCAGAGCCACAGACAGACCTTTCTGCAGCCGACACTGAGACATCAGAATGGTGTGTTACGTTCCTGATGCCAGGATCAAGAATGTCTTGGAGTGGGTGCAGAATATTGTCAAAGGGGAGAGGGACCAGCAGGAAGTCATCGTACAAATTGCAACTAACAATATAGGAAGAGAAAAGGATGAAATTCTGACGAGAGAATATAGGAAGTTAGGCAGGAATTTAAAAAGGTGGTCTTTGGGGGGTATTAACATCTGGATTACTCCCAGTGCCACGAATTAGTGAGGGTAAGAACAGGAGGATAGAAACAGCAGATGAATGCATGGCTGAGGAGCTGGTCCAGGGGAGAAGGATTCATATTTTTGCATCATTGGAATCTCTTCTGGGGTAGAAGTGACACGTATAAGGAGGACAGATTGCACCCGAATTGGAAGGGGACTAATATACTGGCAGGGAGATTTGCTACAGCTGCTTGGGAGGATCTAAACTAGTGGAGTGGGGTGGGGTGGGGTTGGTGGTGGTATCCAGGGATACAGTGAGGAAAGAGATCAGTCTGAGACTGGTGCAGTTGGGAAAAAGAGCAAGTCAAACAGTCAGGGCAGGCAGGAGCAAAGCAGAGAACAAAGTAGGACTGATAAATTAAAAAGCATTTATTTCAATGCAAGAGGCCTAACAAGAAAGGTAGATGAACTCGGGGGCATGGTTGGGAATATGGGACTGGGATATCATTGTAATTGCAGACATGTGGCTTAGGGATGAACAAAACTGGCAGTTTAATGTTGCAGGGTATAAATGCTATAGGATGGATAGAAAGGGTGGGTGGGGGGGGGGGCAAGAGACAAGGCGAGGTGGCATATTTGATTCGGGATAACATTACAGTTGTACTTAGGGAGTATATTCTTGGGAATACATCTAGGGAAGTTATTTGGATGGAACTGAGAAATAAGAAAGGGATGATCACCTTATTGGGCTTGTATGGTAGACCAGCCCAATAGTCAGCTGGAAATTGAGGACTAAATTTGTAGAGATCTCAGTCATCTGTTAAAAAAAAAAAAAGGTGGTTATGGTAGGGGATTTTAACTTTCCAAACATAGACTGGGACTGCCATAGTGTTAAGGGCTTGGATGGACAGAAATTTGTTAAATGTGTACAAGAAAATGTTCTGATTCAGAATGTTGATGTACCTACTAGAGAATGTGCAAACCTTGACCCACTCTTGGGAAATAAGGCAGGGGAGGATACAGGGGTGTCAGTGGGGGAGCACTTTGGGGCCAGTAACCATAATTCTATTAGTTTTAAAGTAGTGATGGAAAAGGATAGACTGGATCTAAAAGTTGAAGTTCTAAATTGGAGTAAGGCCAATTTTGATGTTATTAAGCAAGAATTTTCAAAAGTTGATTGGGGGTGGACGTTTGCAGGTAAAGGGATGGCTGGAAAACGGGAAGCGTTCAAAAAATGAGATAATGAGAGTCTAGAGATTGTATGTTCCTATCAGGTGGAATGGCAAGGCTGGTAGGTGTAGGGAATGCTGGACAACTGGAAAAATTGAGGTGTTGGTCAAGAAAAAGAAGGAAGCATATGTCAGGTATAGACAGCAGAGATCAAGTGAATCCCAAGACGAGTATAAAGGCAGTAGGAGTATAGTTAAGAGGGAAATCAGGAGGGGAAAAAGGGGACATGAAATAGCTTTGGCAAATAGGGTTAAGGAGAATCCAAAAGGATCCTATAAATACATTAAGGACAAAAGGATAACTAGGGAGAGAATAAGGCCCCTTAAAGATCAGCAAGGCCTCCCATGTGTGGAACTGCAGGAGATGGGGAAGATATGAAATGAGTATTTTGCATCAGTCTTTACTGTGGAGAAGGATATGGCAGATACAGAACGTGGGAAAATAAACAGCAACATCTCAAAAAATGTCCATATTATAGGAGGTAGCGCTGGATGGCTAAAAATGCATAAATGTAGATAAATCCCTGGGACCTGGTCAGGTGTACTCTGGAACTCTGTGGGAAGCTCGGGAAGTGATTGTTGGGCTCCTTGTTGAGATATTTTGTATTATCGATAGCCACAGGTGAGGTGCCCAAAGACTGGAGGTTGGTTAACATTGTGCCACTATTTAAGAAAGGTTGTAAGGAAAAGACAGGGAACTATAGACTGGTGAGCCTGACATCGGTGGTGGGCAAATTGTTGGAGGGAATCCTGATGGACAGGATTTACATGTATTTGGAAAGGCAAGCACTGATTAGGGATAGTCAATATGGCTTTGTGTGTGAGACCTTGTGTCTCACTAACTTGATGGAGTTTTGAAGAAGCAGTGAAGAGGATTGATAAAGGCAAACTGGCAGATACTGTCTCTATGGACATCAGTAAGGCGTTCGACAAGGTTTCTCATGATAGACTGGTTAACAAGGTTGGATCACATGGGAAACCTAATCATCTGGATACAGAACTGGCTCAAAGGTTTGAAACAGTGTGGTGGTAAATGGTTGTTTTTTTGTACTGGAAACATGACCAGCGGTGTGCTGCAAGAGTCGGTGCTGGGTCCACGGCTTTTTGTCATCGATAGAAATAATTTGGATGTGAATATAAGAGGTATGGTTAGTACGCTTGCAGTTGACAGCAAAATTGGTGCTGTAAATGGACAGCGAAGAAAGTTACCTCAGAGTACAATGGGACCTTAAACAAACGGGCCGAGGAATGGCAGATGGAGTTTAATTTTAGACAAATATGACGTGCTGCATTTTGGTAGGGGGAAGATCAGGGTAGCACTTAAGAGTCATAGAGATGTACAGCACAGAAACAGACCCTTCAGTCCAACTCATCCATGCCGACCAGATATCCTAAACAAATCTAGTCCAATTTGGAAACCCTTCCTATTCACATACCCATCCAGGTGCTTTTTAAATGTTGTAATTGTACCAGCCTCCATCACTTCCTCTGGCAGCTCATTCCATACATGCACCACGCTCTGTGTGAAAACGTTGCCCCTTAGGTCCCTTTTAAATCTTTCCCCTCTCACCTTAAACCTATGCCCTCTAGTTTTGGACTCCCTCACCCTGGGAAAAAGACCTTGGCTATTCAACCTATCCATGGTTTCCATGATTTTATAAACCTCAATAAGGTCATCCCTCTGCCTCTGACACTCCAGGGAAAATAGCCCCAGCCTGTTCAGCCTCTCCCTACAGTTCAAACCTTCCAACCCTGGCAACATGCTTGTAAATCTTTTCCGAACCCTTTCAAGTTTCACAACATCTTTGCCATAGCAGGTAGACCAGAATTGCACACAGTATTTCAAGAGTGGCATAACCAATGTCCTGTACAGTGCAACATAACCTCCCAACTCCTGTTCTTAATACACTGATCAATAAAGATAAGTGTACCAAATGCCTTCTCCACTATCCATCCATTTGCAACTCTACTTTCAAGGAACTATGAACCTGCACAACAAGGTCTCTTGGTTCAGTAACATTTCCCAGGTCCTTACCATTAAGTGTATAAGTCCTGCCCTGATTTGCCTTTCCAAAATGCAGCACCTCACATTTATCTAAATTAAACTCCACCTGCCAATCCTTGGCCTGTTGGCCCATTTGAGCAAGATCTTGTTGTACTCTTGAGGTAACCTTCTTCGCTGTCCACTACACCTCCAATTTTGGTGTCATCTGCAAACTTACTAACTATACCTCGTACGTTCATATCCAAATCCTTTATATAAATGATGAAAAGCAGTGGACCCAGCACCAATCCTTGTGGCACACAGCTGTTCACAGGTCTCCAGTCTGAAAAGCAACCATCCACCACCACTCTGTCTTCTACCTTCGAGCCACTTCTGTAACCAAATGGCTCGTTCTCAGTGTACTGCATGTGATCCAACCTTGCTAACCAGTCTACCATCAGGAACCTTGTTGAATGCCTTACTGACATCCATATAGATCAAGTCCACTGCTCTGCCTTCATTAATCCTCTTCGTTACTTCTTCAAAAAACTCAATCAAGTTAGTGAGACACAACTTCCCATGCACAAAATCATGTTGACTATCCCTAATCAGTCCTTGCCTTTCCAAATGCATGTAAATCCTGTCCATCAGGGCTCCCTCCAACAACTTGCCCACCACCAATGTCAGGCTCACTGGTCTATAGTTCCCTGGATTTTCCTTACCACCTTTCTTAAATAGTGGCACATCGCCAGCCAACTTCCAGTCTTCCAGCACCTCACCTGTGGCTATCAATGATACAAAATGTCAGCAAGGGGCCCAGTAATCACTCCCCTAGCTTCCCACAGAGTTCTTGGGAACACCTGATCAGGTCCCAGGGATTTATCCACCTTTATGCGTTTTAAGATGTCCAGCACCACCTCCTCTGTAATATGGACATTTTTCAAGACGTCGCTATTTATTTCCCCACGTACTATGTCTTCCATATCCTTCTCCACAGTAAACACTGATGCAAAATACTCGTTTAGTATCTCTCCCATCTCCTGCAGTTCCACACGTACATGACTTTGCAGTTCTTTAATTGTCACATGTAAATTATGACAGTCGTGAGATTTTTTTTTACAAGGGCTAGCTGTTGAGAAAAGCAGGTGAAATGATTTCAAAATACAGCATGAGTCTAACCAAAATCCTAGTAGATAAACAAATACATTTTCCAAAAACAGTCTTCGCTTAATGGTCAGGAAAGGCAAACCCAATGACTTCTCTCATGTAGCATTTTGGTGCTTAAGCCAATTGCAATCATCAAATATTCATTACCAATTAGGAATCGGGAATAGAACTTTCTAATCAATATGGTTCGGCACTATATTGTTAGTGTCTTGAAGGTCATTGACAGAACTCCCAAAATGCTTTTGCTGCGTGGCATGTTACAAGATGAATTTTGGTTTTGTGCTTCCTTGTGTCTGTTTCTTCTCCCTTTATAACTATGCAACAATAATAGTGATGTCATGCATATGAGGAAATTAATACCCTGATACATTATTCAAAACGTGCATAGCCTCAATTCAGTTGGGTTACATAATCTGACGATGCCTTATCCCAGTTCAGAAAGCAAGTGAAATAAAGGGTTAGATCAGAATGTAATGTTTTTAGATAAATTACAAATGACATTGCATAAAATGAAAAAAAAAAATCAGTAAGCAAATAAAGTTTCCATGTAGGCTCAGAGGAGAAGGAACAGGTTTCATTTGAGATGTTTGTCAAATAATTGGTACAATTGATTACCATCTGCATGCTTACATAAGTCTTGTTATGCAGACATCTGTTGATTCTGTATCACTACATTCCAAAAAACGTTTCCATACATTACCTGCCTGTGTCAATTAATATCATTTTAGCCTTAATCCCTCTAAATTTTGCATCCACAGTTGTAACAGAAATCTAGTAAAGTTATCACAATGTAATTACACCCTTCTTCCAGTGAAGGCATTGCAGGGGCAGCACAGACGGTAGCTGCATTTACAACAATAAGTTAATTTAATGTATAATCAAAATATGACAACAGGGTCAGAATGCATGACTTTAAAATGAGAACTGGATTATGTCTACATGCCCTTGGTCTAATTACCTTTGGCCTTTACTCTGCTTTGCCTCGAAACAACATTTGGTCTCAATATGCAATGTTACGGGAGAACCAGTAATATTATTTTTCATAAATTAAAAAACTGACTTTTAGGATCAGATTCTTCTCTCTTCTTATGGACATTTTATTCATTGACATTCTAATGAAAGATGCCTACAACCAGTTTTTACTGGTAAACATTTTGGACATGACATCCACAATTGTGGATGTTTTGACTGGATGAACTCTGAATAATCAACTGGCAAATACTCGTATATTTAGATCATAAAATTGCACAATTTACATCAATAATATCAATGAATCATGCTGTATTTAGTAAAGGCTTTAGTTCTGGTAATAATGGCTTTGTTAATGAAGACTGACTCACTCTTGGAGGCTCAGAAAGAGAACAATGACACAGTGAAATGGCACTCCTGACAGTGTTCCTTGAAATTTTTAGTGTTTTTTCCTTACTTTTCATTTTTCCCCTCTCTTGACCATACTTCTTCTGTATCTAATCTTAGTTTCAGTCACCCTATTCTCTTCTCCCTCTTTCACGGTGATTCTCTCTCCTTAAATTTAATTGGTTAAGGAGACAGATCATTGGACCCGACATTCAGAAAGTCCCAAAGGCCTTGCCAACTTTTTGCATCATAATTAGGATAAAAATATGGAAAAAAAAAATTGATCAGGGTAACTGCTGCAAGGTGCCCTCCACCAGCTAATACAGGACCATTGTGATTGCATGGAATGCATAAAATTAGCATCCAAATCAAAAATGTTATTAATAAATTCAGGAATATTCAGCAAAGGAAGAACTGACTATAATTTCCAGTTTTTGGAAATTTAACCAATGATACAAAATGGTTCAGCAGCATTTTTAAAATTAAAAACAGCTAATAAATGGCCATTTGCACTCATACAGGAGTGGTTGATATGGTAAATGAAGATGTTGCAGAATGCAGTTCTCAGGTTGGGAAATAGAGAGGGTGTATTCCTTTGCATGTAACTCTGCCAAACCTGGCACAAAAATATTTCAAACTGACATCAAACACCCGAAATGGAAGGGGTTTCACTTCACGCCATTCTTAAACTTGTTTAGTTCAAAAGTCTAAGATATCACTGCACAAAAATAACAGTGATCATATCATGTACAATATTCTAATAGCCTTTCAATTAACTCCTCTGAAGAAGGGTCCTGACCCTAAACATCAACTTTCCTGCTCCTCTGATGCTACCTGGCCTGCTGTGTTCCTCCAGCTCCAGCATGTGCAGTTTGTACTATCTCTTAGCCTTCAGTAACTTCTTTTAGAGGTCAGTCTAGACTCAGGAAAAAAATAGCATTATTCCCACAATAATACTATCAGAAGTCAACCCCTGTATTTCAGCTATTGTGATGGCAGTGAAGGACGAAAGCAAATTTAAGTTCAAAATGGCAAGTTATAGATACAAAGTTCAATGTAGAATGATCATCAATGGAAGACTGCACACCTAATTATTCAACATTTGGTACAGAAATATTCTGAAGTAGACAGAAATCAGGATCACAATACTCTGTTTACCTCCCGTTTGCAGATTAAGCTTAACTGCAACGTGCGGTTGAAGGATGAGTTGTATTCTGTTTAAACTGTTTATACTTTATAATTTATTTTCACACTTTACAAGGTATAATAAATTGAAAAATAATTATCTTAAATTGAAGGATTATTTTATCCCATCGTTTATGGAAGAAAAAGTATTCAACCTAAAGATTTAACTAACTACGAAGTATTCTTGCTCAGATGAAAGAAACTGAACGGGAACTGCTTCCAAACATAAAATTGAATCACTTGTGTTTGGTGTGTGCCCATCAAACATTAAAAGTTCATACAAAGTGGACAACACACTTCAAAATATCACAACTACAATACATATATTAAAATTCTCATGGTTCAAATTTTTTTTTCTAAAAAATATCAAGTTTAACTGAATACTGGAAATAGCTTAAAGACTATGAATCAATTACTTCTTAGCCCCAGGTCAACATTCTATGGCATCTGAACAGGGTCTCTCTCTGAGCTCTAAAGTTCAACTTAAGTTCTGGGGTTCAAACATATTTTCTGCTGATATGAAGTCTCAGACAGGTAGTAAACATTAACAGTAAGAAAGCAGCGGCATCATCACTATGAGTTTAACTTCCCAAATGTAACAGTACTTGGCCTCCCTCTCTGACGGTCTCCCAGAATACATCTTAAGGCTGCCATTTTCTGTTCAAATTGATTTACTATGTATTTAAAAAAAGATGTGCTATGAATGATCAGTCTTGCTGTCAAACATCTGTGAATCGATACTGACATACAAGCATTTTGGTAACTGCTCAATTTAGACACTGATGGGCACTAGAAGCTAGTACATTCATAGCCTTCTCACTGTGCATCCTATTATAGAGAAGAATTGCTTTAAGCTGGAGCAACCATGACTGTCTTGCCAGTTAGAGCCCTGAAACGTATCCATTTAGGCTCCAGTGTGGATTCCAGTTCACCATCAGGAGGCAAGAAGCTACACGCTCAAGCAATCATACACAATGTTATTCTGGCTGGCAGCCTTCAATGGTATCAAGGAAAGGATGCACAAGTCAGCAGTGAAAAATCAATAGTGCTGTACTGATGGATAGGGTGAATAATAAACTGATAGCTGGCAATGGCAGTCAAAGCCATTCACTATTTTGCAGGCCAGTTCAAGAGGAATTGCCTCATATAATTAATTTATCACTTTAACTTCAATTAGGAAGGTTTGTTTAAAAATGATTTCACAAGCAAAAATCCTGCAAATAATTTTTAAAATTAACGTATGGATAAGTCTGCTTAAAATGATTCAAAATGATGCTTATGAAGATATCCAAGGGTTAAGTCTAGGGACCAGGCCGCCAAATAGGAGATTAACAGATGGAGCTAAAAACTACAACACCCACACACATACACATACACTCTTAGAGAAACTGCTCTGATATCTCTGCAGTGACCCATTATAATATTCTGAACTGACAGTGTTATTTTGTCTCTTGGGATTACATGTTATGCTACACCCTGAGGAGACATATGGACAACACTCTCCATCACAGGCGGTATTGACTCTGACTACAATACTTGATGCCAGTCAGACCCTGCACCCACTCTGTGACGCATTCAGAATTCGTTTTCTTTTGAGGGCCAGGTATTTTTAATTTTTTTTTTAAAACATGGATGTGGTATCACGAATAAATCAATTCAGCGCAAGCAAAAAGAAACAAAGATGTAACTAAGCCTCAAGATTATAATGATTCTTTTCTAAACTCCCTCCCCCAAACCTCACCCATTCTAAAGAGCTTAGAATTAAATCGCTTGAACAGACATGTCTGGTCAAAGCAGCCATTAAAGCATATACACTCTCAATGAATTCTAACAGTTCCATCTTCTGCTTGTCATGAAAAAAATGCAATAACAGAAATCTTCTCAGGATCTTTTCATTCTCAACAGGACAGTGAATAAATATATAAAAACAAATTGACCAAACAGCAGAACTAACCTGGAAGCCATTAAGGACTGCACCACACTGACAAGCACCTAGAGCTTCATTCATACATTCAGGGCCTGTGAGGAGGTGGGAGGATACTCACCTCCACAACCATCACAAGACTAGAATTAAAGGAGTCAAAGCTTGTTTTGAATAGAAAATTCGACACTGTAGGCAACCAGTCAGGTTCACTTCAATCATTGCTATATTGTGGCTGTTTTTCCAGTCTTTTCAGCTGTTATACAAAATGCTGCTGCCTGGTGCAGTTTGTCCGTTGTTGAATTATTCATGCTCCTCATGAATGGAGGTGACATCACTCGCCTCAGGTCAATTTACACCCCTTTCCTGGCTTGATTTGTCTGCATGTCCAGATCAGTGCGAGCTCAGCCTGTATGTCTGATGAACTGCATTATTTCAAGAGCTCCCTCCCTCCTTCATTTTAACCCTTACAAATCCAAGTACTTACATGTTACCTTAACCTGGTTCCTGGAGTTTTTCAAAGGGCAACTCACATTCTGATAATATTCTTTTGCAAATTAAAACATTAGCTTTGAATTTTATATATCATGTTATATGTTGGAAAAAAAATTCAAAAGTATGTATATGTCATTATAAGGGGAGGTTTTTTTAAAAAAAGGAAAAGCTTCTTAGCTTAGTTGGCTGGAAGGTTAACAGCACAGGGTTCAATTCCCTTTTTGCTCAGCCAGACTTGGGGCCAGCCTCCTCTTGCTTCCCGTAACACAAAAGCACAGCATTTAGCTGTGATTTAGCCATATAAGCCAAAGGCCTGCCTTTAGTCTAAGAGATCAAGAGGAAGATGCAGTATAACCTCAGATTATGCTTTGCTGAAGAAACATTCAGTTATGTGAACACAAAAAAACTCTACAGTAATATTTCAATGCAGTATTGAGGGAGTGCTGCATTGTTGGAGGCATTCCTCAAGGAAGATCCTATTTACTTGCTCTAGTGGGCGCATAAAAGATCACATCACATTCGTTTGAAATGCAGCAGATGAGTTCTCTCTCATCTTCTGGCCAATATTTATCTAAAACCATTATCACAAAAAAGATTACCTGGCCAACTGATCTGCTTCTGAGAGTTTGCTGTGTGTAAATTGCTGCTGTATATCTTATATCATAATGGTGACTACACCTTGGAAGATATATCTTATTGCCTGTAAAGTACTTTGTGATGGATGATATTCATGAGAAGTGCTCACTAAGATAATCTTTGCATAAAACCCATAACAAAACTGCAACATGGAAGTCATTGCAAAGTTAAGCTCTAGACATGAAGAAATTATGCCAACCACAAACTGGAGGAGCAGCACCTCATATTCTGCCTCAGGAGCCTACAGCCCAATGGCCTAAACGTGGATTTTACCAGTTTCAAAATCTCTCCACCCCCAGCTTCATCCCATGACCAACCCTCCCTCTCATCCTGCCTCCTTGACCCGACACAACCTGTCCATCTTCTCTCCCACCAATCCACCCTTCCCACCTCACTGACCAATCCTCACCACTCCCTACATGCACTCACCTATCACCATCCCACCTACTTTCCCCCGCCCCATCCCTCTTCTCTATTTATTTCTGAGCTCCCTTCCTCCTCCCCATTTCTGAAGAACGGTCCCGAACTGAAACGTCAACTTTCCTGCTCCTCTGATGCTGCCTGGCCTGCTGTGTTCCTCCAGCTCCACACTGTGTTATCTCTGACTCCAGCATCTGCAGTTCTTGCTATCTCTGAAGAAAAATACATACTTGTATGCACTGTATTTGAAACCTATGTGTACTGAAAGAATACACATGGGTGATACTTAACCACTGCATATCATTTGGAAACTACTTCAGTACTGCTGTAATTTTGCCACGATCAAGTATGTTCCTATTACAACTGCATTCTTGGTCAGCTTATATCTCCATTTGAATTTGCTGAATACATGCATGGCAACAGGTAACTACCCTAAAGACACTTAAAGTGCTTATGATTGCAGCACTTCAAATTTGCATGTTTTCAGAACTAAAGGGATCAGGCTGAAAGGGCATCTGAACAAAGAGCAATCATACAGTTCTGTGAAATCAATTCATAAATTGGTACCCTATTCTGTGATTAGCATATGAAGCTTCTTGTAGGAGAACGTCTTATGGTACAGTCATAGTGTCTCTTCTAGGCTAGAAGGTATCAGAGGTGTATCCAAATAAGCTCAAATAGGCTGATTACAAATACTTACTAAATAAAAGCTTCTTATATCCAAATGTAGTCAGAATGAAATGTATTTATGACAATGTGACACGCTGTGCCAAAGTAGTCCCTGGACAACGGTCCACTCTCAGTGTTCCACACCTGGCAGCATAATGTCAATAGTGCCAATTTAAGGAGGTAATAAGCAAGGGACCAATTCTTGGAAGTACACTCAAATCAATTGGGAGGAGGTGCTCTTAGCTTCTCTAATTTCTCATGACTGGGTCTGCAGTTAACAGCAATAGTCCTGGAGGACTTATCGAAATCACAAACACAATGATTGCAAAAAACCTCAAACTGACCCGCCAGATTAAAAAAAAATTACATTTATGAAGCAGTTTATCACACCTAACAATCATCTCTAAGATGATTGACACACAATTATTTTAAAAGTCAGTAATTTATTATGAAGACAAAGTGGACAGCCATTTGCCTCTTTTATAGTCGCATCTCACAAACACTGTTGAGTTGAACTGTCAACTGTTGTGCTGAAAAACAGTGACCAATACATGAGGTCATTCATACTTTGAGGATCCTTAATATTCACTTGATTCATTAGAACATAGAGAGACAACCTGACTTTAATGGCTTGTACGAAGAAACATCATTAGACTGTCAGACTCGATGTATGTTAAAAATCTTGGTAAAAGGTTTAGAATCTATGATCTGCTGACTGTGGAATGAGTGTTCTATCAAATGTGCCAATCTGACACAATTATTCAGTGTGACTAAGCTAAACTGAAACACTAAAAACTAGAAATTGAGCTTTTGAGACCAAAGTTTATAATGCTCTGATATTTCAGCAGTTGAGGAGCTCGAATACTTCACTACAGTATATCACAATGGAATTAGTGACATACATTATTCTGACTACACTCTCAAGGGACATGAGACAAAGACTGTCTTCTTTCTATATATGAAAAATTTACATTATTTGGACAATCACACAATAGTCCAGGAAACATTCAGCTCGGTTTGTAGCTCAACAACTGTCCATATCTGTAATTGCACTCTGGACCTATGTCACACCGCAACTGCTAAATATTTCAAACAGTGATCCATTTTTCCATTTAAAAATTGCTTAATCTTCTCCACTATGTACTGCTACTTAAATCTTGTGTTGTCTCTTTCAGCGAGTTACTTTTCCCTTTAGATGGCTTTAGAAGATGGATTCTAACAAACTTATTTATAACATTTATTGCAGTCACTGCAGATTTACTTTCACACATACTGACACAGAACAATGATAAGGTCAATTTTGCATTTAGCATGTAGACAGCAATCAATTATGATCTCAAAATAAATATATTTTAGAGCACTATGAAATCATTGCAAATGATTATGTAATTTTAGAATATAAAACATGTGAATCAAGTTTCTTTTTATAATGAGTGCATTTTCAGATATGCAGGAAGGAAAATATATGATAAATTAACAATTTAAATCCACTTTAAGTTGTGCTGAAAAAAAATCCAGGTTACTCATATTTCAACATTTTCAGTACCTGCAAATTTGCCAAAATGTCTTTATCCTAATTTGAACAAGTTTTGATTTTGAAAGCAGAACTTCATATAATTATCCAG
Source organism: Rhincodon typus (assembly GCF_021869965.1). Classification (NCBI taxonomy): domain Eukaryota; kingdom Metazoa; phylum Chordata; class Chondrichthyes; order Orectolobiformes; family Rhincodontidae; genus Rhincodon; species Rhincodon typus. The sequence continues at coordinate 20,858,501 of NC_063363.1, read as the reverse complement.
CTTTCCAATCTTTTAGCCATGTAGTTTCCTGCAACTTGTGCAAGTAGCTGGACACAATCACTATGACAATAAAATGCTACATTCAGAAACTTCAATTAAAAATCTGAATTAGATTGAAGCAGCCATTATTTTGTTTTGCTCAATTTGCTGAATCCAGATGATTAAATTTGGAATATTGTGAACAGTTTTAGGCCCCATATCTTGGACAGAATCTGGAGGAGGTTCGCAAGAATGATCCCGGGAATTAAGGGATGTCACATGAGGGGTGGTGGAGGACTCTGGGCCTGTACTCAATGGGAGTTTAGATGGATAAGGGAAATCTCAATGAAACATACAGAATACCAAAAAGCCTGGACAGAGTGGACATGATGATGTTTCACTAGAAGGCGAGATTAGAAACAGAGGGCACAGCCTCAGAAGGATGGGACAACCCTTTAGAACTGAGTGAGGTGGAACTTTTTCAGCCAGAAAGTGGTGAATGCTTTGCCACAGAAAGCTGTAGAGGGCAAGTCAATGAGTGTATTTCAGATAGACAGGGATATGTTCTTGATTAATAAGGTGAAGAAAAGTTACAGGAAGAAGGCAGGAGAATGGGGCTGAAAAACCTATCAGCTGTGATCAAATGGGCCAAGAGGCCTTACAGTCCTATGGTCTTGAGTTACGGGTTTCATAAACTTATTGAGGGAACTGAATTGATAGGTGAAGTTAATGCCAAAGAATCCTTACATTAATAACTATGTTACAGAATTATAAATCAGTTCAAATATTCTGTTAGGTTCCGCAAATAGTCGATTACTCATAACTTTTATAAAGATAGGCAAAATTTCATAAGACAGAGGGGAAAAAAAAAATCAGTGTCAATAAGCAGAATGCTTGCAGCTATTTTAAGGAGTGCATGACAATCACCTATTACCCATGAACTAGAGATAGGAATAGGCCTGACAGTCCCTCAATCCTGCTCCGCCATTCAAAATGATCGCAGATGATCTGATTATTGCACATTCCCTCCCATCCACCCCGATAGCCTACTGTCCCCTTGCTTATCAAGAACCTGTTTCTTTCTACCTTAAAAATATTCAAGAAGTCTGTTTCCACAGCCCTTTGTCGAAGAGAATTCCAAAGGCTCAAGAAACTTTGTGTGAGAGAGAAAGAAAACTTTGTGTAATTACATGCTTTTTTTAAAGCTTAATAGTATCATGAACCTTTTTTTTTTAAAGTTACCTATGTTTGGTGGGCTCACCCCCTGGAATTTCTCTTCCTTGTTAGAATGTACCTATTCTGCGTATTCTAAAATTTCCCCTTAAATATCTGATAATGCACCTCTGTTGACCTATCCTTTAATCTAATTTTGCCAGCTCATTTTAGTTAGCTGGTGCTTTCATGCCTCATAATTACCCTTATTTAAGTTTAACACACTGATCTTGGATCCACTCTTCTCTTCCTCAAACTAAATGCAATCAGATTATGGTCACTGGTACTAGGGGCACCTCTATCACGAGGTCATTAATTAACCTATCTCACAAACAATTCAGAGTATAGATAGCCTGCTCTCTGGTTGACTCTAGAATGGCGATACTGAAAAAAAATCCCAAAAACACACAGTATTACATCACAACTAATTACTGACATGCCTACTCTTAATGATATTATGGATCTTGGTCCTTAACCTATGTATCTTCACTTTAAAAACAAAGGTATGCAGCTAATCTGTTTGAGAGAAGACAGGTACTGATTACCCACTGCATTTCAGCATCGCGAACTATTTATAGTCTGGGAAAGATTTGGGAAACACATTTTTACTATCAAAACTGTGTGGGTTCATAATTGCTGCACAATTTACTGCTGCAATTCTGGCTGGGTTAGCATGATAACCAGCAGAGCCCAACTTTTAATGGCACACAAAAAATGGAGCCAAATAGAGTGAGTGGATAGGATTCAGGATATCATAACGTACAATTAGAAAATGATTATTTGAAAAATTAAGTTAAATGCAAAAGAAATTAAAAGCACTTTAAAAGATAAGTGCATGATGTCAACATAATTTGCTGAATTATCAAATTTGGCAGCTGTTAATTTAATAAATAACACCTCTGAATATCTTGCAAATATTCAGTACATGCTTTGAAACTTACCACAACAACAAAAAAGGGGACTCTCTCTAATGTAGTGGAAATAGCAATTTTATTGGGACATTTTGAAGTCACTTAGAGGTTGATTGTACAGTAGCTCTCCACTAGAATGGGCGGTTTTCTGCAAGCAGCCCTCATCAAAGCTAGAGGTGTTCTTAGAATGTTCTGCAACGCTACTTGGTAGATACTGATCATGTATCGTGTCCTTCCATAAAAAGCAATGTTTTAAAGACAAAAGTAAAAAATAGTAAATTTGTTGTGGCAGGAGAAATTACATTTTTGTACTCCTTTTTTCAACTTGTATTAAAAAATTCTCTAGACTGTTTATAATTGCAACATTGGTAATTCTAAGTAAAAAAAAAATTGTGAAAAAGTTTTTTTTTTAAAAAATGAGGAGTCCAGAAAGCTCCAAGTACTTTGGGCTCTACATTTGAGCCACATCTCAAAAGCAACTTCTTTTATCATCTTCAGACTCCTAGACATAACATTACAATACGAATGAGTGGGAAATGGACTTTAGACGCTTAGACTTTATTTTTCTTTCAAAAACAACCGTTTTTCAACAAGATGCCTCGTCCAGATTGAACGTTTCTAAGTTTAGACAAAATTAGGAAGTTATATTTGAAATTATACTGGGTTGGTCACGCTTCAAGTTTCCACTATAATTCCTTTGCATCATCACAAATTATCTTCCAAGAATCATTGCAATTCAAGTAGTTGTTTCATAAAATATACTTAGTGTGTCCAATTCTCAAACCGAGGGTAACTGCATTCATATATCGCTGTCAATGGTTTAACATTGAAGCTATTAACTTGTTTAATTAGTTTGCAATAGTCAGTTTCCTAGCAAAGTAAACATTTTTAAAATAAAAAGTATTATATATCAGGCCTATAAATACCTGTGCATTAAAAAAGGGTCCAATTTGGGCAAATTGAATCTTGGACTGGCATAAAATATAACAGGAACACGAACTCAAGTAAAAGGCTTGTCAAATCTGTTAGGAGGTATCAAGACCAGAGAAGTTTTTTCGATGAATAAAAGTGTATTTCTCAATATAGTGTAATTTGCAATAAGAACATTAAATAACATAATGACTTTATATAATCCTGTGTCTATGGGTACATACAAACATTTCCTTCAGGGTGTACATAAATCATTAAACAAACCAGGAGTGAAGGAACACAAAATTATACTGCTAAAGTGATGGGACTTTTGATTTGAGGTTCAAACCATTTCTTCTACTTGCTGATAAAGCTGAAAATGTAATAAAAATCTAAAGTGCAGTTAAGAAACTCAAATAATACTACAGAAGACTTGCAAATGTCTTACTATTGAGAAGTTCAGGATGAGGCATCTGAAATATGCAAGTAGTTTAATCAGTCTGAATTTCCATTTTTATACCAGCTATTGCTTTTAACATGGTCACTTTGTAGCAACTGAATTATTTACTCATTTATATTGCATAATTTAATTAAACTGCTTTTAGTGCTAAAGGAAAATTTGCATTAACCAATAATTTGAATTGTTTTCAGGTTACAGGCATCCAATAGACCAGTTAAAAGTTAAAGGATAACTAACAATGACAAGAACCTGCTATCAGTGGGACTGACAAAAGTGCATCTTGACATCGCTCTTCAGCTAATAGTTGTACTTTTCTGTTCAATGTGGTGAAATCTAAGAGAGGCGCTTTTCAAAATGAAGAATAAAACCCTGAGGGTCTGACTCATTTGGGTCTCTCAATTACATGACCCTCTTTTGTTCTGGATATTAAATATTCATACGCTCCTCCCACTGGTGATCCAGCTCAGTGCATGTTAGCCATCAATTCAATTCTAATTTTTATGCTGAGTTTTGCAACCAGAATCAATACATTCTTCCTATGAACTCAGTGCTGAAAGTTACTATAATAAAAGCAAAGTACTGTGGATGCTAGAAATTTGAAATAAAAATAGTAAGTTCTGGAGAAATTCAACAGGTCTGGCAGTCTCTGTGGAGACAGAAACAGAGTTAATGCTTTAAGTCTGATATGACTCTTCTTTGGAACAGTCCAGCAGTTTTCTTCAGATCTGAAAAGGGCTGGAAAATGATGGTATTTATGCTGTTAAAAAAGGCAGTGGAGGAAAAAGTAGAAGATGATGAGATAACAGACAAAAAATAAAAGAGTCCTTGTGGCAGTAAAGGAGTGATCTCATTGCAAAATAGGTGTTCTTGATAGCAGTGGAAAATTCAGTGAGGCGGGAAGAGGTAAAAGGGCAAGTGTCAGCAAGTTTGAGGAATGACAAAGGAGTACAGCAGAGTGTCATGGAGGCAACAATCCATGCAGAGTACTGACAAGAGAACGGAGGGGAAGGTGTTTGGCAGAGGCAGCTTGTTGGAGGTGGTGGAAATGACAGAGGATTGCTTGAGCACATTGACAGGTGAGACGCAAAGACAAAGGGAACTGTACTGTTGTTCTGGGAACGAGGAGAAAGGGTGAAGGGAGAATGTGGGAAATAGTTTGGACATGGCTGAGGATCCATTAGCTGGTCTGTTTCAGCAAAGCACAACATAAACTGGAGGAGCAGCATCTTAATTTCCAACTAGGCACTTTACAGCCTTCAGATTCCGTGAGTTCAATAGCTTTACAGTCAAACACTGTCCTCCATTTTGATTACACCTCTTCCTCACCACCATCACCCCACCTTACATGTTTACATGGGTTTGCTCTCAGCAAACTAACCAAATCTCAGTGATCCACAGCTATCATTAACACCATTTTGCATTGAGATTTCTCCATTACTTCCACTAACACTCACTTCTTTTGCTCTGCGCACCTTTACCATCTGTCCCATTAACTTCTCCTCCACTTTGTCAACTGCATGAGTAGCTCAGTAAATGCTCAATAAATTGGCCACTGATCTAAAATAAAGTAGCCAATTATTTTTCACTAAATTAAATAGAATTTGAACTGAAGGGGAATGCAGTGAGATAACAAAGTGTAGAGCTGGATGAACACAGCAGGCCAAGCAGCATCAGGAAAGAGCAGGAGAGCTGACATTTTGGGTCCAATCCATTGGTCTGTCAATGCATTTCAGTTTCTACACCAGACTGGATTACTGAATGTGAATACAGGAGGTAAAGTTAGTAAGTTTCCAGAGGACATCAAAACAATGAACAAAATACCTGTGACAGTGGGTTGAGGCCCTCACTGGTCCAAAGGTGGACAGGTTGCCTGTCCTCGCATGCACCTTGTAGAGTTTCAGGCAGACCAGGGCTGTCAGGTTGGCAGTGGACAGTGACAAAGATTATCTCAGAGTATAATGGCACCTTGATCAGATGGGCCAATGGACCAAGGAGTGGTAGGCTGAGTTTAATTTAGATAAATATGAGGTGTTGCACTTTAGGCTGGCCAACCCAGGCAGGACTTATACAGTTAATGGTAGGTCCCCTGATATGTGTTTTATTTAGGACAATAAAGGAAACAAAGGTTTTGATGTTTGCATTAGAAACAGACTTATTCTTTGCTGAGTTGTTAATTACTACAAATAAATTCATGGCTTTGTTCTCTTATTTTGGATTCTACATCCATTTCTAATTCAAGTTCCTTTAACAGTTTCTGCAATCAATTTAAGAGCAGACAGACCTTTTTACAAGACTAAGTTATACTTGGTATGACTAATTATGTGCTCTTTTCAACTGATAAATCTTTGAGGGCCTCCGAACAATCCAGTTAAGCTGTGCTTGCTTTAAATTTAACTTTATGGAACAGCAGCAGTAGACTTTTTAAGAATAAAGGATACCTTAAGAGAATCACTGGAGGTTGATAACTGGAATCAAAAGCAATTTCACTTGATGGAAATTGGGTGTCCACATTCCAGATATCTTCCTCTGGCACTGTTATGCAATATTGCAGTACACTGGAGTAGTAAGTACAATATACGCCTGTCTGATTCATTCCAGGATAGCAGATCGGCATCATGATAGATGAAGGTTTTTACTTAGAATGGAACTTGTGTCAAGATGATTTAACTGAATTCAAAGAACAATAGGTGATTCATAGTGCATTAAAATTTGATAAGATTATTTTGGTCCACAATATATAGATATGTTTCCTAAACATAAAATGCACCTAAAACTCAGTCCTAATCATCCACCATTTTCTGCAGCCAGCATCAGAACCAAGTTAAAACACTAGACATCATCTCATTTACGACAAAGTACATCCTAAATTGTTAACATTCAAACACATGCAAGACATAGCTAAACAAGCAGCACAAAACACAGTATACTGCCAAGTGTTATCTTGAGACATTATATGTTTACATAAATATAAAGTACAAGTCTTGATTCAGTATTTTATTTATAAAACCATCTTCATGAGGGGATAACAAATATATTGTGGTAAAGAGCTGACAAGTTACCAGGTTTTTAATCAGAAATTCTGATTAAAACCTGATTCATCTTAACAACCTAGTGACACATGTACCAGGATTTAGCTTTTCTATCAAGATATGCTGGGCCTGAAATTTTTGGAGTTGGATAGGGCATTAGTCAAATTTATGATCATGATCTTCGAGTTTCTTCCTTACATCAAGTGAACATACCGGGGAGATTACAGGCTCCCAGATAAATTGTTTCTTTTATGTCCCTGAAGGATCTCAGCAGAACTCGTGTCAGTTTAAAACTTAAAAACTAGGCCTTTTCTCAAGATCCAAATGCATTTCTACAGCAAATTAATCCATGCATTACAGGTCTGGCAAAAGTGAAAGATTCACTGGCTTATTTGGAAGGCTACATAAACAATCCCCAGAATTTGGTACGGGATATCTAGTCCAATTAACTGTATTTACCAACACTGTAGAACTCCAGGGATTTCCAGATCCTATACCAAGCTGTGGATCCTTCCATTTTATACTTTAAGTCACTTCGTAGGAAACACACAACAACCTGAGCAAGTACATCATTGGATTCTCCAGGACAATATCAAAGAGAAAATCTGCAAGCTCTGTGGATTTCAAGATAGTGTGAATGGTTTTGTACAAAAGTATCACTGCTTAAAAATAACCTTTTGTGAAGGGCTAAAATCAATTGTTGTAGTCAGCAATAAGCTTAAGAATCCTATAACTATATTTTGTAAATAGACGAGGTATAGGAGTTTCTCAAAATGGAGAACTGTGACCAGTGGTGTTCCACAGGGATCCGTGTTGGGACCACTGTTGTTTGTGATATACATAAATGATTTGGAGGAA
>NC_063363.1:20836496-20850643 GCF_021869965.1 Rhincodon typus | reverse complement strand
TCTAGGCCCGAAATGTCAGCCTTCCTGCCCCTATGATGCTGCTTGGCCTGCTGTGTTCATCCAGCCCTACACCTTGTTATCTCAGATTCTCCAGCATCTGCAGTTCCTACTATCTCTGAAACATTTGGTTAAGATAATTTATTTTCAGGCTGATCATATGGATGCTATAACAGATGAAATAACTTGACAATGGTAGACTGTATCATCTGAGATTAGAAGAAACTGCAACTCCGAATTTGATACTGATGTAGAGCAAAAGTGTACCACAGCAAAAAAAAATTCCTTCCTAAAGACATTAAAAGCTAGACGAATGCAGATCAATCTTGATTCGAAATTTTCACAGAAGCTGGTTAGCAGAGAATGGTGCTATTTAAAATCAATATCTATCTGTCTAATCTTTTTCCTGGACTGATGTCACAATACCTCTTCATCGTATAAACTTGTAATTAAATAGCATTTCACCGAGTATGGACTGGATTTCAATGGAGGAGGATCATAAACCAAATCAGTTTATAACCAGAAAATTATATTAGCTTTTTTCAGTTTGGGGGTATTTTGTTGTTTTTTTCTGCTTGTGGTTATATTTTATCTGACCTGTTAAGGTATTGAATTACAGTTGGAGATCTGTACGTTATTTTTCCATATTGGACACTTCTAATTTCACTCTTTCACCAATATTCTAACAATAAGTTATGGTTACAGTTAATATGCTTTACTTGCTGTCATTTTAAAACAATGACACAGTATTATTGAAAATTTCATAGGAGGTGGTTTGCTGATCCAAGTTCTAGTTAAAATTTTAATTTGCAAATACCATTGAAATGACTTAATTGCTAAGTACTCTCATATTTGTGGACAGAGTGAAAAAAACACTTCAAGCCCATTATGATTTCTTCACAACTGAAAGTCACTGGAAAATTGTGTTTTATATGCTGTTGATGGGTAGAGGTGGGGAAGAGGGGAGGGTGTGTGGAGGAGGAAGAGCAAGTAGAACAGACTAAGGGTTCCCAGTGCAAAAGATGATGCGATTGCTAATGATGGTAGAGGAGAGATAGAATTGTAAAACAGGTGTGAATGAAGGTGTGAAAATGAGAAAACAGGTCTGGACACCTGAGAGCAAAGCCAACAATACATGGCTGGGGCAGGGTGGGAGATTTAAAAGAAATTAAGTATAGAAGTCACGTTCTGAAGTTGTAGATCTCAGTGACATAAAGTGAGGACAAAGAGAACCATAATGTTCTGCTCGTGGGAGTGCAGGAGGAATAACACCTCATTTCCCGTAGGACTCAACTTCAGTGCAAGACCTTGCTCTCTGTTTTTCTTATGTGTCACCCTCCCCCATTGATTTTGATGGGTTCATGATTGCACTTGCCTGATGTAGGCAGTGGACAATTTGTTTGATTTGTCTAAAATTTTCTGATTGTTCATTAAGAAGAAGCAGTTTAGATGTGGTACATTAGTTAATTAGCTAAAGAGTGGAAATATATGACCCTTAATCAACGAGAACGCTTTACCAATCCCAAAGCCATTCTGTAAAATGGAGAAATAGATGCAGCTCACTCGCACATCCCAGATCTCTTATAGTCTTTGATAGTCTTTGTTAGCAAAGTCTTCGTTCTTGCCTCAGGCTGATGTCAAGAATTTCCTGATATTCCCAACTGAATACAGTTACTTGTTCTTCTGGATCCTCTAATGACTATTCCTTCCCACCTATTCCTATTGGTATGCCTTATTCAGAGTGTTGTTCATGTGTACTGCATTGATCACTACTCTAAGCACTCGGACCATAGGCACCTACGTGTGGTGCCAGGATGACCGTAGCCCATTGTCTACCTCCATTTGCAGGTTCATTTTCATCGTTCTAAGAACAAAATTACCACACAGATAATACGGTAACCTGGTGCTGGATACATTGTTTATTTATGTTGGTAGAAGATTAGTAATACTTAACTGAGGTTTCATGCTACACTGGAAATACTACATGTTTGACTGCTGAAATACAGTTTTAAAGGGGACCTCAGTTTCTAATACACTACCCTGACTTGTTTGTGTCATGTTGACTTTGCTATAAGTGGTGGACTCATTTATCATTTTCACACCTTAATTTACACCCATTTTACATCTCTATCCCTCCTTCACCACCATTAGCACTCCCTTTGTCATTTGCTCTGGACACCCTCAGGATCTGTTCCACTTGTTCCCCCTCTCTCCACACCGCCCCCCCCACCAACAACAATGTTTAAAGAAAGCATGTTCCAGCTCTTCTAGTTCAGAAGAGTCATATTGGACTCAAATCATAACTCTAGATTTCTCTTTCCACAGATGCTGCCAAACCTGCTGAGTTTCTCCATCATTCCCTGTTTTAATTATGGATGTTAAGCTTCCACTGTGTTTTGCTTTTGCTCCTAGTATTAATGCTGCTTCACATAATCCGTCTAGGTTTCCAAGTCAGCTGCCCTCAGTTATTTGTACTCATGAAAGTCATGAATGTCAGTGTTGAGAACCAGAACTATTTGCCGTTTTTGGAATCCAATAACTCTATGAACACGGTCCTGCAGCATTATGAGAAAATGGTGATACTTGGACCTAGTCGGAACTCCTTTATTTCAAGGAGCATCAATTAGAAAGAGTTATGAGTCATTTGGACTCTCTTTTGTTTGTCAGTTTTCTTCTCAGGATGTTGTTAAAACAGTGTGTGTCAATTTTGTCCTCAAGGGAAAGTAGCTGAAAGGAACTTCCTGAGCCAGTGTCCAATGGGAGATGAGTTATTGTTATCAAAATAAAGAGGTCAAAGAGATCTGGGGAATTGAGTTTAGTATTTTGTTTATCTATCTTCCTCACTGTTCCCAGCTCAGCAATAACCTCAATATCGTCTCTTATGGTGCTACTTGTATACGTCATTTACAATTGAATTTTCCATTTCTGTCCAGATAGAACCCTGAAGAACACCAGATTGATGCTCCAGCTCTCTTGGGTATCTTGATGTGACAATGATGGAAAGTGAAATTGTTCCATTTCGCAAATACACCAGTATTCTCTTTGGTGGAAGTACACATGCGCACTAGAGTTTTAAGCCATAACTGACAGTGTGTTGAATTTGATTATAAAGAAATTGACTTGATTGAGAATTTGGCTGTTCTTTTTAATCAGTAAATGGAACTATGATGTGAGGATCTGGTGATGTTCAAGCATGTGGAACGAATGCAGAAATCCTTAGAATGTCCATTAAATAAACACCAAATGAAGGCATGCGTGGAAGAATGTGACAGTTCTTACTTGGTCTACGGTTCTGCTGCCAGTATCACAAATCAAGTCCCCATCACTTTTGGTCGGCTGATTTACAATGGTTTTTAATCTGATACCTAGATTTGTAAATAGTCAGCCTTTTTGGCAAATCCTTCCACAACCTCATCTTTTTCTATCTCGGTAACTGTCTCCAGACCTATATTCTTCCAAGTTTTCTGGCTTCTTCTGAAAGTAACCATGCCATCAGCTACCCTAAACTCAAGAGTTTGCTCCCTGACACTCTGCATTGCTTCACATCACTTTCTGTTGCTTCTTAAAACCTACCTCTTTCACCAAATTGGTGGTCATTTGTCCTAACCTCTTTATGTAGAAATTTGATCTGATAACACTTCTGTGAATCCTCTTGAGTCATTTTTGTTATGTTAAAACCTTAACTAAAATGAAACTTACCGTAAAATACTTTCAGAATTTTAGAATTGCGGAGGTCTCTATAGGTAACTGAGACATTTGATGCATATTATTTTTGTGCATCAGACAGCAGGATCCCATATACTCAGGCACTGACAAATGCTCCTAAGGTTGCTCTGCTTCCAGAAGTTCAATCCTTATCGATAAGCTAGGTTTGTTGTAGAACAAAAAAAAATCATAATAACATTGCATGGCACTCTGCCAGATAAACTAGATTTTGTCCTCAAACAATGTTACATACCAGTAAACCATGGCAGGATTTAATATGAATTACACTAATTGGTCTATTTGCCTTTATGGAATTATACACAGTTAGGATGCTCAAGATTTTGATCACCTGAAATGAAACAAATGAAAGTGAGCATGGTACCCATAAAAAAAAAATCAGTCCTTTATGTATTGAATTTGTCTTTCACATTGAGAATAATTTTTAAAAAAGTTTTACCAATTGATAGTTAAACCCATTAATAGCAAGCATTTGTTTGTATTGTACATGGAATTGTAATTCCAAGTGTGAGTACAGTCCAAAGAAAAGTGCTAATCACCGTCAAAATACCAGAACTTCTGTTTTAGGATTACTGAGTAAAATAATCAGATGCATTTCATTTTACTGAGATTTTTACACTGCCTTTTCAAAAGGTGCTGTGGAGGTAGGTCATGAAAGATCTCCTTAACAAAGTCAATTGTAACTTGTTAGTTCTAAACATGAGGAAATTTCCCTCCTTGTTCTGTCTGAGTTGTTGCATTGGCAGAGCTGAATCTTTTCCTTTGATTGTTAGTAAGAATCTGATCTTTACTGTTGCATCAGAGTGAATTTATGGCAAGGGGAGACATTGAGCATAATGCAGATTTTTAGTTTAGTGATTTTAAGAATCAAGGCAATGAGAGTCCTCTGCAGGTCATTGTACAGTATAGGAAGCCTTTTTGTTCTTTTGAAATATTTGGGTTCAGCAAATGTTTTTGTACAATATGCTAAGTTATAATTTGGAATCACAAAGTTATGCTTTGACATCTGTTCAGTGATATTGTTGTTTAATTGACATTTTTTAAATATTGAAGAGTTCTGTGGATAAGTTTGTATATTGTGAGGTGATCCAACTCTGATCCATGCTTGGTAGTAGACATACATCACTAAAGTTACCCATAAGTAAACCACTATCAATTTTTACTGACTGTGATCTCTACGATTTAGGTGAGTGTTTTCAGGGTTCTAAAGACAGCCTTGCAACTACCATTTCATGAAAAATAGAGTCGAGTATCTAAAAAGGACACTTTGGCAGGTGGGGGTTTGTGCTCACAGCACTTAACCTTGCATTGATGCACTGTCAGGAACTAAAATGAATTGAAGCTTCACCAAGTTTCAAGACCACTTATAGACTAAACTGAATAATGAGCTATAAACTATTGTTGATACATATTTTTTCCCTTCAGAATCAATGTCTTATCTATGATTTTGGGCTCATTTTTCTCATTTTCTTTGAAATATGATTAAATTAAAGCTATACAATAGTATGCCTAAAGATATTTTAATCCACAAAAGATTTGTAGGTTATAAGTAATGTCAATTTTTTCTGTTACCACAACATTTTTGTATTTTATTCAGTCACTCACTGCATCCATTATATAATCTTTGTTTATCATAATGAATCCATTTATAGAATCATACAACATGGAAACAGACCCTTTGCTCCAACTAGTCCACGCTGTAACTGTACCTGCATCCACCAGTTCCTCTGGTACTTCATTCCACACACAAACCACTCTCTGTGTAAAAATGGTGCCCCTCATGTCCTTTTTAAATCCTTCTCCTCTCACCTTGTCCATGCCCCTCATCATTTGATAAACCTCTATAAGGTCACCCCTCAACATCCTATCCTGCAGTGAAAAAAGCCCCAGCCTATCCAGTCTACTTTTATAACTTAAGGCCTCCATTCCCAGCAACATCCTGGTAAATCTTTCGGTAAATCTTTCTGAACCCTCTCCTTAGTATCCTTCCTATAACAGCGTGAACAGAATTGTATACAGTACCCCAGAAGAGCATTCACCAATGTCCTGTGCAACCTCAACATGACATCCCTACTCCTACACTCAAAGGCCTGAGCAACGAAGGCAAGCATGCTAAATACTTTCTTAACCTCCTTATCTACCTGTGATGCAAATTTCAAAGAATTATGTACCTGAAACCCTAGGTCTCTCTATTCTACAACATTACCCAGGGCCCTACCATTAATTGTATAAGTCCTCCCATTGTATGTTTTACCAAAATTCAATACCTCACATTTATCCAAATTTAACTCCATCTGCCACTCCTCAACCCATTGACTCAATTGATCTAAATTCCTTTGTAATCTTAGTTAAACTTCTTCACTGTCCGCTATTCCACAACTTTGGTGTCATCTGCAAACTTACTACCCATGCCTCATGTGTTCTCATCCAAGTTATTTATATAAATGACAAACAAAAGTGGATCCAGTACCGATCTCTGTGGAACACCACTGGTCACAGGCCTCCAGTCTGAAAAACAACCCTTCACCATCACTCTTGTCTCCTACCATCAAGCCAATTTTGTATCCAGATGGCGAGTTCACCCTGAATCTTGTGATCTAACTTTACTGATTAGTCTACCATGTGGAATCTTATCAAAGGCTTTACTAAAGTCTAAGTAAAAAAACATCTGTCACTCTGCCCTCATCAACCTTTTTGGTTGCTTCCTCAAAGAGCTAAATCATGAAAGAAGTTCAGTAAAATACTACAGCCATGCTGTTTGCACAGTATTCCCTCTAAATTATTCTTACTGCATATAGCCAGTTGTTATTTAATGCATAAAATATTTTTGTGCAGCTGTGGCAAGAAACATGATTTTATTCAGGTTAGTTTCACCCTCTAGGTGCCACAGGATAATTGTGTTCTCTCAACAGCAATAGTGAAATGCAGAACTCATTGTAAAAGGAACTGTTTGGATTGGTGCATTCCATCCACTGTAATGTTGTTCCAATCCATTCTACATTTTGTGACTTTGTAGGCAACTAGGGGCATCAAATAGCAAATAACTCAACAAGGGTACTGGCTGAGACCATGTAACTAAGAAAATCAGTCGAATAAGTAACATGAGATAACAAGGTGTAGAGTTGGACGAACACAGCAGGCCAAGCAGCATCAGAGGAGCAGGAAGGCTGACATTTCGGGCCTAGACCCTTCTTCAGAAAACATAAGTAACATGCATTGAATATGTCAGCTATATTAAAATGGAGTTTATCTAGTACCACTTATTATGTGGATGGTAAGGGTGCTGACTTTTCTTGCTTTGCATCACAATGTAAAGTGTGTAATGTAACGTATTTCCAGCTGCTGTGCTATTACATTGTTTATAGTAAACGTCAACATTTTTAGTGACAGATGTAAACTAACTGTTGAATAATTACCCTTTCTTTTGTCTCCTTCCCTTTTTAAATAAAGGTGTTGTGTTGCCAGTTTTCCAATACTCTGGTCTTTTTCCAGAATCTAAGGATTCTTGGAAGATTACTACCAATGCATCCACTATCTCTGTAGCTACTTCCTTTAATACTCAAGGATACATTCCATTAGGTCCAGTTTTTGTCCTCAGTAGTTTCCCTAGCACTTTTTGCTTGAGTGATAACTATTATCCTTATGTCCTCTCCTCCTTTTACCCCTTGATTACTTAGCAATTTTAGAATGATATTAGTGTCTTCTACTGTGATGCAAAGTGTTTAGTCAACTCCTCTACCATCTCCTGGTTCCCCATTATTATCTTCCCAGCCTCATTCTCTAGGGATCCTACTTTGGCTTCTCTCTTTTTACATATCTAAAGAAGCTGTTATTGTCAGTCTTGATATTACTTGGAATTTACCCTCCCAAGTTTTTTATTCTTCATTTTGTTGGTAGTCTTTTGTTGGTTTTTAAAACTTTTCCAATACTCTGGCTTGCCACTAATCTTTGCCACTTGGTATGTTCTTCTTTCAGTTTGATGCTAATCTTAACTTCACTGCTTAACCATGCTTATCCCCTTCCTAGAATCCTTCTTTCCAACTGGAATAGATCTTTACTGTGAACCATGAACTATTTTCTTAAATGTCTGCCATTGTTCTTCAACTTTCTTTCCTGCTCAACTCCATTCCTAGTCCACTCTAGCTAGTTCTGCCCTCATTCCTTTGTAGTTGTCCTTGTTTATGTTTGTTGAACCAATATATATTTAATTATATTGAAACAGAAAAATATGTTCAATAAAACACCTTTAATTAGGTCTTCAAATAGCTGCACCGTACTGTTCTCTTGACAACTTTGAATAGTTTCAAAAAGAAAATGGTACAGATTAATTGGAGAATGCATTGATTTATTTTGCAATGTTATAATGTTGCCTTGACATAATTTAAACAATTCTGCATAGATTGTAATATTATTACCTCCATGACAGGTCCCTTCAAATTGAAATTTGTTAAATGAATTTTCCCTCCTCACATGATCAGACACCTCAGTCATAATGATCTGTACAGATTATATGATGTGGGCATAATTCAATTTGAATTCATCGAATGGTCTACATTGTAATTTATTTGCGTCACAGTTGTTTTACAAGGAAAGATAGTCTCTAACAAAGTGCATTTCGAGGTGTTAGATTGAATAATAAAATTCTGTGATCATGCTAACCTGACACACTGAGATTGAGGTAAACTCTCAGGATTGATATGGTTAATAAATACTCAGGTGGTCATAGCGATATCTTGAGCATGGGTCGACCAAGGCTAAATGTTCTGAGAGATTTTTAAAATTCGAGAAATCTCACAAAGACCGAATTGCATGGTGCTTTGGTATCTTAAGGTGGAAAAAGAAGTTCTAGTTAGCTCATACCAAGCTGAGGTTTTTAAAGCACGAAGATTATACTAGGAAAGAAGGACGATGATCTTCAATGATGACATCCTGACTAAGGATTGGTTTGGGTCCAAGGTATTACAAAGAGATTTGACCTCAAAACATCAGAGAGAATGGGGGAAGGTGAATTGGCGGGGGAGAATGTAAAATATCAAATTTGAAACTTAGGAAGTGGAAAACCTGAAAGTTCAGAATGATAACCTGTTTGGAATTCCATTGTACATTGAAACTAGCTCATATTCCTTTTAATGAGAATTTTGTTTATGATTCTTTATTGAATGTTCTCTTGGTTTAGTTCGTCCATTGTGTAGCATAACAATTTGATTGTGGAGACAAAACATTCATTACTTATTTAAATTTTTTTGGACTTGGAACCTCCCAGTAATAATCACTAATCAGTTCTTCATGCATTGATGGTTATGATGCTACAGTTATTTACCTTCGTTATTAAGTTAACGTACAAAGGTATAGAGCAACTTTGATCTTTTAGATTTTAAAATATGAACGGTAATAAGTCACCTATATAAAGAGGGCATTAGGCCTTGATTACCTCTCTTTGAAAAACTCTGATTTTTTTTAAAATTAGTAGATCTGAAAAGAGTACTGAGGTCCATCAAGAATATACAATTCACTCTAGGAAACACTACAGCAAATCGCATTTTTCTATTTTCGACTCTTGTTTTTCATTTGTCCATTTTCACCAGCTGCCACCTTGATTGATGTTGTTACACCATTCCCAACATTCTATCCCTTGGGTAGAAGAGTTTGATTTAATTTGATTGTTCACTTTTCCAACAAATATATTAAATATATTTTGAATTTGTTAAGGATATGCCATTTGGTCCATTTGAATCAGTCTTTCAATGAAACTAGAAATTTTACCCATCCTAACATTTCACTTTCTCTTGAATGGCTCACTTTTTAACTTCCTGAATTCTATCCAGAAGCTGATTCATTTTTGCCAGAATCAGTTCTGATCCCTCTTTACTATTGATTTACGGATGTGGTAGAATGAGCAATGTTCAAGATGCTTGACGGGATGCCAATCAAACATGCTGCTTTGTCCTGGATGAGGCTAGCACTCTACTCCACAGCAAGTGGAGCATATTCCATTGCACTTCTACTGTATAGATAAGCACACAGGCTTTGAAGATTTAGGAATGAGTTGCTGCAGAATTCACAGCCAGTGTCCTGCCTTTGTAGCTATATGGCTGGTCTAGTTCAGCTTCTGGTCAGTGATAACTCTGAGGATGTTGATGTGAGGGATTCAGCAATGGTAATGCTATTGAATGTCACTGAGTGATAGGTGGATAGGTGGATCCTTCTTTGTTGGAAGTTATCATTACCTAGCCTTTGCGTGATGCAAGTATTATTTGCCACTTACCAGCCTAAACCTGAATGTAGACTATGCTTTTGCTGCATTTGGACTGCTTCATTATCTGAAAACTTGTGAATGAAGCTGAACGTTGTCTAATCATTAGCAAATATCCCTATCTCTGACCTTAGGATAGAGGAAAGTAATTAATGAAGCAGCTGAAAGTTGCTGGACCAAGAACACTACACTAAGGAACTCCTGCAGAGATATCTCATACCTTAGATGATCTATTTCCCCATGTCCCTTGTTTCCTGCTTAAAATATTGTTAGAGACTTTGCCTTTTCCATTCTGTCATGCTATTATAAAATCTTAGAAGGTACTCTATCATTCTCCTCTTTCAAGTTTGAACAGTTTTCTAATCCTTACCTCTTAAATAACTCCCAATAATCTCAGCAATACACAGTTGTAAGACAAGTTTGAAAAGACTGTGCACTGTACCTCTTTTTCTTTCATGTGTAGTTCAGTCTTAATACAGCAATTTATTTAAAATATCAAAACTGTTTGATATTTATATACAACTGAACTGTTTTGTGGAAATACGTTCTGACACAGGGCCTTCAGTTTAGTCTTGGTATCGTTGTAATATATAATCTTGACTGTTTGTTTTTTCATAGTCTTTTTTTCCTCTCTGCCCCTTCCTGCCAATCTTTAGTTCTCATTTCCTGTAATACTAATTTTCTATCTTATTTGTACCTACTCTTGGTAACCTACATCTGTATAATTTGATGCCAACTGTATAGCCCCCATTTCTTCCAGTACTGATATCGGTGACCCACAAACCATAACGCACCTCTCCCACACCAATCTTTTGAGCCACATGTTTGTATCCGTAATTTTGTGTACCCTGTGCCAATTTGTAAATGATTCAGGTGATAATCCAGACGTAAACTTTTGAGATTCTGTTTTGTAGTTTAGTGCCTAACTTCTCATAACCTGTGTGCAGAATATTTTCCCAGTTCTCCCAATGTCATTGTTACTTATATGGACCATGACCAGTGGATCATCTCCTTCCCGCTGCAAGTTCCTTTATAGACCTGTGCTGATGGCCTGACATCCAGTCCTGGAAGCTGCACCTATTTTCTTAAATGTACATGCACTTGAGCATAAGAGAAGATTTTCTATTTCAGAAATATTTCATTCAGTACCAATTGCTGCCTGATTGCAGTGGTTCATTGAAGCTTATGAGTTTGTGATTATGTCAATGAACTTTAGTGTAACCTAATCTGTGTGATTGTTAAGGTACATGCATTCTATTTTGATGTGATAAGATGGACTTTGAAATGATAAGTACTGTATTTATTATTTTTAAAACAGCTATAAACGTGTAGATACAATGCAAGTCAAAAAACAACTCAAATATTTTGTTGATTTTAAGTGAGAAGATTAATTTCTACAGGTATTTTAAATTGGATGCCGCTCTGTTGGGTTTCTGCCCACACAAGTTATTTTTCTTTGTGGATTATGGGCAACTTTTTGTCCCACCAGAAAGGCTAAATTGAAGACTCAGTTCTTTTCTGAAATGGAAAAAGTGAAATCTGTGTCAAATGATTAAACGTTTCAGTGTTATAAATGCTAAAGCCCTTAGTTTTAAAATGCATCTGTGTGCGTTTTTTTTTCACTTTGAAACCCATGATCACAGCAGAAGTGTTATTGACCAGACCATTTATCTCATTCAGTCTTTCGGAAGCAGAATTTATTAGCAAAAGCTTAGTCAGCAAACACCTGCTTTCTTTAAACAAATAATATCTCGTGGTAATATGTAAGTTGTATCAGCAATCCTGCTGGATTGGAACATTGTTGGAATTTAACCATTCGTGACCTAAATTATTTGAAAAATGATAGATTTAATGGACTTGTTATAAGTTGTAAATTGGAATGTTGATTTGTACCGTACAGTACAACAGATTTGAACTTAACAGAACTCACCCTGGTGCTTGAAATAATATTTTTCTTGGTTTCTGAAATATTTTGAAGGATAATGGGCCTCTTTTGCTTTGACAGTAAGGGAATAAATTTGTCCTAATTTGCCAGGTAAGAAACTCTTAGGATGGGGTAGAATGTGGTTGTACAGTACATCCAACCCAATATTAGTCTTCACTGTTTTAAATGGCGAGTAAAATTTGGTGGAATATAAAACCAGTGTCACATACAATCCTGTCACCTTTTCAATGGCTGGGTTAGTTTGGAATTGCCGTATTAGATATACCAAATAGGACATGGTAATAAGTCAATTCTTCCTACTTTTTCCTTGAAATTCTTTTCCGCTATTGATATTTACATTTCTTTTTTGCTTTGTTCTTTTACAGAAAAGCCAGAGCTGGTACAATGTAAGTCTTCCTGTTTAATATCTATGTTTTCTTTATGTTAATCATCCCTCAGAGCACAAATTATCCCATTTTAATGCTGTAACTGATTTTAGTCAACTATTTTTGACATAATTGCATGTGCTCTCAGATAATAAAAAAGCTTCAGTATGATTTGAACACACTGCATGAGTGAATAATTTAGATCTATTCAGTTATGATGAAAGGTCATTGAAAGACCAATATTAAACTCAAGTTTCTGTTTCCAGTTGTGTACAGCACAAGACCTTTTTGAATAAATTTGACGAAAGAAATCTCAAGCACGTTTTGAGTGTACAGAGTTTCAAGCTGCAGGTTCCTGTTGATGGCTGTATTCTGTAACATTTCTTTGTTATCTCAAGGAAAACTACATATTTAAAAAAAAAACTGAAGGGATAGAGTACTTTTTCCATTCCCTTTAAGTGTTAAGTACAGGAGTAAAACCCTAAAAGAGAATTGTGCCTTCAATTTACCATTGCAGGAATGGAAAAAGCATAAATGTTCGTAACCATAAATACCTCAACTGAATTATTGATGCAAAGGGGTGACCCTCATTCTGATCAATATATCTCCCATTTTCTTTACTGACTCAGTTTTCAAGTTGGGCTGCAGATGTGCCGAAGCAGGGCATCTTATGATCATCCGTGTACTCCATTAATGCATCTGTGTCTCGGGTCTCACTTGGGCGTCAGTTGAAGAGAATGACTTAATTTCTTTCACAACACAGATCAACTCATGTGAGCAGAAGATTTGGCTATTGTTTAAGGACCTGCTTTATCACTGATTACTTTTTGTCTTCTCTGGAACAGTCGTGTTTTAGATATCCCCATCGTCCAGCCTCTGAGGTAGCTGTTAGTTATTAATCTTTACCACTATCCAGCAGTAAATGCTGAATCCTTTCAGTTAAGAAGTATTTTTTTTCCCCAATGAGTTCACGGAATGCATTTTAATCATGGGTATTAGTGGTGCATGCTAAAATCATGCACTTACTTAATTGTATACTAACTTTGCTTTCTTGCATGCAGCAAGTAAATAGAATGCTTAAAAAGATTTTTTTTATGTCATGGGCAGTGCATTATTGATTATATTAAGCTACAGTTATGCTGCATTATTTACCATATTACAATATTATAGAATATAATTTTTAGCACAAGATGGCTGGGAATAATTGCATCACTCATCCTGTGCATGTTATATAAGTAATGCTAATGATAGATTGCACTCAGTACTTGCCTTCTGATATTGAAATATACAGTACTTAGATCAGTGTATATTTAATATGGAAAAAAGAACAATTCTGTGGAAGATATTCAGATTGCATGACTAGCTTTGTAACAAAAGGTAACTCAAGAAGCATAATAGCTGGGGAAAAAAATTCTGTATTTCAACATTCATTGCATGTAATGGAATTTGATGTCCAAGTACTTTATCTTGTTATAAAAACCTGGAATCAGTTTCTGAGGACAATGCATTGCCTGCCCCAACAATGGTTATGGATATTCTATGTGAGATTTACAGTAAAATTGTGTTTAACAATAGAGTTTTTGTTGCCTCCTAATAACAAATGGTTGGATCAGAGATAGTAGGAACTGCAGATGCTGGAGAATCCGAGACAACAAGGTGCAGGGCTGGATGAACACAGCAGGCCAAGCAGCATCATAGGAGCAGAGAGGCTGACGTTTTGGGCCGAGACCCTTCATCAGAAAAGGGGGAGGGGAAGGGGGTTGTGAAATAAATAGGGAGAGAGTGGGAGGCGGATAGAAGAGGGATAGAGGAGAGGATAGGTGGAGAGGAAACAAACAGGTCGAAGAGGCGGGGATGGAGCCAG
>NC_063363.1:20812381-20835996 GCF_021869965.1 Rhincodon typus | reverse complement strand
TTTGTGTGTAGTTTGATGTATTTTTCAATGATCTTTGAAATAAAATAGTTGGAATTACATCACTGAAGAGTAAAATTGAAATTACTTTTGACTACAAAAGTCATAGAATCATACAGCATGGAAACAGAGCCTTTGGTCCAACGAGTCCATGCCAAACATAATCTCAAACTAAACTAGGAACAAAAACAGAAGCTCAGCAGGTCTGGCAGCATCTGTGAAGGAAAAAAAGAGATAATGTTTTGGGTCTGGTGACCCTTCCTCAGAACTGAACCCAAACTAAACTAATCTCAGCTGTCTTCTCCGGGCCAATATCCCTCCAAATCTTTCCTATTCATGTATTTATCTAAGTGTCTTTTAAACGTTGTAACTGTGTTTGCATCCACCATTTCCTCAGGAAGTTCATTCCACATGCGAACTACCCTCTGTTTTAAACAAAAATTCCCCTCATGTCGTCTTTTAAATTTCTCTCTTCTCACCTTAAAAGTATGCCCCAGTCTTGAAATCCCCCATCCTAGGGAAAAGACACTACCATTAACCCAGTCAGTACCCCTCGTGATTTTATAAACTGCTGTAAGATCACTTCTCAACCTTCCACGCTCTAGTGAAAAACATCCCAGCCTATCCAACCTGTCTTTGTAACTCAAATCTTCCATACCTGGCAACATCCTGATTAATTTCTGTCAAACCATCTCTAGCTTAATAGTATCCTTCCTGGAACTGGACATAGTACTCCAGAAGTCAGTATGGTCTTAATTTTTGCAGATTATTATTATGGAAGGCTCTAAGCAGATGACCATGAAACTTTCTGATTGTCAAAAAAACCCATTTGGTTCGTTAATCTCCTTTTAGGGAAGGAAATCTGCCATTCTTACCCAGTCTGGCCTACATGTGACTCCAGTCCCACAGGAATGTGATTGATTCTCAACTGTCCTGTGAGTAATTAGGGATAGGTAATAAATACTGTCCATGTCAGTGATGTCCACATAGAGTCATACAGCACAGAAACAGAACTTCAGCCCAACTCGTCCATGCCGACCAGGTTTCCTAAGCTGAACTAGACCCATTTTTCCTGCTTTTGGCCCATATCTCTGTAAACCTTTTCTATCTATGTACCTGTCCAAATGTCTTTGCCATTAATGAATTTAAAACAAAGAGAGTGAAGGTTACCTGAGAATTGTTCCAAGGCACTGGTCTCATAACAGGGTTCAAATGACAGCAGGAAAAAGCTTGATTAGGTTTTATCCATTGTCTAAACCTCAAGATATGATTTTTAAAATTACATATTATTTTAAATAAAACATACTGTGTCAATTTATAAGTGATTAGCAAAATTGTGATATTGTCATTGCAAATCGAATGAGTGAAAAATAATGATGATTGATGGAGTATAATTCTGTTAATCATGATTAAACAGAACTAAATGGCTCTAATCTTGCATAAGCAACTGCCGGTAATGAGTCTTCAAAAAATATTAATGAAAGTCTATTTTTCAAAGTATTTTGCCTTTCAGTGTTTTTCTTTCTTTAGCTAGCCTTCCCTACCCACATGTTCTGGAAGCCTTTGAATCCTGCTTGGTCACGGGTCCAGGAGCGACAATGGCTTCCCTTGATCCCTACTGCTCTCCACCCCACTTAACGCTGGCAAAAAACTTCTCGACAAGTCTAGCTGCTGTGTTATCTGCTGCAGTGAATTCAGTGAATTTGGAGCTGTTTGCTTATTAATCCTGTGAGCTCTCTTAGCCTAAAGATTAGTAGCTCGGTTCAGCTTTTGGGAGCTGCATTATTTGCTTCTGTTAGTATTTTGCCAGCAGAATATTTCTTGAGTAAATGTTACGTGGTATCATAATGGCAGTTTTTTTTTAATGTGCCCCTTGTCACTTTGTAAGATTGGATTTGTATGATTTGAAGATGCTATAGTATAATTAAGTGGATTATGACAAATTTATATGTAAAAAAGTTTGTGCATATATAACATTATGTTAATGATATTTCCCAAGGTGTTTCATAGTGGTATTAGGAAATACATGAAGTAATATTGGGGAAGATAGCCAAAAGTTTGGTGAAAAGCTCGGTTTCGGTGAGCATCTTAAAGGAGGAAAGAGAACTCCAGAGACTGAGAATTTGAGGTCGGAATCTTTTTTATATTTTCAGGGATGTAGTCTTTGCTAGCCGGGCCAGCATTTATTGCTCATCCCTAATTGCCCTTTAGAAGGTGGTATTGAGCTGCTTCTTTGAGCTGTTGCAGTCCATCTGATGTTTGTACACCAATGGGAGTTAGGAAGTGAGTTCCAGGATTTTGACCCTGTGACAGTGATGAAATGATATATTCCCAAGTCAAATCGAGTGCCTTGGAGAAGAACTTGCAGGTAGTGATGCTCCCCCGAATGTGTTATCCTTGCTGTTCTTGATAGCAGTAGTCATGAGTTTAGAGGATGCTGCCTAACGAGACTTGCTGAATTTTTGCAGAGTGTCTTGTAGATGGCACATGCTACTATTGCTGTGTATTAGCAGTGGAAGAAGTGAATGTTAAGGTGCCAGTCAAGCAGGCTGCTTAGACCTGGATAATGCTAAGCTTCTTGAATGTTATTGGAGTTGTACTCAGAGAGGCAAATGGGGAGTATTCCACCACACTCCTGACTTGTGCTTCATTGGGATGTGCATTGCGAAGTCCGTAGGTGAATTTGGTTCAGGCTGTAGTTTTGCTAGGACTCCTCAATCCCATACCCAGTCAAATTTTGCCTCGATATCAAGGGTCATCATTCTAACCTCACTTCTGGAGTTCAGCTGTTTTGTCCACATTTAAGCAAAGACTGTTAAGAGGTCACAAACTGAATGGCCCAGGGAAAATCAAACTGAATGTCATTGACCAAGTTATTGCTAAGCAACTGTTGCTTGAGAGCACTGTTGATGACATATTCCATTGCTTTCCTGATGACCAAGACTAGACTGATGGGGCAGGAATTGGCCGGGTTGAAGTTGACCTGCTTTTTGCATACAGGTCATTGTCAGGTAGGTGCCGGTGTTGTAGCTGTACCAAAACAGCTTAGCTAGAGTTGTGGTAGATTCTGGAGAGCAAGTCTTCAGTCCTGTTGCTGGAATTATGTCAGATCTCATGGCAAAGTATCAATACTATTGTAGGACTGTTTTCTGGGTCCATAACCTTTGCAGTATCAGGTGCCTTCAGCTGTTTGTTGTTATTATGTGGAATAAATGGAATTGACTGAATACTGGATTTTGTGATACTGTGGAGCTCTGGACAAGGCAGAGATGGATCACCCAATCAGCACATCTGCCCATATGCACTCTTTTGCAAATGCTGTATGTGCTGGGCTGCCCCCAACATTGAAGATGAGAAAATTTTGTGGAGCTGCCTTCTCCGTTGACTTATTATTTATCACATTTAAGACTGGTTGTGACAGTAACTGTAGAGCTTAAATCTGTTCCATTGATTCTTGAATTGCTTAGCTTTGTCTATCATCTGCTTCTTCTGCGGCTTGACAATGCGAATTGCCCTGTGTCATAGCTTCATCAGGTGTTACCTCGTTTTTAAGTATGCCTGGTGTTGCACCTGGCATGCCCTCCTGCACTGATCATTGAAACGGGCTAGTAGAGACAACGGGCAATTACTGCTGATAATTGTGAGGAAATGGATTTATACAGTTGTTTCTCACACAATAAATTTGCAGATTGTTGGAGACTAAATTGCTTTTAACTGATGTACGTTGATATTTGCCCCAGGACAACAGCTGTGATATATTTAGTTGCAATATTGTGCTGGAAAATAACTGCATCCTCTATTGCTGCATCCTTCAAAATTTTTCATTTTGTGTTGCAGTAAAATAAGTACTGCTGCATAGTCTTGTGTCTTTTGCATAGCTGATAAGTATAGTTTTAAATTCTTGATGTTTATTAGCAATGCAAAGTAATTTACGCCTTTATTCAATAAGAAACCATTGTCCAAAAACTAATTTGATATAGTATTTTTCAAGCTGGAATCCGCATAATTATTTTGGCTTTCCTGGTAAAATGTGTTAACCTTGGCCAGATTGTGTTCTCTTCACAAAAGATAATTGTGTTTTCATCAGATTGTCTAAATTTGTTTATGTCCGCTTCCCTCCTGCTCCCACACATGCACTAATGTGCACAAGGATCGATGAGATAAGTTACCTCTTTTTCTAGCTGTTAATAGATTAGCATAAACAGCCAAGTTGGAGGAATGTGGACAGGTTTAGACAGTACAGGCACTAAATCTGCAGCTAGTGATTAATGAAAAATTACTTAAAATGCAATGTTTAACTTATACAACTGCATTTGATTCAAGCTTGAGAGAAGATGATATTAAAATGCCACTGAAATAAAGCTCTTAGTGCATTGGCTTTCGACACTTCATTGGAATAAATCATGTTTCTTTCCTCTGAAACTGAAGTTCACATCCAGCCTTGGAATAATGGGATATGATAATTACCCCCTTGTATATTAACTGCTGAAAGGGGGTAATAATGGATTAGCCATTGTTGCTGGTAATGCAGTGATGTTTTGACATAACTTGTGGCAGTACATCATGGAATTTTGTAAACACACTTTCATTTGTGGGTTAACTTAAAGCATTGGTTCACTGCTCAAAGGTCAGTCAAAAATGTTTGGTCTTGAAAATGAAAATGCCCTATTGGAGCAGAAGGCTGAGGGTGCTTTCTTTTCAAAGCTCAATGGTGACACTAAACTGCAAGTTGCCTTTTTTTCAGCACAGATGGTCAGATTTTCCCATGCATACGTATGCTGACACTTGCTATACCCATTCCCTATCGTGACTACTAGATTTGCACCTTGTGAGCAATCTTAGACTGAACTTGTAGGTCAAGGAGCTCAATGATTGGAATAATTTGAAACTCAAGTACTATTTCTAAACCACAAAATGTGAGTCATTTAACACCCTAATCAACCATACTTATGTTAAGGCTACGATTAAAAACTCATCATAATTTAATAAAGGCTGAGACACCACTCGCTCTAATTAAGCATTCGCAGTTATTTAAGTGCAAAAGTTTTTAAGTGAATCCAAACTGTCTGAATTATTTGATTTATTTATTGTCATGTGTATTTTGTTACAAAATGCAGTGAGAAGTATTGCACATTGTCATCATTCTCCGGTGCCATGAATAAGTCAAATCAATCTTAGAACAGGGAGATTTACGGGGTTAAGGTACATAATTCATTGAAATTTGCATCACAGGTAGACGGAGTGCTTAAGAAGGCATTTTGCACACTTGACTTCATTCTTCAGACCATTGAGTATAGGAGTTGGGACATAATGTTGTGGTTGTGCAGAACGTGGTAAGGACACTTTTGGAGTATTGTGTACAGTTCTAGGAAAGATACTATTAAATTGGAGAACGTGCAGTAAAGATGTATAAGAATGTTACCAGGACTGGAGGGATTAAGTTACAAAGGAGAGGCTGGATAGATTGAGACTTTTTTCACTGGAGCAGAGGAAGTTGAGGGGTGACCTTAGAGGTTTATAAAATTTTTAAGTAAAAGAAGCAAAATGTTTTCCTTCATCTTTCAAATTTATTTCTTTGACCTATAATGGACTATTTCTTTCTTTACTTTTATAATTTTTCTTTGTTTTCCTAGGAATTTGATCTTAAGTATTTGTATCTGGGTACCTTTGTACCTAAGGTGGTGCTGCAATGTGGCGACTGTCAATTTTTCACTGTACTCATTTGAACACATGTGACAATAAAGCTAATTCAATTCACTTCCAAATCATGAGGGACATTGATAAGGTGAACAGCAGAGGTGCTTTCCTTAGGGTTGGGGAGTTCAAATTAGAGGGCAAAATTTAAGATGAGGGGAGAAAGATTTAAAAGGGACCAGAGGGGCAATGTTTTCATACAGAGGGTGGAACATATGTGAAATGAATAGCAAGGTGACAATAGAAATCTAAATAATAATAAATGGTAGGTGCAGATATAGTTACAACATCTAAAGACATTGGACAGGTGTGAGTAGGAAAGGTTTAGACGAATCTGGACCAAATACAGGCAAATAGGGCTAGTTTACTTCAAGAATCTTGAGCAACATGGATGAGTTGGACCAAAAGGGCCTGTTTCTGCGCTGAATGATGCTAACTTTTATTTGCAAGTTCATTGATCAATTTCTCTTTTTTTTTTCAGCTCCCTCTTTTTCCTCCTTGCTCTCTCTTTTTTGTTCTCCTCGCTCTTTTTTTTCTCTTCACCACTGTTTTTTCTCCTCGGTCTCTTTTTTTTTCTCCTCGCTCGCTCTTTTTCTTTCTTCCTCGTTCTTTTTTCTCCTCGCTCTTTTTTTTCTCTTTCTCACCAACCCATTATGGGACCAATAAATCACATTTGCCCAATGTAAACATTTCCTGTTGATGGTTTTATTTCTAGAATGGTGTACAAGAGCCACATTTCACTAACTACACACCAAGTATATGCTGTTGCCATAGAACTAAAGGACTAAGACCTATTACTGGAATAATTGCAGGATAATTTAGCTGTGAAACTTTATTGTGCTTGATCTAAACAATTGGTCCAGAAACTGAAATTTTATTACATTCCTTAGTATTGACTCCGTTGACTGCTAGTCTCATAAAATTCACTACTCCCCTATATCACACAAAAAATATTCAGGAACTTCTATTGGTCGTCTGCTCAACAAATGGATTAATTTAGTTAATCTGAATGAGTAATGTTAGGAATCAAACAATGTTGAGAATCACATGGAAATACAGCGACAGTTGTCAGGAGCAGTTTTGTATTTAACTCAACCTTGATTTATTTCTTTGAAACAATTTTACAGTTTGTGATTTAAATATAAACATTTTCAAGACTCAATTGCTACACTTTTGTTAGGTAAGGGAATCGAGGGACATAGAACAGAGTGGAATAGGGGATGGAACTGAGCTAATCCATAACCTAGTAGTCTGGCAGACCAGGCTGGAGGAACTGAATGATCTATTCCTGCTGTAAGGATTTTTGTGTCTGTAAAGCTAAAAGTATGTGAAATTTTACCAGAAATCTTAATTATCTTAGGTAATATTAGTGGAGTTAACATGCAGAAAACTCACTGTGAAGAACTGCATTGAAATTGAATTTCTGGTTGCGCACTCCAGAGGCCAAGTTTTTGATCTTTGATTTATGGAGTGCGCAGCCAGAAATTCAACTTCACACTGATGTGAGGACAGTTAAAATCACTTCTTTCCAGTTCAGCAGCTAAATTGAAGAGTGGCTTGCCAGAGTATTGTGAATGGATTGTTTATACTGATTCATGAAATTGTTGTGGTTAATCGGGGAAGAACAGTTGGCATTTGGTATGTGTGGAATGTCAGTGAGATTTTGATTTGTTTTGTTTCATAATTCCACAACAGATGATATTGGAGTGTTGACTTAATAACACAAGTATGCTTGTAGTAATTACAGATTACAACTTTTCCAAGATATGTGATTTTCTCTCATTGAAATACTTATAATATTGATCAGTGTTTTTAATAATGGAGAATAACTGTGACCAGTACTATTAAATTGAGTTATTTTGTGAGGTTTTTTGCTTGTTCTCAATTGTTAGACCAACTCCATCCAAGTGTTTATGAATGGTTTTAAGTTGAATCAATGAAACATCACGCAGAGCATTATGCTCTTAAAATAATTCTTTTGGGTTTTCTGTTTACCTAACATAAAAATTTTTGCTCTTTATTTCTGTGTTCCATTTACATTCCAGTGTGTGTCTCAGCAGGGAAAGTCGGGTGTTGATTTTCAACACGTGCTACTATTTTTGGATTCAGCATTGTCCTCTCAGAAAGGAAATCCCTCCTCATCTGTTTTAAATTAACGCCCCTTTATTCTGAGACAATGCCCTTTTGTCCTAGACTTTTCCATGAGGGGAAACATCCTCTCAACATTTACCCTGCCAAGCCTCTTAAGAATTCTCCATGTTTCATTGAAGTCACCTCTCATTCTTCTAAATTCCACTCAGCCCCAGCCTATTTAGTCTTTACTCATAAGGTAATCACTTCATACCAGGGATCATCCTATTGAACCTTCTCTGAACTGCCTCCAATGAAACAGTAGCTTTTGTTAAATGATGAGGCCAAAACTGCTCATAGTACTCCAGATGTTGTCTCAACAGCGCCTTGTACAGTCGCAATGAGACTTCCCTACTCTTATCCTCCAATCCCTTTGAAATAAGGGCCAACATTCCGTTAGCCTTCCCGACTACCTCAACCATAGTGATGCCTCCCAGCTCCACTTAGTTAAACGGTTAGTTTAGCTCCACTTAGTTGAAACTTTTCAACTTTTGAACTTGTACATAAACAGTGGCTGCTTATCAACCCTTGCACCTTCATGAATCAACAGCTACAAAAGGAGAAGGGAGTATATTTAAAAAGAGAAGAAATAGATGTGATTGTTTCTTATATTTGTGTCATTTAGACATGTGCAAGTTTTTATTAGTCTTAGGGTCAGCGGACTTTGTTGAACTGTTTGATTTGGTTACATATGTAACAGGTGTTACCTGTTGACAACCTGGCTGCCGAAAGGAGAGCAGCACTTAATAAAGCTAGATGGCCTCTGTCTCACTTCATTTAGATGTGCTTCCTACTGGGCTTATAGTTACCAAGCCAATTTTAACTTGAATCTGTAGAGCCTGTGTGCTGAATTTTCCCAGCCACTGAACTACCTGGACACTGGAGATTCATTGGGAAAATCTGGGAACATTCCCAATGTCAGTGAAAAGATGCCAATTTTCCACCCAAGGTTTTAATGGCAAAACAAGAATGAAAGCATTTATTGATTCTCAAAATTGCCCAATTTAATTGCTACCATCAGTTCTGAGGAAGGGTCACTGGATTCGAAACGTTAATTCTGATTTCTCTTCACCGATGCTGCCAGACCTGTTGAGCTTTTCCAGCAATCTCTCTCTTTTTGTTTAAGAATACATATATCAAACACGAAGTTTATAATTTAAACAGAAATTATCAATTCATTATTAAACAGCAAAGTGCTTTGGTTTCCTCCCACAGTCCAAATGTGTGCAGGTTAGCTGGATTGGCCATGCTAAATTGCCCGTTGTGTCCAGGAGTGTGCAGGCTAGGTGGATTAGCCATGGGAAATGTAGGGTTACAGGAATAGATGGAGGGGGTGGGGGTGGGTCTGGGAGGGATGCTGTTTGGGAGGAAAGGTGTGCAGTGTAGATAGGCTGAATAGTCTGCTTCGGTCATATCTCAATGTCTAAGGGAGTTAGTCCTCAGCCAAGCAAAGGGAATCAATCATCAATCAGTGGATGCTGGCACAGTAAGCCAGGGCATTATCTGATATCATCCAAGGGTTTGGACATGGTCAGTCAACTGCTTTAGTGTGTTCAGGGTCAAGGATTCCATATCACTGCGGTCTGGAGAGTGGGCCATGGTCAAGTCTGCTCGTCCTGTGCAATAAGTCAGGCGATAAATAGTTGGTCAACATAGGAGCTGCAAAGAAATCAGTCAGGTCTGGTGACTCATCAGTTGGCTGTGGGGCGGGGTAGGGGTCTGTCCTGAATAATGATAGAATCTTAAACAAGGAAAAGAGTAACATTCCCTTAGTCAGGGTTTTAATATGATAAATTGTTAAGGATGGGTAACCTATATAACTTGATTCTTGTAGCTAGAGACACAATGACAATCGATCAGGCAGGCCAAGATGTGAAGTATCAACACATTTACAATTGTCAGCTTATATTTCCAATGACCAGTGCCACCTATATATGCCTTTAGAAGCTTTTTGTTTTTTTTTTGTTTTCCTCCTGTGTGTAGTGTGAAGAGCTATTCGTAACACTGTTTGGCACTTTTGATCACCTGCAACGACTTGTTATTCAGCCAGTCAACACTCGACTCACACTATTTGTACTTATCTTTTGACACTGTTAGTAACCTGGCATAATTTTGCCATTATCTTTCTGTCTGTGCCTATGTACTTCCCTCCACTTCACCTGATGAAGGAGAAGCAGGCACCTCCTCATTATGGGTATTCGTGACTGTCAGTGATTGACCTGGCATGTAGCTGGGCTTTAAATGCGACACTACAATGGAAATCCTTTAAGGTCCTGGCAGTGGTGACTACTTCCACTGCTGGTGAGCACAAGATGGCACGAGGGCAAGAACATGAAGGCATACGGCATACATAAAACGAGGTGAGCCATGGAGAATTATTTCAGATAATTTTCTTGAGCTCAGAGAAGCCCTCCATGAAAACCCCAAAAATTAACATTAAAACAATTTTTGGTAAAACTGAGCTTGTGTCCTGAATGCCTCTTGTACTTAAGAATAATAGAATAAATAAATGGTGTTTGAAATGGGCAGAGAATCAGTTAGAATTTATGACCATGTCTGAATTATTATCTTTTGATGGGGAGACCTTGTCAACCCATGGCCTTTGTTTTAATTTTTAGTGATTTATACTTTTTTTTCTCATCACTACTTTTCCATATTTACTGCCTCTTTATGGGTTTCACCTTGAAAAAGCTTCCTTACGTTAGCTTAAGATCATATCTGAACCCGTGCTGCGTCAACACTTGATATGTAGTAAAGGGTATTACAGCTCTTTAAGTCGACAATGTCTGGAACAGCTGCTGAAACCTATTGTATGTTGATTGAAGCTGTACCTTTCATACAGATCTGATAACCTCAACCAAAAATTTATGATTTTAACTCTTCCTTTGAATTCAACAGAAAAGATAATTGATTGGGGTGTGACATGTGTGCAGAACCCTCTAGTGGCCATTATCTGTCTGGCAGGAATACTTAAATTTGAACCCCAAAGTCTGAAATCCAACATATCTAGCGAGTTGGGAGTTTATTGTGTTTATTAAGCATTGCCGCCTTTTTCATTCTAGATGATATTTTAGGTGAAATTGCTGTGTAGCAGAAATGTGATTATAGAGTATTAGTCATTTGTTAGCAAGAATTGAGGACTTCACAAGTCTGATGACTGGGAACTAGGAAGCTTGCCAAATACTGCTGTCAAAGCATGCACTGGTTTGGAACCAACCATTCACTTTACTGGAGACCTGAATCTCTCTCTGATCCAGGTTCTTTAGCACAGTCAGAAATTCCCATAACAGATTGATGAGACCCATTGAAAAGTTATTGGCTTCACATAGGGATCTGTGAGCTTTATCATTGTGTGCTTACTGATTTAAGATTGTGTGCATTTTTTTTGATCCCTAATCTAACTTCCATTATGTAATGAAAAACACAGAGACTTAAGTTATATATGGTTCAGAATGGCAAAATATTGTATTGAAGCATATTCAACTCAACATTGCTGTACATTTTAGAGCATTTTCTCCACACCAAGCAGTGTGGCTCTTGCTTTACTGGTTAGTTAATGGATTCTGGGTACATCTTAATTAGAAGTTATGCACAGGAACATCACCAGGCATAAGTGAGAGGCGTTAATTATTTTTATTGTTTGCTCCTGTTTTATTGCAATTGAAATGAATCATGCTCGGATTAGCTGTCCTTTCTCGCCTTGCTCAAAATACAGATAATCAAACAAGGTAATTGGTTAGCCAGCAGGTCAAAACAATGACTTTTCTTCCACTTGCCTTCTCCAGCACTATGACATCAAGTTCAGCATGAATGCTCAGCACATCTTGGCTGATATTCAGCTTAAAACAGACATGAGATCTAACTGGTACCCTCTTTGTATGATTTAATTGTGCTTTTCATGGAACATGAAGTATGTGGGAAGTCAGGAGCCTTATTTTTGTTCTGGACCCAGAAAGTATAACCATAGATTGTCAGGATGGTGACCTACTCTGGATGGAGACAGCATGATTCAGGTTTAACATTTAGTAGAAATAATGACAGATTTTGTCAGTTAAAAAATGCAGACCAAAAAGGTCCTAGGCTTGGTTATGAGCGATAGTAAGAACGGCAGATGCTGGAGTCAGAGATAAGTGTGGAGTTGGAGGAGCACAACAGGCCAGGCAGTATCAGAGGAGCAGGAAAGTTGACGTTTCAGGTCAGGACCCTTCTTCAGAAATGGGGAGGGGGAAGGGAGCTCAGAAATAAATAGAGAAAAGAAGTGGGGCTGAGGAAGGTAGGTGAGATGGTGGTAGGTGAGTGCAGGTAGGGAGTGGTGGGGATTGGTCATTGAGGTGGGAGGAGCGGATAGGTGTGAAAGAAGATGGACAGGTTGTGTCAGGTCATAGAGGCAAGGGTGAGAGGGAGGGTTGGTCATGTGATGAGGCCGGGGTTGGGAAGATTTTGAAACTGGTAAGATCCACATTTTAGGCTATTGGGCTGTAGGCTCCCGAGGAGGAATATGAGGTGCTTCTCTTCCAATTCCACCTCGGGAGCCTGCAGCCCACTGACCTAAATGTGGATTTTACCAGTTTCAAGATCTCCCCACCCCTGGCCTCATCCCATGACCAACCCTCCAACTCATCCTCGCCTCCTTGACCTGACACAACCTGTCCATCTTCTCTCCCACCTATCCACTCCTCCCACCTCACTGACCAATCCCCACTCCTCCCTACCTGCACTTAGCTATCACCATCCCACCCACCTACCTTCCCCAGCCCCACCCCTCCTCTCTCTCTTTATTTCTGAGCTCCCTTCCCCACTTCTGAAGAAGGGTCCTGACCCAAAATGTCAACTTTCCTGCTCCTCTGCTGCTAGGCTTAGTTATGTTTCTCAACTCAGCTGACCTCTACATGGGAGTTGTAGGAATAATAGAAATAGTGCTTGCCTTTGCACCACCCCCCCACCGCCCCCAAACCCCAACCCATCAGAAAATAGTCAAGAGTTGTGTAGGGTGAGAGTCCCTGCAGAGTCTTTCTTAGTTCAAAGTCATGTACTAGAAGTAACTGGAATGAGCAACAATACCAGATAAAGTGTTATAATAAAAATTTTATTGATATAATTATAAATGATTAAAAATTTGTTTATTGAAAAGAAAGAAATCACTTTGTATACATCAAGAGAATAAAGACAACTTTGTTATAACGCTGACGGTAATCTCAAATTAGCCTGCCCAAGACAGATCTGTAAAAGGATAAGTGAACCTTAGTATGTACATCACCAAATCTTTGAATATACAAGGATGCACCCTCCAGTCACTCACTCTGTTAGTATCATTCCTCCCCTGTTGTGTTCAGTGGTCAACTGGACCACTTAGCTGCAAGAGTGTCCCCTGTAATATCATTTTATGGCTTTGTTCCAGTGTTTTGAGGCCTTGTTTGCATTTTCCCAAAATAAAGGATTTTATCAATTATTTCACATAAATAAATAAGGTCTGCATATTTCTTAAAGTTTCCACATCCTTAATGGTGTTGCTCACATATCTTCAATTAGGATATATTATTCATGCATCAAATTTCATCACCGTATGTATGACCACTGGATGTGGAAAGGGATTTATTGTCCTTGTTTAGAATTCAAGGGTCATCAGAGTCGATCCATTCAGAATAGTTCCCCCTTTCGAATATTGAAAAACAAATTCGCAAGGGCTGTAGGTAGTTTTAAATTAACTAGAGAAGGTAGGATTCAGGAGGGGGAATTTTAAGCTTGCAAAGCAAAAAGCTACAGTAGCATTTGCAGAGCAGCTATCTGACAATGATGCCCAAAGAACAGAAAGGGGGTAGCAAGAACTGCAGATGCTGGAGTCAGAGCCAATACAATGTGGAGCTGGAGGAACGCAGCAGGCCAGGCGGCATCAGAGGTGCAGGACTGCTGAAGGGTCTAGGCCTGCTGCGTCGACTCTCTTGCTCCTCTGATTCTGCCTGACCCCCTGTGTTCCTCTAGCTCCACACTGTATTGACTGGGACAGAAAGAGACAGTGTATACAAGCATTTTAGAAAAAAACAACTAGGGATAAAGTGGGGAGCAAAAGGTGAAAAACCAAAATTAATGGGCCATTACTTAAATGTGCATAGTTTTCAAAACAAAACAAATTAATGGCACACGTAGAGGTTAATGGGTATGATCTTATAGCCATTGCAGAGACATGGTTACATGGAAGTCAAAGCTGGGAACTAAATTTTCGGGGTCTGTGACCTTTCAAAAGACAGGCAGGAAGGGAAGTGTGGTGGGGTGGCTTGGTTAGTCCAATATGAAATTTTAGTGCATTAGCAAGAATTATTTTGGTTCAGATGATGTAGAATCTATATGGGTGCAGATACAAAGTAACCAGGGGAAGAAGAAATTAGTCCATAAGGCCTCTAACAATAGGTGTTCTGTAAGACCGAGAATTTGCCTGTGTCGACACTGTAGAAGATGCTGGCTGTAATAATCTTTTACCGATTTTTAAAATAAATCTGTATATTTTTCCATTAAATTTAATTCAATTCTCAATAATTTGATGCTGATCTGATGTTGACTGTCATACATGAGACTGTTCTGCTTCCTGATTCCCCAGTCGTGCATTTATTCCACAGTTTACTAGAAAAGTAATTCAAATGCATCATGGAAGCACAATGGATCTAGGGCAGTGTGGCTGATACTGTAGATAATTGTGTCATTTTGCTTGTTGATTTCTGCAGGAATTTCAACCTAATAAGTTATTTCTGGCAGCAAATTATTTAAACATAGACAAATATTAAATAGATATTGCCCAGAGCAAACAGGTCTTCAGTAATGTCTGCTCTATGTCATGAAGCTATGGCTGGCAGATGAGGATTATAAGATTGCTGCACTTCAACAGTGATTAACATCAGAAAACAAGTTCAGAAGTAATGTAGTCAGGCCGAGATGCAATTTCAGCATTTCAAGGATTATCCTACTTTCATTTGATTACAATGTTTAGGAATGTATGAAATAAATAAGTCATATTTACATTACAATATACCTTCAAAAAAATGAATGACTTTATCAATCTGATCAAGCGAATTTTCAGTAACTCTAAGAAAACTTAGGCAGGATGTTGCCTCTTTTAAAACTGTTCCTGATGTGATTCTTGTACTGTCTGCCCATCAGCACCATTCTGTGGCCATGCAGTTGGTAGCTGAATTTGTTGCTTTAATCCAGCAAGCTCATTCTCATTATTGATTTTTATAGGAGTGGAGTTAGTTGTTCAACTATTTAAGATTTGGGAGAAATTAGAGTAAAGTATCAGGAAATTTAGATGTTACTAAACTGATAGTTTCTCAAATGTAAGGAATCAGCTTTATGGCATACTTTGTTGTTGAGACACCAATCATGTACAAATCTTTACAGTTTTACAGTAAACTCATATAGCCTGGTTTTGTGCAGGACCAGCATAATAAACTTTGATTTCAATAGATATTTTTAATCAACCTGTTCAGGAGTGTTATGATGTAACTCTGAAACAGGTGGGACTTGAACCTAGGTCTCTGGCGAAGTGAGTGTCACAAGAGCCCACCCCCCGTTTTAAGAATCAAGCTCTGTTATAGATACTTTATAAATAACTTGTTCAATTAGGAGTTGAACCTGGACCTCCTGGCTCAGAAGTAGAAACATTACCACGTGCCACACTGCCCTTGACTAGAAATTGGACTCTGACTGTTCCACAAGCTATAATTGCACTATATCTGGTACTTATTCTTGTATTTTACCCATTGTCACAAAAAAGACCCTCAAGGCATTCTTAAAGACCTTTGAGTTCAGGTCACAACATGAAAGGCTAGTTCTGTTTCTGTCTGCACAGATGCTACCAGACCTGGTGAGTATTTCCAGCATTGTCTGTTTTTGTCTTAAAGATCATTTCCCTTTATTGTAAGTCATTTCATGTGATTCCATTAATGTATTTTGAGCTGAGATATCATCCCATCAATCTCCAAATGTTGACTCAGTAGCCAGCTTGATGGCTTAATTGCTAATCAAGTTAATCTGATTTTACCTGCCCAACATCTCAAAAATATTTACTAATCAACCTGTTCAGAGATATTGTGGCATGTTTCTGGAACAACTGGGACTTAATCCTGAGCCCCTTGGCTCAGAAATAGGGACACTACCACTACACCAGAAGAGTCTCCCTTCCCTGACATTACAAAAGAGCATGAAATGCTCTACATCATTCCAAATAATAATCCCTAACTAGTTTATTCATTAGTTTTCTGATCCTCCATTGTTCAGCCAGCCACTAATATCAGCATGCATCCTTATCTAATAAACGCTTCAAGATGTGACTAACTTTGAGGCATTTGACATAAAGTGAAATCTGTTCCTTGGCCTATGCTGTCCAGGTTGCAAACAGTACACTGTTGTTCAAGAAAGGTTGTATGGATAAATCCACAATTTCAAACCAGCCAGTTTAAGTGAAGTGGGAGGGAAGTTTTTCAAAATAATTATCTGGAATAGAATTAGTAGTCCCTTGTAGAAAAGCGGTGTGATCCGGTAGCGTCGGTGTGGATTTCTAAAGTCAGAAATCACACAACCCCAGGTTATAGTCCAACAGGCTTACTTAAATTCACAAGCTTTTGATGAACCTGACAAAGGAACAGTACTCTGAAAGCCTGTGATTTCAAGTAAACGTATTTGACCATGACCTGCTGTTGTGTAACTTCTGATTTTGTCCACCCAGCCCAACACTGGTACCTACACATCATGGATTTCTGAAGGGGAACTAGTGTTTAGCTAACTTGCTGAAGTTTTTTTGAAGAGTTAACAGATAGACTCAGTGTGGGTAGTGCTGTTGATGTATACACAGGAACTTCCAAAATGCGTTTGATACAGTTCCACATGACAGACTCATGAGGAAAGTTATAGCTGATGGAATAAAAGGGGCAGTGGCAACACGTATACAAAATTAGCTGATCGATGGGAAACAGAATCATGATCAGTGGATATTTTTCAAGCTTGAGAAGGTTTGTAAGGGTCAGTATTTGGACCCTTGGTTTTTTTTTCTCACTCATTTGTGTGATGTAGGCATCACTGGCTGGCCAGCATTTATTGCCCATCCCTAGTTGTTCTTAAGAAGGTGGTGGTGAGCTGCTGCCTTTAACCACTGCAGTCTGCCTGCTGTGGGTTGACCCATAATGCCATTAGGGAGGGAATTCCAGGATTTTAACCCAACGACAGTGAAGGAACAGCAATATATTTCCAAGTCAGGATGACGAGTGGCTTGGAAGGGAACTTGAAGGTGGCTGTGTTCCTGTATATCTGCTGCCCTTGGCCTTCTAGATGGAAGTAGTCGTGGGTTTGGAAGCTGCTGTCTGAGGATCTTTGGTGAATTTCTACAGTGCATCTTGTAGGCAGTACATGCTGCTGCTACTGAGCGTCAATGGCGGAGGGAGTGGATGCTTGTGGATGTAGTGTCAGTCAAGTGGGCTACTTTGTCATGTACGGTGTCAAGCTTCTTGAGTGTTGTTGGAGCTTTCGATGAGCTATGTATTTTTATAGTTCTGCATACACTTATTTATTTAAGATTCTTGAGTAGATTTGTAGCTCGGGTTCTGAATGCTGTGGTCGGTTTGCTCACTGAGCTGGCTCATTTAGTTTGAGAACGTTTTCATTACCCTGTTGGGTAACATCATCAGTGCAGCCTCCGATGAAGCATTGTTGTGTTTTCCTGCTTGTCATTTAAACTCGGGGGTCCGTTGGAATTGATTACCTCATTTGTGGTTTTTCTTTGCAGTGGTGTGTATATAGGATCTAATTCGGTGTTCATAGATTGCTGCCTTGGTGGAGAACCAAGCTTCTAGAAATTCCTGTGCTTGTCTCTCTTTGGCTTGTCCCAGGATCCTGACGTTGTCCCAATTGAACTGGTGGTCCTCCTTGTCAGTGTGTTTGCAGATGAGTGAGTATTGGTCATGTCCTTTTGTCACAGAAACAACAACAGGAAGATACAGTACACCCTGATACACTTGTCACGTTACTGCACATCAAGAGCGTATCTGAACTAACCACAAGACTCCTGAGGCCACTGGGCATCAGAGTCGCACACAAAGCTACATCAACCCTATGCTAACTGCTAATGAGAACCAAAGACCCCTTACCCAATATGGACAGAACCAACGTAATATGCAAGATTCCATGCAAGGACTGCGAAAAACATTACATTGGACAGACAGGAAGAAAACTGGCTACGAGAATACATGAACACCAACTAGCAACAAAAAGATGACCAATACTCACTCTCCTCCATATATACAGACAAGGAGGACCACCAGTTTGTTTGGGACAAGATCAGGATCCTAGGATAAGCCAAGCAGAGACCGGCACAGGAATTCCTGGAAGCCTGGTTCTCCACCAAGAAGGCCATTAGTAAACACGTAGAATTAGACCTTATATCCACACCACTGCAAAGAAAAACTGGAAATGAGGCAATGAATGCCGATAGACCCCAGAGTTTAAGTAACAAGTGGGAAAACGCAACAACACTTCATCGGAGGCTGCACTGATGATGTTACCCTGCAGGTTAATGAAATGCCTGCAAACTAACAAACCAGCTCAGCAAGCAAACCAACCACAGCACTTATTTGTCCTGGGGGTCACACAAGCTCCAGTTTTCCTGTGCCAGAGTGGCACAATGATGGGACCAGATGTAATTCTCACATGAATTACCACTCCAGCGTTTTGTTTTACCAAAAAGGGAACTCTACATTTCTGAGATGAGATTCTAGCCAGGCCACACTCATACATAGAGTCGCACTTCCATTCTGACAGTTCTTTAGCGCGCACATGTCAGAAGAAAGCAAACCATGCTTCATTTTCACAGCAGTCAACTGTTGTATGCTGACATGTAGATCCTGACAGCCTATTTGACTGCAGCCGTCAAAATGTAAATATATAGGTAGGAACGATGTTAGGAGTGTATGGTGCCAGATAAGTAAGGGATAGGGTGTCTGGTGGGTATGGTGCCAGGGTGTCCATAGTTAAATGCCAGCTGGGGTCTGTAGAGTGCTGGGGTAGGATGCCAAATGATTAAGGGAAGAATGTTAGGTTAGTAGGTTGACAGCTGGATAGAGTGGTAGGATTCTAGGGATAGGACACCAGATGGACAGGGGTTAGGGTATGATGTAGCAATGCCAGTGATAGTGCTTAGGGTAGATTGGGATGGGTGGGAAAAATTAGATCTGACAGAGGGTGGATGTTGGGCCTGGAATATTCAGGTATGGTGGGGGAGCAGGATGTGTCTAGTCAATTTGCTTGAGGGAAGAGGTAGTCAGGTTGGTCCAGCAGAGGAAGCGTGATGTCAGGTCAATTCTGGGGACGTGTCAGCTTATGTTGTGCAATTGGTGGGATATTGTGGTGTTGGATCAGGTCTGGCAGCACGTGAGGTGACTCCGTTGCAGACCAGGCCATGTTCTGCTCCCTGAGGTAGGGATGGAGTTATTGAGTGAGAGTCTGACTTTTCTTGAGTAACCGCTTTACTTAATTTTGTCAGAATCCACTGAAGTCTTCGATTTAAATGTGTTAGAATTACAATTACAGGATTACTTTGCTTTTTTTTCAAATAGAGCATTGTATCATATGAAAACCATGACAAATATTGCAACAGGCCAGTGAAAAACTGCAGAGAGACCAATAATTTAGTAGGCTATGTTCTGTGATACTATTTAATATTTGATTTTTGGTTGCGCCTCCATGAAGCAGAAGAATGGTAGTCACCCAACACTTTGCCTGATTTGGTTCAGTTTCCACACTGGCTTAGATTGTCATGAAGGAATTTACTTATCAACCTCTCGCCTCACCTAAGGCTGTTGACGCCAGTCTTCCCCCTCATGCACTATCTCTGTCTCACACACATGAGAGAGTAGCCTGGTGGTCCAGTAGGACTGTGGTGACTTTACTTATGAATTGATGTAATCAAAAGTACTGATGCGCCTGTCTCTGTGCCTCTTCCATTTCAGTTCAGTGATGTATTAATTGTAAATCTGGCAAATGCCAACAACTTCAGGAGAGATTGTGCGAAACAATTGTGTGCAGAAAGTTCTAACCACTCACTTGTTGGAACACATGAATGCTTTCACATATCTGCTGAATTGCTGCATAGAATCTAATAAGGGTAAAATAAAGGCTGAGTTTAGTTCCATGATTTATACTTTGATGCGGTCAGGCTAGAGATTGACAATGCTGCATTGAAGTTCCCTGCATGGCTAAGTGTAGAACTCAACTAAGTTTATAGCAAATTTAACAAAAGGAATACACAAATGTTTTTGTATCAATATCTACTTTGAGTAAAGCAATATTGCACAGTCTACAATAATGAAAAGTAAATTTGCAGCACTAGTGCTTTCCTTTTCATAGTATTGAAATTCTGCATTTTTACATTTTTTTTCAAAAATAAAATTTCTCTGAATTCCCTGCGGGGAAGTTGTTTTTGAATCAATAAATATTTAAAGGTGAGTAAGAAAAAATTATGGCAGAAGAAAAGAACAATTTGTACTGCCAAATGGGAACTGAATTTGTAAGGTACCTGAAGGAGTCCATGTGTATCCACATGTGACTAGCTAGAACGTTCTGTAGAAATTATTTAGATCAGCATCTGCAAAGCGGTGAGCTAGTCAGCAGTCATGCATACCAAGGTGAACTATAACAGCAATATGCCTAAGACGCAATGCAGTGTTTATTTTGAATGTGTTAAAACAAAAACTCTCTTACGTCTGTTGTCTGTCAACGTGTTGGAGGGTTCATGGAACCTGGGCTAGCCACTAACTTCTCAAACTTAGCAACAATTACGGCTGAATTTGTATTTGCACCAAAACTTAACCAGAAAGTGCTTAGGATCGATTTGTCTCTGAGGCAAAGTGGAGTCATGCTGCTTCCCTCAAGACTTCTCACTAAGCACAGTTTCTGTTGTCAGGTCAAACAATAATACTAGATTCAGCTGCTCATGCACTGTAAATACCACATTGGTATGATGCTAGATTGCTTTACACCAACAGCACAGTTGTGGAGTGAAAGCATGCCTAAAATAGTTAAAGTAGACTGAACTGAGACATTAAAGACGTAGTAAACAAAGGAAGTAAAACCTCAAAGGCCTAGGCGTTTTAAAAATCAATGCTAGACAGAGCTTACCAGTTTAAAAAGTAAAATGCCTGCTAACACTTATCAGAGTGGCTGTATGGCATTTCATGGCTAGTGCTTTAATCAAAAGAAACCATGTTTTGGGAGTAGACATGGCGTTGATGTCAACTTTGAAAGATACCAAGTTATGGGATACTCAACATTTCATGGTTATTGCTGCTGCAGCTGTGAGGGGGAAAAAAAATGTCTGAAATGCACTTGGAGACTTCCTGGGGTAGCTTATCAAGATTCAAGCAATACTCAAGCAATGAATTAGAATTAGCTTTATTGTCACATGTACTCAAATGAGTACATTGAAAAGTATACAAGTTGCCACTTACGGCGCCACCTTAGGTATAAAGGTACAAAGGTCTCGAGGTAGAGCTTTTTCAGTTACAGT
Source organism: Rhincodon typus (assembly GCF_021869965.1). Classification (NCBI taxonomy): domain Eukaryota; kingdom Metazoa; phylum Chordata; class Chondrichthyes; order Orectolobiformes; family Rhincodontidae; genus Rhincodon; species Rhincodon typus. Next base: position 20,814,632 of record NC_063363.1, on the reverse strand, counting down.
TCTTGGAAAAATAGACAAGTAAAAAATGTTTATTGTAGAAATAATAAGGTGAAGGGTTCACAGGTGATGGGTATGAATTGTATTGAGTACAACTGAAAAGGTGACTTTAAGGGGTAGGAGTGCATCATTTGCCCCAGGAATAATATTTTGCTTTAATGATGTACATTTCCTTTGAAAAATTAATTTCTGTTTAAGTACCCCTCTACAGTGCTCTTACAAGTTAACCAATAACCAAATTAAACCGTATTATTTGAAAATAGGAATAAGAAGGGAGACTGCATGTGATAACACAGTAGTGAACATAGCTGCTTTCCAAGCAGTCTACCCAGCTTTGACTTTTGGTTATCGCAGGTTTTTTACACGTGTCTGTATGAATCTGAAAACTCTGATCTCATCAGATCTCCAGAACCTAAGTAGATTCAGACCTGTATTGTTTTTGGATTAGAGAGCGCTTGGGAATACTAGATGTGGTTGGCTCATGTGGGGTCTTCAGGCATTTTTAAGACCTCTGTGACCAGTAGGCACTCCAGGAGCTGATCTGTACCTAGATATAGATTCATTTGATGGCATACAAGAGAATAAAGTTATTGCCAAAAAAAATTCATGTATTACTTCCTCATTCATTACCTGACTAAGATCCATCTAACAAACCCAACCCTTATTATTGACGATAATAGTCCTTTTGATTTCTCAAAGTTAATTTTATACTGTAAAATATACATTTTATAAGTGTAAATTTTATACTGCTTACATGTCTTTTTTTTTCTGCCTCCATGCAATTATGATTACACCCAATTCACATGGAATCCCAACAATAGCAAGAGGGTTTGTATCCCATTAGTTAGGCTCCATTGAAATTCTTATCCCAGAGGTGAAACAGCAATGCGTTAACCTGAAAAGGCTGACTTAAAAGGAACTTCTTAAATGAATTCTTTATGAAGCTAATGAAAAATTCACATTGTTGTAGGTTGACTAAATTCATATTGGTAAATTTTAATAGAATTTGAAATACTAAGAACAGAAGCAGGGCTACTCAATGTTTTAAGATCTGTATGGAATTAAATGTTCTGAGAACAACAGCTAACAAAAAGCTACTGCAGAATTGGACAAATGCAGCCATCTCTCAGATGTGTGGTTTTCCTTGTCACTTTGATTGACTGCAAATCCAGTTCAAAATAATGTGCACTGAGCTGGAAAGCATGCCTCTCAGCTGTCTCACATTCTTCCAAGTAGTTATACAGTGATGGCTGGCACCAGATTACTTCAAAAGAAGCATTCATATCCAGTCTAATGAATGCTGCACTCATGGTTGGATTGCCTCCCAAACTATTTCCATTAAATTGCTGGTTTACGTAGGATGTATATGACAATGCTTCACATCAGTGTTCTGAAATGTCATTCCAAAACAGAATGACCATTGTAAAATTAGCACTATTCTGTTCATATGAATCTTTTTAACGGTGCATTAATGAATTTCTGTTTTTGTGAAAGTGATCCAAACACTGGGTAAAGGTCTGTGACAAAGGCATTAATCTTATAGCTTGACCGTTTTTAAAGAATTACAGCCAGGAAGTTAATGTACTAAGTATTCCTGGAAATTGATTTAGTGTTGGCGGGTTCTTTCCAAGAAGTCTAGTGAGATTTTTCCGGCCTCAAATACTTCTGCCAACTCCAATTAGACCCCACCACAGGGAACATCTTCCACTCCCCACCCTCTCTGCCCTCTGCAAGGATTATTCCCTTCGCCACTCCATAGTTCACGCTACGCTCACCACCAACCACTCCAATCTGCCCGGTACCTTGCCCTGCAACCGTAAAAGATGCAACACCTGCCCACACACCACCTCCCTCACCTTCGTTCAAGGTCCTAAACAGCCCTTCCATGTGAGACAGAGCTTCACCTGCATCTCCTCTAACCTAGTCAATTGTATCTGGTGCTTCCAATGTGGTCTTCTCTACGTCAGTGAGACCAAATATAGGCTAGATGACCATTTCACCGAGCATCTCCACCTGGCCGTAACGGCCTCCCGGTCACTGCCCATTTCAACTCCCTGTCCCACTCCTCCTCAGACCTGTCCGTCCTTGGCCTTCTCCAGTGTTGCAGCGACTCAGAATGCAAATTTGGAGAACAACACCTCTATCTTCCGCCTGGGCACCCTACAGACCAGAGGACTCAATAATGGAGAACTCAATTTCAAATAACCTTGCCTCCCCTTCCCCCGCCTCCCCTTCCCCCGCCTCCCCTTCCCCC
>NC_063363.1:20694896-20811881 GCF_021869965.1 Rhincodon typus | reverse complement strand
AGAATACAAATGGTAGTTAAGTAAAGGTTAGACTTTGTAGGAATCATGTTATTTTAAAACAATTTTAAATATCCTGTGTACAGGATGTGCTCCAAGCTTAAATTATATTATTTCCATTTCCATATAGCAATAAATCATAATGCACTTGGCTTTAGATGAGTCAACAGATTAATACAGATTATTGGAGGTTGTTTCTAGGAGCATCAACAAAAAAAAAGACAGTAAGCATTGTCCAAGAAAACTGGTTGACTCTAGTGAATGAAATAGCAATTCAGCGAGAGTTTAAAACCAAAATTACCCAATTAGTCTCCTAAAGGACTGATTCCTGCTGGAATTGTTTTACAAATGGTCAGAAATTTTGTACAAGTGGTTATATTTTACGAACAGGCATAACTGCAGAATGTTCACCGGGTATTTGAATTTATGGGCCATGATAGCTGACGGAAATAATGTTTTTACTTGACACCCATGGATAGTTAGCAGTGGATATGTTACGGATTATCCCTCCTGAGCTCAAAGATGTTGAGGCCAAATGAGACCAAGTAGCTCAGAACAAAACCGGGAGTTAACTGGGAGTTTGTGACGGTCCTTTCACAAGACCATAGCTAATTTGATTGTCTCAACTCCACATTCTCACCACTGTTAATAACCACTGACTTCCTTATTAGTCAAAAATCTAGCTATTTCTGCCTCAAATATGTTCAATGGCCTTCCAAACATGAGAGATCAAAGTCTCTCAAATCTCAGAAAGCAAAAGTAATCCTCCTCAACTCCATCTTAAGTGGGAGAACCGTTGCTTTTAAATCATATCCTCTAATGGTAATCCCTTCCACAACAGTAAACATCTTTCAGCAGCCACCCTGCCATGTCTCCTAGACAACAAGGTGCAGGGCTGGATGAACACAGCAGGCCAAGCAGCATCATAGGAGCAGAGAGGCTGACGTTTCGGGCCTAGACCTAGCCATCTGCTCCTATGATGCTGCTTGGCCTGCTGTGTTCATTCAGCCCTGCACCTTGTTGTCTCGGATTCTCCAGCATCTGCAGTTCCTACTATCTCTGCCACGTCTCCTTATAGGTTTCATTAAGATAACCTCTCATTTATCTGAACCCCAGTGGATACAATCCAATCTGTCTAACCTTTCCTCATAAAGGTAACCCTATTACCTCAGGAATCAATCGCGTGAACTAGTTATAAGCACCTTCTAATGCAATCATGTTGCTTTTTAAATAAGGAAATCCAAACTGTCCACAGTACTCTAGATTCAGATTAATCAATGCCTTGCATATCTCTATATGGCAAAACATGAATACTTTTATAGTTTAACCATCTTCCAATAAACAACATTCATGTACCATGGCATCCAGATCACTCTGCATCTCTCTCCCTCCATTTAAGTAAAATGCTTTAATTTCTATTACTGATCCTAAAATAGACAATTCTACATATTTCCTTCGTTTTACACCATCTGCCATTTTTTTGCTCCTCACTTAATCTATCGGTATCCTTTGCGACTCCTGAAGTCTTCAACTTACTTTCCTGTTAAGTTTTGTATCAGTATGTTCAGCAACCATACAATTAGGCATTTCATCCAATTCGTTTATATAAACTGTAACTAACTTATATATAAGGCTGCAACACTGACCCCTCTATCACATCACTCATTGCACCTTGCCAAAACAAAAATGATCCATTTATGCACCCACTCCCACTCTGCTTCCTATTAGTCAATTCATACTAATATACTACCTTCTACACCATGAGCTCTTATCTTCATAGAAATCTTGAATGTGGCACCTCGTCAAATGCCCTCTGAAATTTTAAGGGCAGTCACCAGTTCCCCTTTATCTGCAATGCTTCTTACTTTTTCATAACTGGGCTGTAATTTCTCACTTTCTGTCTCCATCCTTTCTTGCTTCATAAACATGTGTTTATGTTCTGTCCAATCACATATCTGCCACTCATCATTGAGGAATTATATGCTTTTCCTTTCAGTTTTGACACTGTGAAGAAGATTCAAAATATACTATTATTGTTTAAGCGCTTGAGATCTAAAGCAGAAAAATCATGTATAGCTTTAAGTTTAAACTTTTTAAAAAATTTTGTTTGTTAATAAATCCCCTTCTTAACAATTTCAAAGTAGTCTAGTTTGAAAAGAAGTGTTGATTAGCTTAGATGGCCATAAGAGAAAAGCTCTTGGTTGTCAGGTGGAAGGCATCTTACAAGGTTCAAGTATGCACGAGTCTAAGGAGCACATATTAAGCCACAAGTGAGCCAAGTTAACAACTTATTTAAGAGTCTCAGGAATAGACATTAACTAAATAAAAGATCATAAAATGAATGCACACATTTGCTGACAAAGAAACAGATTATAGCTATGTCAAATGAACAAACAACCTTAACGTGGATATTCTTCACTGAGGTTTGTGCGTCAGTAAGACTGTTAATGGAGGTAAAAGAGTTGGATGACTCTTTCAAATATTGTAATAAGATTTCAAATAGTTCTTATACAGTGTAACATGTTTATGTTTTTAAGTTGCGATAAGGTGTATATTTAATCATTTGGAAATTTGTATTTAAAAGGCCAAGTTGGTAGGTAGTTTCAGTTCTAAGAAGTTCAATTGTTTTCTCTAAAAAGATTAGAGAGTAGTTCAGATTAATGAGTAAAAGCATAATTTCCAAGAAGGCATGCAAATTAACTGAAGGGTCTAGGCCCGAAAGGTCAGCATTCCTGCTCCTCTGATGCTGCTTGGCCTGCTGTGTTCATCCAGCTCTACACCTTGTTATCTCTTATGTAAATTAAGCGCCTAGCGGGATAACTGTAGTGTTAATTAAGTGTTTGCAATGTTGAACTCTTATGAAATGCAGAGCAGAAAAAAGATCAAGGGCCACTAGTTTTTTTTTTAAAATTCAATTCAGAAGAATCAGGTTTATCAGTTAAAAATGTTTCATTTTAGCAGAAAAGGCAGCTTGTTCTGCGAAGTCTCCAAGCAATGAAAGTTTATGCAGAAGATAAGCAGTCAGAACTGAAAAGAGGATTAGGCCATCAGAACTGTTCTGATTTTAATACTTATAATTAAATCCTGTCATTTATTTGGGCAATGTTTAGTCACTTATGTCTGAAAGGTCAATTATATTTCTAACAATATAAAATCACAGAGCAGGTGAAAAACAGTTGATATGACATGACAGTATAGCAATTGAGATAATCCAACTGCTTGTGCCTTTAACCCCTGAATTGTAGCTATATTCTGTTCCTGTAAATTCAGTCATTTTTGCTCAGTGCACTTAATCTATCCAGTAGAAAATAACAAGCATTATTAAATGGTACTTTATTTGCACAAATTCAATTCAAAATGAACAAATAATTGTACAAATAAAAATTAAAATCCAGCTGCAAATGGCACATTTTCATCCTGCAGCAAACCACAGTAAAAACTGCAATTGAAAATGCTTACAAGAAAGAAAATTGTGCCTTGTGAGATAGAAATCACTGAAAACTGGCATCACATCAAGTCTTTCTTTGAAGAATGGTGTTGCACTGCAGAATTACAAACACTGCTTCCTCAATTCACAGATTTCCTTTGAAGAAATTGAAGATCAAATTTGAAGAAGAAACTGCTATGTATTCTGTTACTTTGATATATAACCTGACTGATACAATTTATTGTTTGCAACTTCCTTCAGAGCAACAAATCAAAATGTGTTCATAATGCATCTCCTAATAACCTACTTGTTGGATTACTCAAAACAGGTGGTTTCTCTCCAGTTAAGAAATCCAGACCAAGAAATCATGGATACAACAGGAGATTCAGAATTGAGGGGACAAGACCACCCTTTTTTTGTTGATACATGCCAAAACAAGTGCATGCAAGTGAGGCTGAATATCTATCTACATTCAACACACATGAATATCAAAATAATGCCATCTCCAAATTCTACAATCTGACCCATCATGGTCAACTTAGTTGTATCTATGCTGGTAGTTCTTACCAACTCGCATGCCTTCAGTGAGCCTGTTGGTTTAGAAAGGGCTGATTCTCAAGGATATTGGAAAAATAGAAAAGCTCTACCACCAGCACCATGAGCTGTGCAAATTAATGGGAATATGGATTAAATCTTTTTACTTGGCCTTTAACATACATAACAGATGAAAAGTAAAAAGCCTGAATACTACTGATATAACCAGATTAATACGGCTTTAGTGTTGATCGCAATTTTCTGTCAGTTGTGAAGTAGTCTCTTCAAAAAGGAGCTTAAACATTGTAATGCATTGGAACAAGACCTTGCATAATGTTCCAGCTGCTCAAAAGAGGATTGGGCTGGATATTCCTTTCAGTCAGCTTCCGTGCATCTAAGCAAAGCTTAAAGTTCTATGAACAATGCAAAATTTTTTTTATTTTATTTTTATTTTTTAATTGTTACTTTAATTTGCTCATTTTAAAATGTTTTTTCATACTGTCTTTTGCTATCACCGTTTGTCATTTTTTGCGATTTTATTTTCACTGATAACTGATCATCTTGGTAGTAAGCTGATCCATGGCTCTTGGCAAACCAATCTCACATTGGTCAGGGAAAATGAAGTTACAGGCAGAGTGATCACAAATTTAAATAATATGCTCTCTGGGTATCTGGACTATACAGATGTTACTGTCTGTGAGAAACAAGTTTGCCTTCTTTCTTTTTCCTCTAGTTTTTGGAAAAGGTTTATTTTCAGTCTGTGGTAATCTATTGCCCGCATTTTAATTGTTAGAGGTCTCTGGTTCTTATTTCACCATGACTGGAATCTTTTTTCCCTAATCTGCTTGATGGAGCTCCCCAGAATCATTGTATTACTGTCCTTCCCAGTTATGCATCCATTTTACAGCTCATCACGTGCTGTCAGTAAGTGATTGTGCATCATCTACCAAGGCAAAAGTATGATGATTTTATGTGCAAAGCCCTTTAAATGCTATAAGAGTCCAAGTTGAAGCCTGGATGTGATCAATTCTGGGCGTGCATGATTGACAAAAAACAAGCAGTAAAGTTGTAAAAGGGTGTGGAATGAGTAGAGACTAAATGAGAAGCAGGTGGTGAGCAGACATACCACAAAACATTGTCCTAGGAGCTAGCCTCTCTGCTCCTATGATGCTGCTTGGCCTGCTGTGTTCATCCAGCCCTGCACCTTGTTGTCTCGGATTCTCCAGCATCTGCAGTTCCTACTATCTCTGATTCGACAAAACATTGTCCATCAGCCATCTACCAGTCGATGTTTTATCCAGGTCCAGTTATCTACCAATCTTCCTTACAGGGTGCCATTTCCTTTGTATATATTCACAGGACCCGAGAGAAATTTGAAAAATAAGAAGTCTAAACCACAAACTCCTGTCACACATGCGGCCCTACAATGACAAACAGAGCAATTCTTCTGAAATCAAAGGGCCAGGAAGGACTAGGGTGATGAAGAGAACTGAGATTTCTTCATCCACAAGAAGTCACTTATGATCAGAATCTCAAACAGTTTCTCCTAGTCAATTCATACTGCCCAGTTTATGATGATCCTTCTGTGGACAGAAGTGTGAAAGTGGGTGTTTGGTGCCTCTAAACCAGACAGCTTCACGTTGTCAGTCTTAACTGCCATTCTACCTAAGAAATCTAGAGCTGAAGGCTTTGATAAACTCGCAACATACACATCGGCAGACAATTCAGAAGATCAAAAATAATGCCGTGATGTCAGGGGCTTTTGCAGCTTTGTAGTCCATTCAGCAACTCATCCAGGAGAAAGGCAACTCCAATATCAAACCTGCACTCTTTCAGCTGCTACAATTGCGGCACACATTGCACCTGTGTAATATTATCTGCCTTGTATTAAAGGAGTGGGGGACACGCTGCACAAACCCCACCCACTTATATGTGCGGGTTGACCAGCAGTTATGCAAATTGAGACTTGGTCTAATGCAATGTGACACAACATTAATCTGGACCGTAAACCTGTCTCCTTTTCTTTTTAGCTGAACAATCAGTGCAATGGGAGGAACTATTCTAAGTTGAACTGTAAAATTTCAGGGTCTGGGTCACAAAGGAAGCCAGTCCACAACACTGCCCAAGAAATAAGTATGAGAAAAAAAAATAGTATTTGTTAATAATTTGGTTGAAAGTAAATAATCAGTTTTCTTCCAGCAATTTCTATTTACTTCCCATTATCAAACTAAATACAGTAACATTGATTTCTTGTAAAAGAAACAAAGGCCTTAAACAAGGTTCACTACTCAAATAGGTCACAGACAATAACACTTCATAATTCTTGATTTGGATTAGTCAGATTAGTACCACATCTGCAATTAAAATCATCAATGTTTGAAATTACTTTGTTGGCATTTCTACCTATTTATGAAATATATAGCTAGACAGAAATTCAACATCAGTTTGATTTGTTCCATCAACATCTAACACCAAAGGAGGGGCAATGACATGGAGTTTAGTGCTCGACAGAATCTTCCAGTTCCATGTGGTCAGATCTTTGAAAATACTAGGCTACTACATAAACTAACTTAAAATGAAAAGCAACAGAGATTAACATCAAGCGTTTAAATTTAATGCATTATGACTTCCCCATCTCAGAGGAACACAGGAACAGGAGCAGGTTGTAGATTGTTTGGGACCACTCATTTAGGTGATGACTGAACCTAATGTTGATCAAACTGATTCTGTGCAAGTCAAGTCCAGCAGTGAGGATAAGGAGGCTATGATTTTTGTTTGAATTCTGATCAGAGGAAATAATCTCAGCTGTCATACTTCTACACAGTTGGCAGACACTTTTACTAATGTACAACAAATGCGCATAACAATATATTTGCAGGCTCATAGCAGTCGTTCTTTTCGGTATAAAGCACCCAAGCAGTGGAAACAACAACATGTTGTTGAAAGAATCTATCAAATTACCACCAAGTTTCATTGTACAACAAAATCCATTTAAAGATGGTGTATCTTCCACAGTTAAACAGGCTTGCATGTAGTATCAAAAACAGAAGCTGCTGGAAAAGCTTAGCAGGTCTGGCAGCATTGGTGAAGAGAAATCAGACTTAACGTTTTGGCTCCAGCGAACCTTCCTCAGAACAAAGGAAGTTCTGAGGAAAGGTCACAGACCTGAAACGTTAACTCTGATTTTTTCTTAACAGATACTGCCAGACCTGCTGAGCTTTTCCAGCAACTTCTGTTTTTATTTCTGATTTGCAGCAACCACATTTCTTTTGGTTTTTATTTTATATATTGTATGGGGGGGGTGGGATCTGACAGTAATCAGGGAAGGTTACAAAACGAGGTAATATGGCTACTTGTCACCATTAGTTGCTCCTCAGTTCAAGGTCTCAAGTTTCTTCTTTAGACATTCATGTGACTTAATAGGCCACCCCTCAACAAGCAGATCATTGTCTACTTCATGTGCCCATTCTAAAAAAATAGTGGTATCTAGAGTGTAGAACTTTGCTTCCTTTTCTTTCCCTCCTTATCACTACTTTGGCTGATTGATAATTGAGGCATAGAGTCAGGGTTGATGGATAAGGTGTCACTATTCCAAATGACTGGTAGCAGGTTCTTCACTGTCATTCAAGTCAATTCCACCATTCTTCAAGGAAGATTTCAGAGTGTTTTTGAAGTGTACAGGAGTTTTGCTTGAATGCTTATGAAACTGGCTTCAAAGATTTGTTGGATGGTCCTCCCATTGAATCAAGAGGATGCAGCAGAGACATTGTTGCTGGGAGTTTCTATTGTGCTCTTATGTGCCACTGATACACAGTTGTCACAAAGTTATAAAATATGGTCTAGTAATCTTTAATTCCATTCAGGGATTTAATACCCTTTTTTTTTTAATAAACACACATTTAACTGAACCATACTCTTTTTTAAAACAGTGTGTTGCCAATGCCAAGATGGTGACCTGCTTGCATATACACACATGGTGCCAGTGACTTCAGCAAAAAATTGTATCTTCCTAATTTCTTTGGACGAGTGTAGGCAGCAGCTCCCTTTGTATTTCCTTTATAGCACAAATGAAGTACAACTTCCAGGTCCAAAAGTGGATTTGGCCCATGTTAACAAGTTCCTCCTATGAAATGTATTTGCTAATCTCACTTGCAAAATCAAACCTGATCAAAGTTACTCCTGTAGCCAGGAGCCAGTTACAAGCGTCCCTTTTTAAACTTCCCACTGTGCAAGCCGACATGGAGTCTTTACCTTTTTCCCCCAGGGTTAGCAGATAAAACAAAACATGTTATCTCGTCTATTTAAGGAGACAATTAATTCTACTCTAACAGTAAGCCAATAACTAACTATTTTTTTAGTGGAGAGACGTACAGCCTGTTCAAAAAACATTAATCTTGGTCGAAGCCAACCAGGAAGACTGTAAAGAGGGAAGCTGATTCATCCCTCTCTTCACCTAGTTCTTACAAGGAGCCATAGCTGAGACATTAACATTTAATCAATTTTGCTTATGGGCAATTAGATATAAAGGGTTAATTCATTGTCTTTCTTGGAGAGCACCTTTGATTGACATAACTTCTGAAAGCAGGTGCAAAAATACCCTGCAGTCTACTGGGACCATGACTGCGCAGTTTGAAAGCCAGTCATATGACAGGATCCATCTTTCTGGCAAGTATTAAAAAAATGTCAGAAAAGCTGCCTTTTAAATAGTAACTTTTAAGAGAGTCTGCAGATTGACATCACAAATGACTCCTGATGGAATGTAAGTGCACCTCTCTTTTCATCCTAAATTCTCAAGTTAGGACCCCATTTTTGGTGCAAGTTGGAATACATCACAGAGATGGAGAATATTAAAATAAAAGAACATCAAATGTCACATCATCCATGCAAGGAGATGGCCTGACTGCAGTTTAAAAGACCAGAATTGCTAACTCCACCTGAAATTCAAGACCTCCACTGGAATGTGCACTACATTTTATCTTTCATACTTTAACTTTGTAATTTCACACCTATCTGTTGGAAGAAAATGCTTGTTAAAATGTGGCTACACTGAGCACACTTAGTTAGCAAAAACATGTCATTTACATTGTTTTTCACACCTTATTTGGCCAAATGCTTCTACTCCAGATATCAGATTCATGGCCAACCCTGGCAATGAAGGCCCAAAAAAAATCTGTTTTTCCTTTTGGAATGGCAGTGTAGAACATTACCTTAATATCTTTGGAGTCAAGGGTTTGGCCACAAGTGATTATTATGGTGGCATATTAATTAAGGCTGAGCTGTGGGTGAAGAAAGCGTCACAACTCCTCAACTGCATAAATGAAACAATGTCCACAATTCAATTCCAAATCCAAAATCAACTCTTTGGACTCGAGTGTCGATATCAATTTTCCTTTCCAGTAGAAGGTGTAACCACATGCTCAATCCTGGAGGCAAAGATATCACTAAATATGGCAAGCCTTGATAGTTCATGATAAAATTGCATTCTTCTTTCCAGGTGACTAGTCTCGAAATTTTCATCAGAATTAGATCATCTCATATTGGAAAACACGTATGGAGGAGTCAGAGAGATTAGGATGACTGGGATAGCAGCAGGGAAAACCAGAAAGACCAGAGAGGGGATGGCTCAACTGAATTTCGTGTCAGGATCTCATAATAAAGTTTGCTTCACATTTCCTGCCTGGCAGCTGGCCAAAATAGGCAAAAAATCTAGAGAATTCTAACTGAAAAAGCTTGGGGACAAGACCCAGAAATCAGGTGATACGTGAATGCAGATTTAAGTCTGGTTCCCAAAAAGGGGGATGGCCTACCAACTACAGCAGGCACTAGGGAGGCCCAAGGTTTCATTGAGGGGCCAGGGGAGTTTCTGGAGCAACCTGCACATGTCTCATATCTATGGCCAGGTTTTCCAAGGCCTGGAAAATCTGCGTAACAAACGTTAAATATAAATTAGGTGCCTAATTGCAATTACTTTTATAAAGCAGCCTACCTTCTAAGCCCCAACTTGTACATTTTGCTACACACTACTAATAAAATTAGCAGTATGTGTACATATCTCCCTTCCCATTATTATTATTAGGCTATTATTCCTCCCTATAAATTTGTCTCATATCACTATAAAGTTTGCAACTTAATGCATCATCAACTGCACTAGTATCTACAAATTAAAGAGATACTGAACTTTCGTTTTCTAAACTATATTCTAGTGCAACTTTCGTATAAACAGAATGGGTTGCCATACTGAGAAAGATGGTTAGTAAGGAGCAAACAAAGGTTCCAATTCTATCAACCATTCATTGAAGTACAATATTTATCTCTTAAAGTAGAAGAAAAAACTGTTTCAATCTATTTTATGGCAGGTATCTCAAATTTGATTGAAATGTGTGCCTTAGGCTCCAGTTCTTATGATTGTACTTTCCTTGTTTTAATAACTTTTACTGTACTCATTCTCAAGTCTGCTTGATATCCACCTCAGTAGTAAATTATATTCATTAATCTGTAAAACAAAACACTGAAAATACCCTCAGAGATAGTAGGAACTGCAGATGCTGGAGAATCCGAGACAACAAGGTGCAGGGCTGGATGAACACAGCTGCTTGGCCTGCTGTGTTCATCCAGCCCTGCACCTTGTTGTCACTGAAAATACCCTAATGGCTTAGGGAGAAATATCTGATGTCTAAATCAGGATAAATGTAATCTTTACTGAACAGATGCAATAGCTTATTGGTCTATCTGATGAATTCCTTCAGAATATTCATTGAACTGGATTTCCTGATGAATGGCAATCACAGTCAGATTGACACTCTGCTCCTTTTTTCTATTAAGACAAGCTCCACATATCTGGCAGGACATCCCGTTAACTACTCTTCCAGAAATGTGGAGCACACCTCAAATCTAACAGCTCTCTTGTAGTGCATGATTGTTGGGGAAAGTCAAGCAATACCCCTTGTAAGGGAACACACAGTTTTCCTATTTGGACTTTAAACAGGAATGAAAGTCACACAGTGCTATATAATCAAAATACTTGAGGAGTTTGCAACTTGGAAATATCAATTGGTGCATACTTTTAACTATAGAAGGTTATGTTATTTTTTGAAACAGTGAGGTGTGCACTTTGAGATAGAATGGCACCAGAAGGCTTTGAGTTAAGGTGACACTGTTTGATGACAGTCCTCTGATTGGTCCATCAGCAGTTTGTTACAGATCTATGCATGTAGTGCAGCCAGACATCCAGAATCAACAAACCAAAAACACTTCTCTATCTCCCTCTCCCTTCACTCTGTGTTAAAGAAAAGACAACAAAACTAAGAAACTTTAAAAAAAATTCCAGTTTTCTTTTCTATTTTTACTTCCTAACCCTATTGAGGGATGTTATGATGCATGTCTGGAGAAGGTGGGATTGGAAATCAGAGTCAGGTCACGACTACTGTGCCACCAGACCCTAAGAAAGAATCCCACCTATTTTTATAATCTTCCTGTTCAAAGATGTTACTACAAATCTTTGAAGCATGGTGGGCATGAACCCAGGTCTCTCGATCCAGGGGTAGACACATTACCACTGTGCCAGAAGAGGGCTCTAAGAAAGAATTTCAAGATGAGAAATCAAATTCGCTCCACCTGATCAATGACTGAATCTAAGAATGACCATGACTCTACAATACAATAGCATGTCCTCATGCTTGCAGCTAAAAGTGGAGGGAACTTTAGTTGAAGGCCGGAGAATCTAAGGGGTCTCAGGGAGATGCACTGCACTCAAACTGTCTAAAAATCTGAAGACTTCTACACACGCCGTTCTGGCTTAGACGTTGGACAAACTAATACTCTGGCTACAATGACAGCTTGCCTTGAACTGTATACTCGATACTATCGCTTGGAGTACATTGTTCTCCATTCTGAAGTCCGAGTCTTGTTATCAGAACTGAAGTCAAAAGGTAAGATCATGGTTTCTGGTCTATAGGTACCCACAAGGTGGATATTTTCTAACCAACCTGTTCAGAGATGTCATTACACACCTCTGCAGATAGAACTTGAATCGGGGTCACCTAGTTCAGAGGTAGTTCACTATCACTGCACCACAAAGGCTCCAAATTCCTCAGGGTAGTATCCTAGGCCAAATCATCTTCAGCTGCTTCATTAATGACCCTCCATTCATCCTAAGGTCAGAGGTGGACATATTTGCTGATGATTGCACAATGTTCAACACCATTCACGAATGCTTGGACACTGAAGCAACTTGTGTTCATGCTGCATATGCAGCAAGTCCTGGACAACATTCAGGCATGGATTGATAAGTGCCAGGCAATCAACATTTTAAACAAGAGAGAATCTAACCGTCTCTTGACATTCAATGGCATTACCATCACTGAATTCTTCACTATCAAGATCCTCAGGGTTAACATTGACCAAAAATGAAATGAACCATCCATATAAACACTGTGGTTAGAAAAGCAGGTCAAAGGCTGTGATGCAATTACTGACTTCTTGACTCTCCAGTGTTCACTATCGACAAGGCACATGACAGGAGTATGATGGAATATACATCACTTGCCTAGATGGGTGCCACTTCCATCAACATTCAGGAAACCCAGCATTAAACAGTATGAAACACCCTATCCATCAACTTGCACATTCAATCCCGCCACTATCCATGCCCAGTGGCAGCAATATATACCATTTACAAAATGCACTGCACTAATGTATCAAGGCTCTTTCAGCAGCACCCTCTAAACTCACCACCTTGACCACCTAAAAGGACGAGGGCAGCAGATGCATGGGAACATCACCATCTCCACATTCTCCCTCAATCCACATGCTATCCTGACTTGGAATTCTGTGTTATTTCACTGGGACAAAAATCCTTAAAACTTCCTCTTCAACATCACTATGGGTGACCCTATATCCCTAGTAGCGGAGCAGTGCAAGAAGACAACTCACTGTTATCTTCTCAAGGGCAATTAGGGATGGGCAGTAAATGCTGGCAGAGACAATGACACCCACATTCTGTGAATGAATAAAAAAATTGCAAACAAGCATTATATGATTTATTATACATCACCATTTCTCTATAACTATGTTTAGATGTGGCAATCCTATTACGAAATGAAACTAGCAATCATTAAACATACAGCATCCCTTTTCAAAGGATTAATGCAATGGTACTGTTTAAAAGTCTAGGCTCAACCCACTTTACGCTGGGGGGTTGGGTCTCCAGCCTGCATTTATCAAACTAGGGGTGGCAGCAGGAGTGTCTGCCAACCGTAAACGCCAAATTGAGTAATTGTCATTTATTACTGCTCTCATCGTCTCATGGAAGTCACTTCCGTGTAATAATGTACACCACAGTTCCGAACTGGACAGCACTTCAACATTTCAAAACAAGATTTGATGGAATAGAACATGTAATATTATTCAACTGTATGCACAGCTGTAAAGTTTTATCAGACTATTCTTAACATGCATCCAGATTTAATATTTGTAAAGAATAATGCAAGAAACACAATAATTACGCGCCTGACAGCATTCAGAAACTGCACCAAAAGTAAACCAGCATTTTTTGTCGATTTAGTTGGCTGGGTTTTTAAAAATCGTATTTACAATAGCTGATAATAGTCTGTGGCTTTGATGCTCAATATGGGAAGCTAATTACCAGCAATGACCTCCGACTTTATTCTGCAGCCGTCCCAGGGAAAAAAAAACTGGGTCAATTTAATTTTCTCGGAATGCATTCTGCGTGGGGTGATTTAGCTGCGGATACGGCGTTCTACTTACCAGGCAAGCTTGAAGCCTTTCATCAGTGCAGTACACGGTATCCGATATCCATTGCCTCTTGTCCCCAACCATCAGGACGAACTCGCCACAACATGCTAGCAAGCAACTCCGAGTGCTGCTCTAAACGGAGACAAGTGCCTCACCTTCAATTGACACATTACTGTGAGCAACAGTTCAGCGCGCACCAAATGCTCTCAGTCTGCAGCTGTAAACTCTGCTACTGGTATTCCATATCGAGCACGCCCGACTCCAACACGCTGACAAAGCTGTTCGCCGCAGTGAGGATGGACGCGGAGCATCACCGTCTCCCGCTCAATGCCCTCAAATGAGTAAAGGACTAAATGGACCTAGTGCAGCCAACCACAGTACACGTCACTGGAAATCGGTGGTTGCAGTTGAGAGTGTAATCTCTTAATCAATGCAGAAATGCTGCATAGAATGGATCGGATGTATTTCCCAGCCCCCACCTTGAGGTTTTGACTCACTGTACATTTTTAACTCCGATTAAATTTGCGTGGGAACTCGATAAAACAGTAGTTCCTGTGTGTAAGTCTCACGAACTAATGCAGTTTGAGAAAACAAAAATACGTTCAATGTTATACCATTACTACTCTTTTAATTCGAACACGTGGAAATTCTGTTTATGCACAGTTTCACTATTAAGAGGATATATCAAACAAAACTGACAAAGCCCTCATTCTCAGAATGTATTTCGGATGCACAGAATTTCCATACAAACTGCAGATTATTTTTAATTACGAGTGACAAAAAGTCAAGAGGCAGTAAGAACTTGGTGAATTTCGTCAATAATGACAAGGAGAAAAAGTCATTTTGTTTTTGTGACTCAGAATACGTCCAAACGGGAAGACTTCATGTCAGATATACGATGTTGGACTTTCAGGTTTACAGTCTGTCTGGGAGGAAAACGGCAGAACACGCTTCAAACATATCAGGGATTCAAATAACTGAATAAATTGCAAAACTACCTTGACATTTCAGAGGGCAGACCGGGTAAGGAAAAGAGATTTCCTGCCAAAAAGGATATTAGCAAACCAGATGGCATTCACCATAATGGTTACATGAATATGGTCATCATGAGATTAGCTTTTGATTCAGTTTTTTAATCGAATTCAATTTTCACCATCTGCCATGGTAGGTTTTAAATTCATGCCCCTAGAATATTATTCTGGGACTCTGGATTACCAGTCAAGTGACATGACCACGAATCCATTGCGCTTCCTGTGTTACTGTCAACGTTTTAAAAATCAATTACTTCAGAATAAAATATTTAACATCACTGGAGACTAAATGGGAGTTTATAGCCTTAATCTTTCATGCAACCAAATTCATAATTTTAATAAGTGTTGCTGTGGGGAAGTAATACTGGAAGCTGTGCATTTCCTAAAGAGACTGAGTCATGACTAATATGGTCTTAAGTGCAGCATGGCGACGGATTCAGAACAGCATGAAGTGGCATGGGAGATGACAGTCACTCATCTTAGCCTGCCCCTGATGTCATTGGCACTCAGTGCAAGAAAACCAGAAAATAGGAAGATAGGGCAAACAACATGAATATTGCTGGTCAAGAAATATCACCAAGTGCTTACATTATGGAGCACAAGAAACAAAATGCACAAAGATGGTAAGTACTCGATATGACACTGCACTGCTGCGGTAACTCCACTAACAAACCAGCAAACATTTTACTCGATGGTCCACTTAAAAAGAATAGTCAGTTTTTGGCCGCTGCTGGTTGTAGGGGTTTCTGGATTTTAAGTAAATTATGTATACAATTAATTGTCAACCATTTAAAATCATAGTTACAGGAAGGCATTCAATTCATTGTATCTTTGAAAGAAATCTCTTTTCTCATAACACTAATTTTTAAGAAAGGTCCTATTGAATTTGCTAGTACCACCTTTTCAAGCAGTGCCTGGCAATTTTCGAAAAAAAAATAATTCCCATTTGAACTTAGGTTCTTTGCAAATGGTGTAAATCAGTGTCCTGTGGGTATCAACCCCATCAGGACTATCTCTTCAACTTGCAGCTGTAACCAAAGCAACAAGCATCACAAAAAAGTTGTTATGGTGCAAGTTGCATCAGCTCTCCAAATGAGCTGAATGACTTTGTGCCATTCTCCTGCCTTTTCCCTGTAATCTTGCACATTTTCTCTATTCAAATAATTACTTAATGCCATCTTAAATGCAATTCAATTAAACCTCCACCACACTTCAAGGCAATGCATTCCAGAAAGAATTTCAGTAAATTATTGTTGAACACGGATCAAAGTGAAGATTGCTACTGTGCAGTTATTGGACCAGTAATCCAGAGGCCTGGACTCATGATTCAGATATGTGTGCTCAAATACCAACGTGCAAGCTGGGGAATTTGAATTCATTTGATTAATGGAGTAAAAAGTTCTTGATAGCAGGGACCATGATAATTGAAAACAGTATTCATGTGATTGCATGTTGGAAATGTCCAACAGGTTGGGGCTTGTGGTGGGATTGGGGGGGGGGGGTGGGGGAGAGGTGGCAGCATTTAAGGGGATGGGTGGTGGCCATGGTGGTACTTGTGCAACAGGGAAAATCATCCTATTAATCATAAGATAAAAATCTCCTAATTTAGCACATTGTTGAAAACTAATATACCAGCATGCAAGTTAAGCAGAAAACACATGAAACAGAGGTGGTCAGGAACATTAGGCACTAATCCGTAATAGATCTTTGCGAAAATACACAATACTAGACAAACAACGGTTAACACCTATGGTGCCTCAGCATATCCAATAAACAAATTAATCCACTCAAAACCACTTTTTCACAATTCACTGCTGAAATAGCTGAGGTTTGCCAGAGCCTGAAAAGTTCTCTTAGCTGGCCTATTTGAAGTTGCAGGTTTGGCCGCTACTATCTGTCCCTAACTGCCCGAAGTCTGAGGCAGATTTTCCACTAGTCAGACAGTCATTATGCCAATGTAGACACGAGCTGCCTACAGAGTCCCCATCATAGCAAACTCCAAATGAATTTCCCTGGAAATTGAATTTTCCATCAGACGTTTCTTCCACGACCAGAACCCTTCAAAAGTCTCCACTTCAAATCAATAGTTTGAAAGAAATTAGTTAAAATAGTTACTCAGTAAAGTTTAGACCACTAAATACATAGCGGAATACCTGATTATTTGACAGATCCTAGACTTACTTCATACCTCCAATAGACCTCTTAGACCCTGCAGACACTATCCGGATGTCGCCCCCAACAGCCAAGGATTTTACACCCTCAGACCCAACACCCACCTTCCCAATGGGTGCTGTTTCTCCAATCCACATCCATTTACTCTAATCACTTTTCTGTCCCCACCTGCCGTGCATCCGATCCTGAGCCTGGCTGGCCCCCTACCCTAACTGACACTCTCCCCAGCTTGCATCCTAGACCTGGTACCCTACCACCTACCCCTCTGCCATTCTGTCATGTGGCCCCCTATCCTTCCCCAGCTCACACCCCACATCACACTCACCTCAAACTTACCAATTGACAGCAGATGTCAAAGTGACTGCAATTCTGGAACTTTAAATTTCAGAAAGAGCAGCTGATTGCTGTACAAAGTGGGGGATGGCATGGTTTGCCTTCCTGTGACAGTTCTGTGCTATAAAAGACTATCAGAATGGAACCACAGCTCAATTTCTTTTTAACGGGAGGCCTGAGCAGAATCTCCTCTTAGAAATGTGAAGTTTCCTGGTCTTGTAAAAAAAATGATTGAAATTCTGGCCTACTATTTTTAAAGAAGCAGAATCTTCAAGAGAAAACGCTTGAAGCATTTTTCTGTTCGGAGAACTAAAAAAGCTGTGACCATTTTCATCTTGAAAAGCTCATGCACAAAGTGGTAATTGATGTTAATTGCTGACAATAACAGTAGCACATATTTAGCATTGAAACTATCCATGTCTTTTCACAGCTGATTTAAAATAAACAAATGTGAACTTTAAAAACATATTCCAGCATGTACTTTGACCATTCTAAAACATTAACAGACTAACAAACTCATTAAAAAATCATAGGATTACCCAGATTTTTGTTTTTACAATCTAGACTGGTGTGCAAATAGAGGATAGCTCAGAAAATGAATGAAAGAAACCTAAATGCAGGTATTATTCTTTTATCTTCACAGGCTGGACTTTTTACATTCTTCACACATATCCTGCTTTGCCACCAGACTCCAGCTGCTGTTTTAAAAAAATCTATTTTCACTGGAAGTGACTCTATTTTGTCCTATTTGCATTGAGTCACATTCTCTCACCTGCAACCAATAATAAAAGACAAGTGTGGAATATACAGAGCTCAGCTGCGTAATGCTGGAA
This sequence comes from Rhincodon typus, assembly GCF_021869965.1. Taxonomy (NCBI): domain Eukaryota; kingdom Metazoa; phylum Chordata; class Chondrichthyes; order Orectolobiformes; family Rhincodontidae; genus Rhincodon; species Rhincodon typus. The sequence goes on along the minus strand of NC_063363.1, from coordinate 20,793,801 downwards.
GTTTAAATTACATTCTGTCAATCTGTTGTATGATGTTGTCCTTCACACTTACATTTAGACAGAACAAAAAAGTCAAAAATCTGCAACAGCTGATACTAAATACTGTTAAGACACAAACGTTCACTTGATTATCTCAAAGTTTATTACACTTCTACTATTAACTTACACTTTTCTTGATTTGAGTTTTCTGGTTAATTGATGCTTTTTTAGCTTGAGCATCAAGTACCACTTTTACATTACATGCTTTTGCGGTCCAATGATCAGGTACTTGGGCCTTAACATTCAGTTTGGTAAGTTGATTTAAATTTTACAACGTACTTTAAAACATCTGACATGGTACACACTCTATTCAATTCTGGAGAGGAAACAGCTGAACTGAACAGTCGAGCCATCACTCCTGATCCAGGTTGAATAATGTGTCATTGGCACAATTTTGGAAGTGACAGCATCTTAAAATCATTTAGAATTGTGATCTATCAGACCTTTGCACTCTCAATACTATGGGAACACAGGTCATAAAATATTGGCTACATAGAATTTTCAGCAAAGAAACAGATCTTTTAGCCCAACCAGTCAGTCCATGCACAGTTTTATTTTCTCCACAAGCTGCCTCCTATCTTAATTCATCTCGCCCAATCACTAAATTCTTCTGTTCCTGAACCGGCAACTCCTCAATTGTACAATTCAGACCTCTGTTTACAAATTCATCCTCTGCCTCACCCCTCCCTCTGTTTACAACTGCCTGTGGTCTTATACCTCCTAGATCTATGCACTCCTCCAAATCCTGTCCTCTTGTGACTTCTTGATTCTCATTGCTCAACCATTGGCAGCCATGTCTTCAGCTACTTCAACACGAAGTTCTGGAACTACCACCCCGAACCCCTCAATATTTTTCTCTCCTTCTTTTGAAATGCTTCTTAAAACCAACCTCTTTTCATCTACACAGGTAGAAGAATAAAGAAGACCTGCTACAATTATGCAAGGCTTTGGTGAGATCACATCTGACAGATTTTTGTTTTATTCAGAGAATCAAGCAAAATGCGGACTGGGCAAGAAAGTGGAGCTCAAGCTTGAGGTTAGCCGAGATCGTACTAATGATGGAGCAGGCTGAACAGGCTATATGATCTATTCTTGCTCCTACGTTTTGTGTTCGTTCTCGTCTTGTTACCTGTTATATAAGAAAACAGAATAGAGGAAGACTATATGACTCCCTTAAAACTTCTCCAACACTCTATAAAATCATGACCTGATTGTGGCTTTAACTTCTCATTCCCTCCATTTTCCATCACCTGATACCTCAGCGCTTGACTAGATGCAGTGATCCAGTGTTCAGCGCTGTTAGGCATGGAGAATTCCACATGAGTTTTTATCAGATTCCCACCACCCCCATCCTTCACAATTCCACTGAGGACCCAGATTCCTCACATTTAAAATCCAGCTTCCAAATTTTTGCTCACTTACTTAAGATATCTATATCCCTTTGCAGTCTTTTGCCTATATTTATATTGTCAAATCTGGCTACAGTATACACAGTCCTTTAATCCAAGTTGATTAATAAAATTTATAAATAGTTCAGGCTCCAGCACGGATCCCTGTAGCATTTTACTAGTTACAGTTTGCCATCCTGATAATGACCCATTTATTACAACTCTCTTTTCATATAAATGCAAGTTTTGTTGATACATACCTAGCTTCCCCTAAACGGTATCCTTGTTGTTCACTTCAACCACTCAAACACCAGTGAGTTCCACATTCTCACCACGGAGTCAAGATGCTTCTCCTGAATTCCTTGTTGGATTTATTAGTGACCATCTCGTATGCATGGACACGTTTATTCTTCATCAACTTTAGCCCTCCTTCAGATCACCTGTCAGTGGTTTATTTTTCTGGCAAAAACAGCTTCAGCTTTCTCAGTCTTTTGTGACAAACATTTAAGAATTTCACACAATTCAGTAACTTGAAAATAAATATTATTCAGGTTTATCAATAAAGGTAAGACTGTGCTGCAAAATTGATTGGTACACATGTGTGCACATGTATTTAGGGTTGCATTTAAATTTGAATATCATATTGTAACTACTGGAGTAGAATAGTGCTATTCAGCAATTAGCTTTCTGACAAAGTCAAAAAATGTGGAGCTGGGAAACACAAGTCAGACAGCATCCAAGGAGCAGGAAAGTCAACGTTTTGGGTCGGAATCCTTCTTCAGGGCTGGTGAGGGGGAGGGAAACCCAGAAATAAATGGAGGAAGATGGGGTGGGGCTGGGGGAAGGGTAGGTGAGATGGAGGTGCAGGTAGGGGATTATTGTGGTTGGTCAGTGGGAAGGATGCAGCAGATAAGTGAGTCAGAAGATGGACAGGTGGGGGGAGGTGAGATTTTAAAGCTGGTGAAGTTTATAGGCCGTTGGGCTGTAAAAGCTCCCAAGATGAAATATGAGGTGCTGTTCCTCCAGTTTGCATTCGGCCTCACTCTGACAGCGGAGGTGGCCAAGGATCGACATCACCAGGGTAGTGGGAGGAGGCGTTAAAGTGGATGGCAACCAGAATGTCGGGTTGGTTTGTGCGTGCAGAGCGGAGATGCTCCATGAACCAGTCTCCGAGTCTGCGGTTGGTCTCCCTAATATACAGGAAACCACATCAGGAGCAACGGATACTGTAGATGATGTTAGATGAAGTGCAGGTGAATCTCTGCCAGATTTGGAAGGACTGTTCGGGGCCTTGGACTGAGGTAAGAGGGGAGGTGCGAGGATAGGTATAGCACCTCCGGCGTTTGCAGGCAAAGGTAGTGGGTGTGGTGGAGGGGTTGGTGGGGAATGTGGAGTTGACGAGGGAGTCGCGGAGTGAATGGTCCCTGTGGAAAGCAGACAGGGGTGGGGAGAGAAATTTTTTTTGGTGATGGTGTCTGATTGTATTTGGCAGAAATGTTAGAGGATGATGCATTGTATTTTGAGGTTGGTGGGGGTGATATGTAAGGACTAAGGTGACTCTATCCTTATTGTTGTTGGGGGGGGGAAGAGTGTTTAAGGGCAGAAGCATGGGAAATGGGAAAGGTGTGGTTGCGAGCATCCTCAATAGCAGAGATGGGGAAACTAGCGTCCCTGAAATAGGAGGATATCTAGGAAGTCCTAGAGCAGGACGCCTCATCCTGGGAGCAGATGTAGCAGAGGCAGAGGAATTGTGAACATTTTTACAGGCGGGTGGGTGAAAGGATGTGTAGTCGTGGTAATTGTGGGAGTCAGTAAGTTTGAAATGGATATCAGTGTTGAGTTGGTTGCCAGAGATGGTGACAGAGATGTCCACGAAGGGGAGGGAGGTATCGGAAATGGTCCAGATGAATTTGAGGGCTATTGGCAAAGTTGATGAACTGTTCGAGCTCCTTGCGGGAGAGCACCACAAGACAGCACCAATACAGTCATTAACATAACGCAGAAAGAGGTGAAGGATAGTGCCAGTCCTGTTGTTGAAGAGGGACTGTTCTACGAATCCTACAAAGAGGCAGGCATAGCTCACACCTATGCAGGTGCCCATAACCACCTCTTTGGTTTGTGGGAAGTGGGAGGGATAAAAGGAGAAGTTGTGCCAAGCGAATGACAGAGTGTTGGTGGAGGGGGACTAGGAGAGGAAGAAGCAGAGGGCTTTTAGGCCATCCTTGTGGGGGATGCAGGTGTAAAGGGACAGAACATCCATAGTGAAGATGAGGTATTGGGGACTGGGGAGTTGAAAGTTTTGGAAAAAGCGGAGGGCGTGGGTTGTGTCCCGAACGTAGGTGGGGAGTTCCTGGACCAAAAGGGAAAGAATGGAGTCAAGGTCACCTCCATATTTTTTGACTCTAGCTTCCAGCATCTGCAGTCCTTTCTGTCTCCAAGTAGCTATCAGACAACTTTGTCATATGACACTGAATGCCAGCTGGCAATGTGACACGGCAGAGTTATGTGCAGTTTTGGCCTTGTCTAATGTCACTTCCGGTTAGGAGTAGCAATTATGCTTTTTAACCTATTTCCCAATCTGGGGCACCAACTGAGTTCAGTTAACTCAGCATAGAGCAAAAATTGATTCAATGAAGCAAACAATGTTATGATAGCAGTGCTGTCATCCTAGGCAAAAAGCATAATAATTCAAATCTGCCCTTATCAATTAGATTTCTCCGGACAGACATGTGAATTTAGCCGATTCATACGACTGCATTTGTTAAATCCCTCTATTTGAAAACATTTATATTAGAGGATGGAAAGATTTTGTAATTGACATTTCCAAAACAGATGTTCAGTTTGCCTTTAAACACGACACTGAAAAATTAATTGATGATCTGTTGAGTGCAGTGAGACAGCATGTGTTTCAGAAAATAAGGTACCAGGAATAGCTGATGAGATGAATCAATTTCAGAACACATTATCAATTTTTGAACCTCACTCAAGACTATTAGGAAAACGGTTGTACAACAATGCTGGGAAAATAAGTTAGGAAATCCTAAAGATCCCAACATTTCAGAGTTACGGAAACAAAAATTTGTGCTGTTGGACAGCAATTGTGTTGCTCAGGGGATGTGATTCACAAATCAAACATCTGACCTTTAAATTATTTAGTAAACGGTCAAAATTCCTTTAATATGCACTGACATTTAGTAATACTACTGGAAATGTAATTGAGATGCCATGTATGTATAAACTGGTGTTTGCTTTAAGCAGAATCAGTGGTCGAGGATTTACAAAAACTCACAGCTTTAACATAATAAATTTTCCAAGGCACTTCACATAAGAATTATAAAACAAAGTATGACAGTGAGCCAAAATGGGGAAATTAGGGAAGATGACCAGACCCTTGGCCAAATAAGCAGGTTTAAGATGTATCTTCAATGAGGCCAAGCAAAGTAGAAGTGGAGAGGTTGAATCAAGGGAATTTCAGAACTCAGGGCCTAGGCAGCTGAAGGCATGGCCATCAATGGTGGAGAAATTAAAACTGCTGGTGCTCAAGAGGACAGAATTAGAAGAGAACAGATAACTTGGAGGATTGTAGGGGTGCACGAATTTATAGAGCAAGGCATAGGCCAGGTACCTGAAGGATCTGAAAACGAAAAAGAGAATTTTAAAATTGAAGCACCAAATGCATTTCACCCATCAACTGAAGCAGGAGCAGAGCTATGATGGGTGAAATGCATGTGGTGCTAGTTAGAACATGTACGAGAGTATTCGATGACCTCAAATTTATGCAGGGTGGAATGGAGGAAGTTGGCTCAGAGTCCGTTAGATTTGTCATATCTAGAGGCAACAAAGGATATAGAAGGTTTCATCAGCAAAAAAGCTGAAGCTGGGGTGGAAACAGGCAGTTACGAAAAGAGAAATAGGCTATATTATTGATGGAATACACACGTGGTTGACAGCTTATTCTGCAATCGAATATCATTGTAATCTCCTCTAGACATGGAGATAACTGCAAAAACCAATTCTGGCCTAATGAGAATCCCTGACTTTAAAGGAGACTGGCGAAAGAGGGGAAGGATCCAGTTGTTGTGGTCCACGTTGGCACCAACAACACTTAAGAGTAGACAAGCGATGCAGTTTGGGGAATATTAAGAATTAAGAAATCTTCTAAAAAACAGGACCTCAAGGTTATTATTTCTGGATTATTACCTTAGCCACCTGCAAACAAGCAAAAAGACAAGAGGATTAGGGAAGTAAACACAAGGATAAGGTAATGGTGTGGGAAAGAGGGGTTCCAGTTTGTGGTGCACTTGCATCAGTACTGTGACAGGAAGCAACTGTACTGTTGGGAAGGTCTCCAGCTGAACTGATCCTAGCAAAAAGGCTAAATAGGTGGTCACAAGGACTTCAAACCAGTTAAAGGGGTGAGGGAGGGCCCGGGAGAAGTTATTAAAGTTTACAGAAGAAGTTATAGGCCAGAGAGCAAAGTAAAGGTCAAGAATCAATTCAGGCGATAAAAAGTGGACAGTCAACATGGGACTGAAAAGGTTATACTTAAATATGCAGGGTATCCAAAATAAAGTAAATAAGCTTGTTGCGCAGATTGAAATTGGAAGGCATAGTGTTGTGGATATCACAGAAACTGCAAAGCGATCAGAGCGGAGAACTAAATATCCTATCGAAAGGACAGGCAGATGGCAGAGGGGCAGGATTGCCTTATTTATAAAATGTGAAATTAAATCATTAGCAAGTGATACAGGGAAGCGTAGAATCTGTGTGATCTGATGGAAGTTACGTACAGTCACACCTAGCAGTAGTCAGAATGTGGGGCAGAAAATAAATCAGGAGATAGAAAAGGCCTGTAAGGAAGACAATATTACAATAATCATGGGGGACTTCAGTATGCAAGTGAACTGGGAAAATCAGGTTGGACGTAAAGGAATTTGTGCAATGTCAATAAGGTAAAGAGTGAACATTGGACTGCTGGAAAATAAGGCTAGAGAATTAGTAATGATGAACAAAGAAACTGAATAGGTGCTTTGCATCAGTTTTCACAGTGGATGATACAGTCGCGATTCAGAACTTCGAGAGAGTCGGGGCAGAGGTAAGTATAACAGCCATTGCTAATGAGAAGACGCTGGAGAATCTGAAAGATCTGAAGGTGGATAATTCACTCTGAGCAGATGGGCTACACCCCAGAGTTCTGAAGGAGAAAGTTGAGAAGACTGTGGAGGCATTGGTAGCATCTTTCAGGAATCATTAAAATCAGGAAAGGTTCCAGTGGGCTGGAAAATAGCTAATGAAACACTCCTGTTTTAGAAGGGGGAAGAGGCAAAAGGTAGAAAATTGTAGGCTGGTTTGTCTGATCTAAATAATGGACTCTAAAATCTTACCAATAACTAAGGATGAGATCGCAGAGTACTTGGAAGTGCTTGGTAAAATTGGGCTAAGTCAGCATGGTTTCATTAAGAGATCATGCATAACTAATCTATTAGAATTCTTTGAGGAGTTAACGAGCAAGTTAGACTAAAGACAGCCAGTGGATGTGATCCATTTGGATTTCCAAAAGGTCTTTGATAAGGTGCCACAAAGGAGGCTGCTAAAGAAGATAAAAGCCAATTGTGTTAGGGGCAAGGTATGAGCAGAGATAGAGATTGGCTGGCTGGCAGATGGCAGAGAATGGGGATAAAGGGGGCTTTTTTGGGATGGGGATAGGATAGGGGCTGGGTCTGGGTGGGATGCTCTTCAGAGGGCCAAATGATTTCTTTCCACATTGTAGAGATTCTATAAATGTTTCAAGTCAGAGACTTGAGGGGAGATGATATACTGATACAAGTAGTTATATAATGAATATATAAATGCTAACTATGGGAAAAAAGTCTTGTAGCATGTTGCATGAGGCAATGGCTCCAAAAGGGTTAATACTGGAGACTATATTACACATCAGCTTAGGCAATGTCATACTCTTTGGGGTGGAGAACGAGGAGCCAAGCTTGAGATCCTGATGGGGTCAAATGTGCCATCTCTGGTTCTTGATACTCTGCATCATGGCTTTTCAAAATGGGGGCCAGGGAAAGTGAGTTCACCTGTTGAAATTTTAGGACTGTGAACTCTGAAGCAGTAATTGCTACTATAATGTTCTGACCAAGTTATGTCAGTTGTTTTCCCTCTTCAACGTGCTCCCAGTGTCACAAGCCAAGCAGCTCCCCAAGGCTCTCATAGACCTGCATGTCTTCCCCCCGACCCAATCACCCACCATCTAAGGGGTCATGACAACTTTCCTACCTTGAAAGGGGGTCATAGTGAGAAGCACTGGTCTCAGTAATTATGATGACACACCAATATAATTTGTACCTATTATCATGCAATAAACTAAATCTTGTTGTGAAAAGAAGTGTCTCTTCTTCTTAAGACTCAGTTATAGTTCATTTTCTGTTTACCAAAAAGGCTATTAATCCCAGAATAAAGATGGGGTTCTTGCGGTGCAATGATAGTGCAGGGCCAGAAGACTTGCGTTGAAGACCCACCTACTCCAGACACGTTGTCTTTAAAAATAGCTCGAAAGTAGAATAAGTGGCAGCACTCTTCTCCAAACATTAGCTGGTAGTAGTTGTTTCTGCAGCACATATGACAGGGACAGTTCTCCAGCTCATGTTTGAAATATTGCCATGAAGACAGCAGCATCAACATGTAGCACATCTTCAGTACTGTACTTAAAACATTATCTCAAATTATGAGCAACCATCTTAACTAAGTCTGTTAATTTCATTTTGCTCTGAATAATCAACTTTGGTACCATTTTCAATTTTATTTTCTCCACCACTCATTTTCTTACCTAATTCAAGATCCACACACCATTTCTCATGCATTATTAAACCAGCTGGAAGGGGGTACATAACAGCAATTCAGGTGACACACCTGTGATCGGATTTTCCCTAGTGCTTGTGGAGAAGTCCCATTAACCTTGGTTTGCCTTCTACCTCTGACAGAACCTGAAAACAGTACCATGACATATTTGACTTACTGGGAGTTCCATTCGACGTGCAGTATTCAAATCTCAATTACCAGCCTGGTGAGAGATCACTGCCAAAAGCAGTGGTTCGTGTTTTAAAAAATCCTGAATTCCCCTCAATTATGAATTGGATCATCAGGGACACTTCATAACTGCATAACTTTCAGTCTCAGAGAGAAAAAAATTAGCATGGAAATTCTCAAATGGAGAAGTGCATCAGCAGTTGGCCAGGGTTAAAGCAAGACTTAAAACCCCATCCCCGCCTCTTCGACCTGTTTGTTTCCTCTCCACCTATCCTCTCCTCTATCCATCTTCTATCCGCCTCCCACTCTCTCCCTATTTATTTCAGAACCCCCTTCCCCTCCCCCTTTTCTGATGAAGGGTCTAGGCCCGAAACGTCAGCCTCTCTGCTCCTATGATGCTGCTTGGCCTGCTGTGTTCATCCAGCCCTGCACCTTGTTGTCTCGGATTCTCCAGCATCTGCAGTTCCTACTATCTCTGATTCAACTTAAAACTTAGTGTTTTTTTTGCACTGATATTTATATAGGACTTTTCCCAACAATTTAACAGCCTTCTCTTGTACACTTCAGACCACTCCATTCTCCTGTTTCTTTCAGCTTTTCTCTCGAGGGCAAATTTTCCTTTACACAATAGAATTCATCAATATCTTTTATTAATTGAATAGTTAAACAGCAAGGCTGGGCTTCACGATTTCTGACACCATTCAATGCATTTGTCCCAGGAATTGTTTTCATGGTGACAAATGGGCTTTGCTTTAAGGCAGAAATATTCAAACATGCATTCTTAAAGTGCTCTATTTCCACTTTCTCCAAATGAAGGTTATATTTAAATCTCAATTATTCAATTTTCTTCTATTTCTAAAGACACATCAAAAACAATCATGAATCTTCTCAGGTTAATTCACAATAATCTAACCAAAAAATGTCACATCAAGTACTTTAGACAGGCTGGTTTCTAGTCAGAAAAAAAAGTGGAGTAGGAAGGCACACAACAATGACAACCTCCATCTGCACACTTGTTTGTCTTTGCACAATGCTGATTTGAACACTTTCCATCTGGTTACATTACACAAGAATCAGACCACCAGACATCAGTAGTGCTGTGAGCAAGGGTCAAACAGAGTGAGGTGGTGCACATGATGTATACTAGGACATCAATTCTCCATAATTGTCCTATAGTCACCAAAGCACTGCTGCAAACATCTCTGCACTGTCTGAAGTGCTGTCTTTCAGGTGAGACTTTAAACTGAAGCCAAATTTACCTATTCAGATGATGCAAAAGATCTGAAGTCAGGCAGGGGTGCCCACTCCCTCCTGCATTGTTTGTGTGTTGTACTCTTTTTGCTGAGTTCATCAGGAAGGATGCAAGCCTGAGATGGGTGATTATTCTGGATAGTGGAGGCCTGCAGGTCAATGCCTCCCTGTACATGAATGACGTTGCCATTTTTGACTTGGATCTGCTGTCAGTGTGCGGATGCACGAGCATCTGTGGCCACTTCAAACTGGCCTCAGGAGCCAAGGTAAATTGAGGCAACAGTGAGATCATGTTCGTTGGAAATTGGGCTGACTGATCCTTTCACCTTCAGGACAAATTATCTGAAGTGGCTGGGTTTATGGTTCGGAGAGGCCAGGGATGAACAAAATTTGGGAGTAGCATATCACCAAGGTAAGGCAAAAACTGACAGACGGGAGCACCAGTCCCTCTCCATGGTGGGTAAAAACTTGGTCATCAGGTGTGAGGTACTCTTGGTGTTTTTTTATATGGCGCAGATCTAGCCTTCTCCCCAAGCCCGTGCCACACAGACAGTCGAGCCATCTTCCATTTCATCTGGAGATCAAAAGAGGGACCGTGTCTGCAGGGACACCACATATAAAGCTCCAGAGAGGTACGGGGGAACATAGCACACTCATCCTGATGACTTCCTTTGTATGTGGCTGCGTCAAGATGTGCATAGACCCTTGGTACGTAAACACCAATGTCACTACATACTGAGGTTCAACTTGTCCCTGGTGTTATTAAGATTGGGCCTGGCCTTGTTGCTGCAATCACTTGTCCTTCATGGAAAAATCTGCAAAAGAAAACACCTTCGACCATGAGTCCAACAGGTCCGCAGGTGGTGTCTTCCAAACCCTGCGGGAAAAGGAGAGGGTGGATCCTGTCATATGGTTCCCTCAGCAGACTGTCTAAGTCATTTGGCAGAATGCCTCATCACCACAACTTTCTAACAAGCACCGAAACGTAGCTTGACTGGTGGTGAGAGGGCACTACCTGTAAGATCCTTCAAGTATGCCCGGATTCTCTGCGCCACTGCACACTGCCCTTGAAGTGGCTGCAGGAGGGGCTGAGATAGAGACGGTCACACATCGCCTTCTGAAATCTGCCTTTGCCAAAAAGGTCTGGAGAGAGAGATGTAGTAGTTTTTGTTATGGTTCATCCCAAGCAGCTCTGTGGGCAGAACTCTGTGCTGTATGGGCTATTATCTGGGGCACACACCAAGACAAACATCAACTCCATCTAGAAGACCATCAACTCAGTAAAACACACTTTTTGGTCTGCCCAAACCTTGTTGCTCTTTCAGTGCAAAAAGAGTTGACTTCAACCAGGTCTTGCAGACTGGCATGTTCCAAGGTCCAGGACTATGTGCTGAGGGACGCATTAAAGTTTGGTGCAGCTGTCGCCAAGGCACAATGAAGAAAGACCACTGTTTAGGGTCTTTTGCTAAAGTTCAACGAGAGTCTGTTCAGTTAGAAGACCCACTCATTGCCTCAAAATGTATGTGCATCATATCCCACACAAGTAGAGAATTTCTTTTGTTTGCAACTGCAGGCAAGTCCTGAGGAATGTCAAATTGTAATGGTTTTGCTTTTTCTCCTCAGAACAGTGTACAGAAATTTTGGCACTCTTTGTATGTACATAAAGATATTTGTTCTGAATAAAATATATTTTTGAAATAAAAGAAGGATCACATGGCACTAACCGAAGAGGAGCAAGCCTTTCTGGTATTTTGGCCAACATTTATGTTTAATCTACATCAAGAAGAACCAATTAACAGGTTATCAACATTGCTGTGAGTGGACCTCGCTATACAAAACAGACTGTCTCATACACCTACTTGATAGCAATAACAACATTTCAGACTAATTCACTGGCAGCACAATGCTTTGAAACATTCCAAGGACACGAAAATTACACTGCAACTATTTATTTGCAAATCACTCGACTTGAAAATGAGAGATGGAGAAGGCCACCCTCTGCAAAACTGCAACTTGCAGAGAACAATATATGAATTTGTTGAATGCAGCACTCCAGATTTGCCAACGCACAAGAAAATCTCAATTCCAAGGTAGTGCTAACTTCATGGTCAACTGTGAGACAGTGTCTGCAATACTGAATAAGTAGACTTCCTACCACATTAAATTGTAATAGTTTTTTAGCAAGAAATGAATAATTTTTTTTTTAACATGATGTTCCTGCTTTAGTTGCTTGGACTACTAAACGTTTAGGTCAAGGAAGCAACACATCAATAATAATGGCAACTTAAGAACAGCTTGGCACAGTAAGGCTTCATGAGTTTTTCTGAATTATGAGGTCAGAGAGAAAATTATACTATCCCAGATTATGAAATCAGTCAAGTGGAACATATATTAATACAAAATTCTCATTATTTCAACAAAAAGTGAACTTTGTCAAAATCAAGTTGCCTTGTACAAAGTGTCTATCCTAATGGAGTCCAGCACATTCTGAATTCTTCCTCATGGTCACCTCTGCAAATCTGACTGTTCCACCTGACTGAAGATTAAAGTCAACCGTGATTAAAGTACTGCCTTTCTTACTTGCCCGCATTATCTCCTGATTTCTGCTCAGGCTTACTGAATAGCTACTGCTGGGGGGTGGGGGGTAAGTGGGGGGAGGAGAGTATGTGTGTGCGCGCAGAAGAGTTACTATAGGCTATTCCTACCAGTGATTCTTCCCCTCATTACTTCTTACCCTCATCCATATAGATATGACATCTTCTGATCCAAGATCATTTCTTTCAGTACTACTTATTTCATCCCGCACTAACAATCTTATCCCACCATCCCTGCCTTCCTGCCTTACCTTTCAAAAAGTCACATGCCCCCGAATATTTAGTTCCCAACTTTGATATCCTTATAACAATGTTTCTGGTTACTGGCTATAAGATCATACCCATTTACCTGTATTTGTGTCATTGATTCATTTATTTTGTTGCAAATACAATGCACATTCAAGTAAAGAGCCATTCATTTTACCCATTTAATATTTTTACCCCTTTGACCCTGTTTACTGCAGTTTTTCTACATTTGTGTACTTTGTCCCTCATCCACTCTGGGAATTATCAAAATAGTAGCCCTTTTATGCTGCCATATCTTCTTGCTTTTTAAGCCTACATTGCCCCTCTCCCAACTCGAGCTCCTATCATCCAGTTAGTTTAAATCCCTCTCTACAGCCCTCTTTTAATGGCAGAAGGCTTCTCCCGGCCCAGCAACAAGGTGTTTTCCAGTGGCCGAGCGTGCAAGTCTCCTGGTGTGGCAATCTTGTCTCGGTGTGAAGGTCTTGCCCCCATGAGGAGGTCTTCTTCGGTATTGGCTTCCAGGTATTCCAGAGGGCTGGCAGGCAGTCTTGTCCAGGAGTGGTCTTGGCCCGGCCTGACGGTCTTTTTCAGCAGAGGCTTCCGGCGCCGTGTTCCAGCGGTCCAGCACGGTGGTCTTGTCTCAGAACGGCGGTGTCCTCCTGGCTGCATTTTCTGGGTATTCCTTTGTTGCTTAATCAGCTTTCCTCGGGCCCAGGAACCATAAACCAAACTGTGATGAATTTTGTCTTTATTATTGTGCATGACTTCTATCTTAATACAGGCACCATGATGGGGGTGACTCATAAAACATTTCACCGTATTTTTCACGTAAAAGTACACGTGACAATAAGTTTCTATTCTATTCTATTATTTACTGTAAATATACAGGCTTGGGCTGACAAACAGCAAACAAATGCCAGGCATCAACTATTTCTAACAAGAGAGAATCTAACCAACACCACTTGATGTTAAATGACATTACCATCAACGTATCCCCCATTATCATCATGCTGGAATTTCCACTGATCAGAAACTGAACTGAACGAGCCATATAAATACTGTTGCTACAAGAGCAGGTCAGAGGCTAGGAATCTCCAGCAAGTAACTTATGTCCTGATCCCAAAGCCTGTCTACCATCTCCAAGGTGCAAGTTACAAGTATGATGGAATCCTCCCTACTTAGCTGGACGAGTATCATTTAAACAACACTCAAGAAGCTTGACAACATCCTGGACAAAGCAGCCACATGACTGGCACCAGATCTACTCTCTCCACCATCAATGCATCATAGCAGCAGCGTGTACCATCTATAAGATACACTGCAAAAATTCACCACAACTCCTTAGGCAGCACCTTCCAAACCCATGATCACTATAATTTTGAAGATACACAGGAACATCACCAAATACAAGTTCCTGTCCAAACCACTCACTGTCATGACTTGGAAATATGCTGCTGGTCCTTTGTTGTTGCTGAGCCAAAACCTGGGAACCTTCTTCCTAACAGCAAATGTCACACAGCCGTTCATGAAGACAGATCATCACCAACTTCTCAAGGGCAATTGAGAAAGGACAATAAATGCTGGTACAGTCAGCAAAGCCCACATCATAGGGATAATTTAAAAAAGGCAGAATGAGGCTTATACAGTCAGTAATCTCACCTGCTTCAAACAGATGGAGGAGGACCGGAAGGGATATTTTGTCTTGGTTGCATAGGATGTCATTTATGATACCGATTAGAGGTGTCTTGGTACCGTGAAAAGTGCAAAATCCTGGTTGGAGGGATTCCAGCATTACAATTAAGATAGATAGATGTGAATTTGGGAGACAACAGCATGAACTCTGCATCAGAAAGGGGAATTTAAATTTCTTCAAAGGGGTTTATTTATGAAGAGGGATGATGTTGCCAGACTTCAAAGAAATTAAGGCCTCATTCTTGAGGGAAAAATGCTTCTTTCATTATTTGTAGCAGAACTATAAAGATGAATAATAGGAAAACACTGATTTTGTTTAAAATAATCGTTAAGAATTATTTTTCCAATGTACCAATTCCAGATGAAGTGTTCACAGGCTGGAAAAAAAAGGCACTAAATAAAGGAGAGTGAAGACAGTGAAGAAATACTAAACATTCATGACAGTGCTGCTTGCTAGTTATTTTCAGAGTTTCACCTAAGCTCTCCATCTGCTGTCCGTAACATGCAAAAATAACCATTTTTTTTCCTCCCTATGTTTCATTCTGGACTATGTTTTTTTTTACAAACACTGCACAACATTGTTCCAAACTGCAAAAACACAAAGTGGACAGCAAACAAAGAAGTGTTATGTAGCACCCTAGTTTGACAAGAACGTAACGCCCTGAACAGAACCACACGCCACACATTCTGCTCCAAACGGAACCTTTAAATAGTTGAGATGTTGACCAGAATCAAACTCAAGCTTTAAAATTGGTATACACAATACATCAACATTACCAAATAGTTTGCAGAATTTTATCAGAGTCAAGAAGGTAACATGGGTTTAAACAAAGTATTATAGTTGACTTTACCCCTCAAGAATTGCAATCATGCCCAAACTTTACAGCACCATCACCATTAACGCAAGTTGTACAATCAGCCAAAATGAATGGCTGTACTGTGCATCTAGAACAAGAGTAATATTTCTGCAGCCCAGTGGGTTTTTTAAGTCACCAAACCTCCTTTACCTGATATTCAGAGACTGTAGGATACAAATAGATGCTTTGGATGAGTAAAAAGTGCAGCAACTGAGGCTTAACTGCGATTCAAGATTCACATCTTCAAATTACACCATCTGGAATGCTCTCCTTTATTTTGTGCCTTTTTTTTTTCCAGCCTGTGAACACTTCATCCGGAATTGGTACATTGGAAAAATAATTCTTAACGATTATTTTAAACAAAATCACTGTTCTCCTATTATTCATCTTTATAGTTCTGCTACAAATAATGAAAGAAGCATTTTTCCCTCAAGAATGAGGCCTGTGTATTCTCTAGCATGCAAAGTTTTAAATTAAGTCTTTACAGATATATTGAGGTATAGCTGCGTCTGTCTGTCTATTGGGGCAATGCTTAACACTTGTATTACCTGAATGTGGTCTCTTCATGAACAGATGTTTAGTTTAAATGCATGTTGACTTTTTCTGTAGCTCATGAATTCCACTTGTACGCTTAGATAAACATCACAGTTTTACTACATTCAACAAATAATTAAAACTAAAATATGACAAGAATAGTGGTTGATGGTCTCCCTGGATGTGCCAACTGCAAACTTGATATTATTCAAAATTCTACAGGCTTCTTCTGAACTCTCAACAAGTTCCATTCCCAAGCCGCCCTGTGCTCAAAGACCTATACTTGGTCCTTACTAAGCAACATTTCTATAATTTTTCAAACCCAACGACTCCTCTTTACAGCACTGTCTGAACTTCAGTTTTAAAGCAGTAATGTTACAGTCGAAACATTTACTGTTTTTCTCTCTCCACAGATGTTGCTCAACCTGCCAGGTTTCTCAAGCATTTTCCCTTTTTATGTCAGATTTCCAGCATCCACAGTGTTTTGCTGTTATTTAAGCACTTTTGAAAGTTTGGAAGAGGCGAAAACTGATGTATAATGCAAGATTTCAGTTATCAAATAGCACAGTAACTAATCAGAGTCATGAGGCAGGAAACAAACACAGAAATGCTTCCAAAATTAAGGCAAGTAGTAGCCAGAACAGGAGGCAAGAAAACAAGGAAAGTAATCATTAAAAACAGCAAAGCTAAAGAAAGAAAGAAATTGACAACCACATAGCAGATCCATCACCAAAAAAAAAGGTCTTGCACTAAATAGCTTCCTTCTCAACCTCTGGGTGCCACAAAATTCTTTACAGCTGATTAAGTTCTTCTGAAACAAAAGCAAAATACCATGCTGACATTTGAAAAATTAATTGCTAGAAATACTCAACAGGTCAGACTGCATCTGCAATGACAGAAACAGTGTTAATGATTCAGGTCTATGACATTTCATTAGAAAAGAATTATTTTGATATACAGTCACTGTTGTAATCAGTGAAACACAGCAGTCAACTTGCAAGCAGCAAGGTCCCACAAAAAAAAATGATGGCCAAATCTATTTTAAATTTTTAATTATACAAATTGAGGGGTAGCAATCACCAGGAGACCAGAAGATGACCCTAGTCTTTGAAAAGTGCCTTTGAATCCATTGTGTCCACCTGAAGGTGCCAACAGTACCTTGCCCACCCAAAAGACAGTAGCTCCCTCAACAGTGCACTTCAGTATCAGATTCCTTTCATTCATGGGATGTGACCCGCTAGCTGGACCAGTATTTATTGCATACTCCTAAAATTTCCTGAGAAGGTAATGGTGAGACAACTTTTTGAACTGCTGTTATTCCTGTGGCATAGGTAGACCCATGTTGCTGTTGAATTTCAGAATTTCAATACAGCAGTGAAACAACAGCGATGCAGTTTCAGATCAGGATGGTATGACACAGAGTGAAGCTTGCAGGTATAGGTGGTGACATGCATCCACTGCCCTTGTCTTTTTTTGAGTAGAAGTCATATGTTTGGAAGGTACTGTCAAAGGAGGCTTAGTGAGTTTTATAGTGCATGTTCTAAATTATACATTCTCCTGCCACTGCCCATCAGTGGTGGAGGGCAAATGTGGATTGAGTGCCAATCGATCAGTTGCTTTAATCCAGATGATGTTGAGCTTCTTGAGTGCTGTTGGAGCTACACTCATTCAGGCAAGTAGAACGCATTCCATCACACTTTTGAGTTGGGTCTTGCAGACGATAGACAGGGGAAATCAGAAGGCAAGTTACTCACCTCAGAATTTCTCGCCTCTGGCCAGGTCTTGTAGCCACAATATTTGTATGGTTGGTCTAATTCAGTTTCTAGTCAATGTTAACCCTGAGATCATTGTCAAAGGGGATAGTGATAGTTGTGTTTGTGTCTCTGGAGTGAGATTTAAATCCATAATTCTTTTGACTCATACAGTCGTACTGCACAGAAACAAACCCTTCAGTCCAACTCATCCATGCCGACCAAGTTTCCCAAACTAAACTATAGTCTCGCTTGCCTGCATTTAGACCATACCCTCTTAAACATTTCCTATTCATGCACCTATCCAATTGTCTGTTAAATTTTGTAACTGTACCTGCATCTACCACTTCCTCTGGCAGTTCATTTCACATATGAACTAAGCTTTGCGCAAAAACATTACCCCTCAGGTCCCTTCTAAACTTTATTCCTCTCACCTTAAAAATACATCCTTAGTTTTGAACTCCCCAAACCGAGGGAACAGACCTTTGCTATTCGCCTTATCCATGCCCCTCATGATTTTATAAATCTTCATAAAAGTCACTCCTCAACCTCCTATACTCCAGTGGAAAAACATTCCAGCCTATCCAGCCTACTTTTATAACACAAATCCTCCTGTTCCAGCAACATCTTGGTAAATCTTTTAACCGTCTCCAATTTAATAATATATTTCCTCTAGCAGGACGACCAGAACTGTACACAGTACTCTAAAAATGGCTTCACCAACATCCCATACAACCTCAACATAACATTCCAACTCCTATACTCAACAGTCGGAGCAATGAATGCAAGTGTGCTAAATTCCTTCTTAACCAACCAGTCTGTCTGTGATGCAACTTTCAAAGCACTACGTACCTGAACCCCTAGGTCTCTCAGGCATTACTGAATCACTAAGCCAAGGCTGACACTGCCCATAGAGAAATAAATCAATGCTCTATACAGAACAATCTACCACAGAACTCTAGAACTTTAATCTGAAAAACAGTTACAGCACTTGGTTTCTGCCAGTTATGTTCATCACTATCTCAACCACCTTCCTCATTTTTCTCAGTGCCTTTACAAAGAAATTTTTGAACACGAGATTCTTTTGGGCAAACAGCAACATATTGAACAAAAGGACACCAATGTCGGCTCCAACAAGAACTGCAATTCCACTGGAAACCATTATATTTGTTCAGTCCTTGACATTTTTCATCTGGCTGAAATTCAACCTTTCACTGCAGTGACTGGAGCTCAGACTTTGATACATATCTCAAAGCTACAGATGACTATTATTGGTACTATCAATCACCACCACTGTCACTGTTCATTTGATTTACAATGGAAGGGGAAGAAAAGCTTCCGTGAGATCAACGTCAGCCCACAATTAAGTGCTGTTTGCTGCTCTGAAAAGAAACAAAGGAAAGGAAAGACATGCATTTGTAGAGAACCATATCACATCATCAGAATGTTTCAAAGTGCTTTACAATCAATAGATTACTTTTAAAGTGAAATTACTACTGTTCAGTATGCAAGTACAGCAGCTAAATGGCACAGAGCAATTTTCAAAAGGAACATACAAATGAATAATGAGATAATGTCTTCTCGCTAATGCTGGTTCAGTGATAAACATTAGTCAGATCTCCAGCCGAACACTCTGCTTTCTTACAATATCAGCCAAAACAGACAGACAGGGCCTCAGTTAAATGTCTATTCTGAAAAATGGACCTCTGAAAAACGGACCTCTGAAAAACAAAGCTCCCCTCAATACCATGCAAAAGTATTTCTGGCTTGTGTAGTGCAGTGGCTGTGCCCCCTACCTCTTAGCCAGGAATCCCAGGTTCAAGTCTCACCTACTGCAGAAGTGTGCAACAACATTTCTAAGCAAGCTGATTTAAAAAAATAGAAAATATTGATGCAAAAGTACCACTATAAATTATATACTCTAACTAACAGTGTTTGAACTGACAACTTTCTGAATCAAGTGAGTATGTTACCATTTAACCCTTCTAATGCTTAAGGTTAATAATGGCAAAATTGCTAAGGAAAGATGAATGAATGCCATCATATAGGACACAATCATTCAAGGTAGAAATCATTCCCTTCCTATCATGACAGTGTCAATACCCAGATCAGAGTTGAAGCTTTAACAATCACCCAGTGGAATAATGGAAAGATATGTAACTAAACTTCAACAGCAAGAACGTTATTAGGTATGCATTCTAATTGCTATAACATGATTTAAAGTCTTTAGAATATAAGCCCCAGTAATAAACTGAAAGTATTCCATCTTGCCCACTTAAATAAATCTCCATTTTACCCAGTGTTAATGTAATCCAAATTATGTTCAGGTGGACTTCTAATTACACATTTCTATTACTACTACCCGATTACGATATTTTATACAAAATTATTAGATATTTTAAACATTGGAGTTCTGCTGTAAATTCTATTTATGATACATTACAAAACCCTCTCCATAAAACTAACATCTAACATTCTACATGAAAAATCTGTTAAGTCTGAAATGCCTTTTATTGTGAATGGATTTGCTAATCTATGAAAGAGGGTCTTCTGTCACAAATGTTTCAGCTAATTCAATACTATTTAAATCATGGACATAATGCAGAAAAAAAAAATTCTCATGTTAGTGCATAACTCAAAAGATGGACAGGTCACCTTTAGACAAAATAACCTCATGCCCCATTATGGTGATTGGATGCTAACACATCTCAGGAGAATACATGCACTATAATAAGAAGTTTGCTATGACAGATATTTCCCAGTCATAATGATCAAGAGAAAAAAACACTTACAAAAGGTTGGCTGGCTCTGGAAACAACTGTACATCAATCACTTTATTCCACCTCATTATTATTTAGAAAAGGAGGAAGGAAACCTATTAAAATTGAAATCTTTTGGAAAAATAACACAAAATAGCATTGAAAAACTGAGTATGACAAGACACTTAAAATTAATTTCCAGATGGCAGCCTTATATTGAATCACTTATTTCTAGTCTACTAAATATCCAGATACATTTCTCTGGCATTCAGAAGCTGACAAATGTTCTGTTCTCTGGAGTGAGAAATTCAGGTGATAGATTATATCCCATTTTGCTCAAAGCAAATATGAAGGAACCCAAGTTAATCTTTCTTGAAACTGTGATGCAAAGCATTTCTTTCAATTCAGAATTCAAAGGCATTCCAGTTTACATTAACTATATCCAAACATTCATAGGTTGGATTTTTATCTGTAGTTCTTGCATGTGTTATAGGAAGGAAATGCAGACCAGGGAGAAATGTATTCTATCTCCAGGAGCCCTTCCAATTAAGGATAGTAAGTGAACTCCAGAGGCTGAAGAGTCAAGAGCAGGCCTTTCCACTCTCAGAGACCACCAGTCTTACCAACTAAGGGAGGAGCTACCAATGAAAATGGGGTGGGGGGGAAAGAGATGGAGATGCTGTCTAAAACACTACTGCAAATTTTTAAAAACTGACCATCATCATGTCTTGGCTTCACTGAGGGGTCAAAATGTCGACTGGATAATTTCAGTTTGTATTGATCGGCCCTAATAGACCCTTTATTTGGCCTAACTAATTACTAGCCATTAGCGGGTAACCATCACTTTCCCCTAAGTCCCACCTACATCATATATGCCTGGAGACAAGACCATGGCAACAAATCAGCATGCTAAGCAGGGACAGGAAATTGCCTGTCTGTTTAAAGCTCTGCCTCCACAGCCAAATGATAATATGGCCCCTTTACTGTGGTGTCTCAGGTATACGTCATCTTCTTCAGTAGCAAAGTTAGAAGATATTATAAGTATTATTTCATTTATAATATACAAATGAGAGCAAATACGGTCTGAACGCTGTTCTTGCGTTTGAGGAAAATACCAGTCAATGTAAATAGCCAAATGTACCAAAAAAGGAATAGAAACAACTATTCCCTAAATGCACCATAAAAGCAGTCCAAAATTATAACGACAGCAGACTTCCAATTTAATCCAAATTTACACAATTACATCAGGATAATGATGGGACAATGAAATGATACAGCATACTGTTTTCTAATCACTATAACATCCAAGAAAGCTGCAGATGTGCCTAAACCCACTCTCCTGGGGGAATTCCATTTGACAAAGGCAACACAGCAAAAAGAGCAGTGGGCAATGCTTGAATAGAGGAATTAGGAATATCCGAGGAGTGAAAAATATAAGCAGGGGCATGAAGCTCAAAGCAGCCATTGGATTTAGCGAGAGAAAATGCTTCAATAGATTTAATGGTATTGAATTTGAAAGAGATTCATGAAGGCACATTGAATTACAGCAGTTTCAGGGGGACTAGGGTGGGACTTTAAGTATCCAAGAATATAAGTGGCAACATCATAGGCAGACCGCGCTAAAAAGCTTTCATTTTCAGAAGTTCTTCCCAAGTTGGCATATTATTTCATTCATGTTCCATTACCAACACTGTCAGTGCCCTTGATTGCTTGAACTGTGCTGGTAACGTTGAAAAATCGCTCACCACCAATCGGAATTATGTATTGAAGTGAGGAGTCTTACCTAATTATCATTCATCAAAATGTCATCCTGATTATTTTTTCACTGGAAGAAAACATATTAGGCAATACTTTTTGAAATGGTCTTTTTCAAAATGTACAAGAATGTAAGCTCTAACTTTTATACTATGCAAACTTGTGATCTGAAAAATGAACTAATTTCAACTGATCTGAATACAAGGGTGCTTTTTGTAGCCTGGGATTGCAGTCAGTTTCTCATTCAATGAGCAGACTAATTCTGAAGTGAATTCAAATTAAATCATAGAGGTAAAATGGACAATCTTTCAACTTGCCTGTATCAGCCTCTACTTAATGCTACATTTGAATATGGAGAAACATCCCAAATAATAAGTTAATAGCAGTTCAGTTACATTAAAAAACATGATAGCATTTGTGGAACTGTACAAAAGTAAATTTATTTCTTAAATTTTCATGCCACTTTTTAAAAGTGGAAAAAGTGGTTCATTTGTGCCCCAACAAATGAACTACATCACTGTATCATTTTTTTCTTATTTTGTGAACACAATGAGTCTAATAATGACCATGAATCCATTGCTGATTGTTTGAAAAAATCAGTGATGTTCTTTAGGGAAGGAAACTGTTATTCTTTCCTGGTCAGACCTACATGTGGCTTCAGACCCACTGCAATGTGGTTGACTCTTAACTGCCCTCTGAGCAATTACACATGCCAGCGTAGGCAAGGACGCTCTCATCCTATGAATAAATATAAAACCCACATATAATAACTTGCTGATTCTCTTAAGTTGTAGGTTTTGACACTAACACTTCAATCTTCCAATATGACATTCAGAATTGGACTGATAATCCAATGGGAGTGTAGAAGATAAACCCATTTGAAATCAAGTTGTACATACAATGCTCCATGCCTAAGAAGCCAAAAAGAATTGGAGGGAAGCCAGTTATATAGAATCATAGGATCCCTACATTGCAGGAAGACGCAATTTGGCCCACCGAGGTCTGCATTGACCCTCCGAAGTGCATCCCACCCAGACATACATCATCCCCATAACCTCACATGGAATTTTCACCATGGCTAACCCATCTAACCTGCATATCACTGAACACCAATGGGCAATTTGTAACTTAGCCAATCCACTTAATCCGCACATCTTTGAACTGTGGGAGGAAACCACAGCACAAGGAGGAAATCATGCAAACGAACATGCAAACTTCACATAAAGTCATCTGAGATGGAATCGACCACAGCTCCCTGCCACTGTGACGCAGCAATGCTAACCACTGTGTCACAATGCCATCCCAAAAGGGACCAAAATGAAAACAGATTAGTTATGTGCCTTAATCTCAATATGATCAGAGTTTGGACTTAGAAACAATACCAGAAAATGCACACAAAAGTCAATATTGATTTACTTAATCACTTCTTTCTACCAGGTAGCATTTATGGTACATATCAGTGCTAATCAGATAGTAAACTGATGGCACTAATCAGGTAAACAGGTACTAATCAGATAGTAAACTGATGCTTTAAAGCATATCTGAAATCATAAAGATCTGCCCATTATCTATCTATCTATCTATTATCTATCAATGGTCTAAGCAACAAGGTAAAAGACAGATGATGCATCATTGTGCCTGGTCTTCATTCAAATTTTTCACTAAACAACTTATCTCTTAACAAGAGTTTTGTTTGCGTTTACTGTTTTCTTTAAGGTTTAGCATTTCAAGGGCTAAAGTATAAATTCAGCAATAATAAATGAAATATCGAATGGGAAATGGCAAGAATTTTGGATTGCTCACTTGTGTTAAGAGTTTGATTGCTTCAACAAAAAGACTACAAAGGTATTTCAGATCCAAAATCTTAAAACATTTGCAAAATGAAAACGATTTCTACAACTGACACACGGCATAATTCAGAGACTTCACTCAGGGATAGCAAGAACTGCAGATGCTGGAGTAAGAGACAACACAGTAGGTCAGGCAGTATTAGAGGAGTAGGAAAGTTGACGTTTCAGGTCGGGACCCTTCTTCCAGTTCCGAAGAAGGGTCTTGGCCCGAAACATCGACTTTCCTACTCCTCTGATGCAGCCTGACCTGCTGTGTTCCTCCAACTCCACAAGGTGTTATCTCTGAGACGTCACAGATTTTTCTGATTTAATTTGTTCCGTACAAATAGATACATGGTATGTGTAGGATCCCAATATTTAAAGTGGTTAGGGACTCCAATTTTGAAAACATGCTCCTAACTATAGTGAGTACACCCTGCCACACAATTTCCTTTTTGAAGACGTCAGCATATGCTCAAACCACAGTTCTTTGTCAATGCTATTCTTGAACCACTTATCCAAATAGATTTGAAAAGGCAAGAGCTATGAGTTGAATGCACAGATATTTCCTGGGCAGATGTGTCATCTTACCTCTGCTGTTTCCAAATCAGCTTTCTCCATTTCTTCTGCTTCGTCTATCAATGGTCAGTGGAGTTAGGGAGGATCAGGAGCAAATGCCATATGGGAAAAGAAGGAGCATATTTAATAATGGGAAATGCTTTTACAGCAGGGTTCTACATGCAAAGAAAAGTCCATGTGAATTGGATAGGGAGAAAAATGGTTTGATATTTGTTTTTGTTATTTCCTTGCATTAATAATTCACAAGAAAAAATAAAACTAATATTTACAAAACATATTAATCATTACTATCATCTGAATTCTGCATTATCCCGAAATAGGGTTGAATTGGTAAGGAAAATCACTCATGACTCATTATTTACAGAACCCGCCAATGAGTTTAAAACATTAATGTCAACAGTGTAAAACTACAAAATTATTTTTGGTCATTACTGGACTTAGCTTATTCATGAAAAATCATCAGAATTCATAAATATATATGCTTCATACTTGCTGAATGGAATTTAACTCCAATAGTTTATTTAAAAATAATTAAATACCTTAATGCTGTTCTCTGAATGTCACCCTATCAACTTTACACAAAAAAAGGAAAAAGCCTGAATCAGAAAAATATTAAAAGAATATCAAAAGAAACAATGGACTCAGTTTATAGCATCCCTTTCCACTTGATGACGGGTTGGCAGATGAGTGAGGACCAGAAAATACCCTGGGCATGCACACACTCCCTGTCTGCCCATCCACAATTTGATCAATTACAAGAAACCACCAGGAGGCCTTGCCACTAGAGGGCCATTATAGGACCTCATTTTTCAATGCTGGGATTAGCTAGTGACAGGAAAGGCCTGTGGCTAGTCTCCAGTCTAGTAGCTTTCACTGTCGAGGCTCATAGCAGGCAAAGCTTTTTTTGGGTTTGGGGGGGTGTGTTTCCTTCCTTACAAGACTTTTGATTCATCGTAGATTTTATATTTCGGGATAATGTGGGCCCAAATTAAAATCCAGCCCTTGGTTCAGCCAATGTTTCTATGGTAACAGATATTGGTGAGAAGCTTTAGAAACCAAGAATTTGCATTAAAAATGCTCAGCAGAAAAAGATGACAGACTGTTGACATTAAACTCTGCCTTACTTCAAATAACTTCCAACAGGATTTCAGTGAAAAATGGTGAGCAACAAACATCTGTCAGATTAAACTATACAATAACGACACAACTAATAGATTAGAGGACATTGATTGAAGTAGTCACTTTCAAAATGGCTCCAGAACATTAGCGGTTATGTGGCTTGTTGTATCTTTGTTGGTTCTCTGCCACACCAACTCACCAAACATTCCTCCAGTCTTTCCCCATAGCACTGCAAATTCTCTCTTCACGTGATTAAGCAATTCCCTTTGAAAGCCATGATTGAATTTACCCCGACAATACTCAAGCAGCATGTTCCAGATCCTAACCACTTTGATCAAATTATAATATTCTGCCTTAGTAGGCACAACATTTTAGGGCAAAACATCTATTATTATTGTCATATGATGGACATATTGACTGCACACTGATAATAAGAGGAACAGGAAAGAACAAGATCATAAAGAGATGAGAGCTTGTATGCATCATTTTGAACAGTGCTCAATTGTTTTACAACAGCAAAACAAAATAAGAAGGCCAAACAATGCTGGAGCTGGTAATGAGACCAGACAGATCCACTAGAGAAGTAGAAGGTGAGGGAGGGACAAAGAAATGGAGGCCAAAACAGCACTGAAAGAAATGGAAGCACAATAGCCTGACAGCACTGCTGCAGGAAGAATACAGAAGTAGAACCCAGCTGCTTTCTGAAGAAGGGAGTTCCACAAACTAATGAACACCGTCTTATTCTTAAACTGTATCCCCTTGATTGTAGACTCCCCCCACCCCCCCATGAAAAGAAAGTTACCCCATACAGTTGCCTGAGGATATGTTACATGTCAATTCGATCATCTGTCATTCATTTAAACTCCGATGGGCATAGTTCTAAAGGAGCCTGAGAATTATGTTAGGAGTTAGAGGGTAAAGCTGGAGAGGATAACGTATGATTTGAACACACAGAAGGTCCAGAGATCATGAAGCAGGGATTCTTGATTTCCCTACTAACAGATCATTACAGATGGAAAAGAAAATTTAGGTTAACTAAGAAAGTATTTAGTGTTTACACAGCATGAAGGCCATAGTGTACACTAGACTGAAGTACCTTTGTTTGACTGCTACTTCTTGCCATGAGGCTCACTTCCTGAAAATACACCCTTTTTTTTAAAAAACCACAGAGGGTCTTTTGACTGTTTCAGCTGCCCTCCTTCACTGTCGCCTCCTGCTGTTGAAGGACCTGACAACTGTTTGAGCTTCCCTGGTCAGCATGCTCCCTCATCATCACCACCTGTTGTTGGAGGTTCCACTTCAAAAGCATCAGTTTGCACGTGATGCAGGAGGTCCGGAATGCCTATGAACTGCATAATACTGAATGTATCCTTGTGTTTGAGGATTAGATGTGAGAAGGTGAAAGAGAAAATGTCAGTGAACTGTCTCTGAACAAATCAGAGCAATTACTGAGACCTTTGCAGAGATTATAGTTTGGTTTGGTAAAAGAAAATAATTATTTCTTCACAATTTTCAAAATATTGGAAACAAAACCAAATTAGATTCTTAAAAGTGAAGTGGAAAGCATTAATGGAACGTGTAAAGTCAACACTTTCCTGGGGTATTGTCTACAACGCTGGTTCCTTATAGAAATTAAATCTTGAGCCTTGAAAACTTGAATGTTACTCTGTGGTACTGTATTCAATGCTTTTGCTTATGCTCACCTGTTTTAGGTTATTGAGGTTGGTTGGCTCGCCGAGCTGGTTTGTTGTTCCGCAGACGTTTCGTTACCATGCTTGGTAGCATCCTCAGTGCAGCCTCTGATGAAGCGTCAGTGTGTTTTCCCGCCTGGCTTTTAAACTCTGGGGTCCATTGCGATGGATTGCCTCACTTCCAGGTTTCCTCCGTAGTGGAATGTATATGGGGTCGAGTTCAATGTGTTTATTAATAGCCTGCTTCGTGGAGCGCCATGCTTCCAGGAATTCTCGTGCTTCTCTCTGCCTAGCCTGTCCCAGGATCTTGGTGTTGTCCCAGTCGAAGTCGTGGTTCTCCTTGTCCATGTGGATTGAGATGAGTGAGTATTGGTCGTGTCTTTTTGTAGCCAGTTGGTGTTCATGTACTCCTGTTGTTAGTTTCCTTCCTGTTTGTCCGATGTAGTGTTTCTCACAGTCTCTGCAGGGGATCTTGTAGATGACATTGGTCCTGTCCATGGCAGGAAGTGGGTCTTTAGTTCGGGTGAGCACTTGTCATAGGGTTGATGTGGGTTTGTGTGCCACTCTGATGCCCAGTGGTCGTAGAAGTCTTGTGGTGAGTTCTGACGTGTTCCTGATGTAGGGTAGTGCCAAGAGGAGGAGGAATATCTCTTCCAAGTGTTCAAGGATAATGGATATCCAAAGAACTGGATCAGGAGATGCCTACAGGAACGGCATCAGAAAGATTCTACACGCCCCGACGCATTAATCACACTACCCTACATCAGGAACACGTCAGAACTCCCCACAAGACTTCTACGACCACTGGGCATCAGAGTGGCACACAAACCCACATCAACCCTATGACAAGTGCTCACCCGAACTAAAGACCCACTTCCTGCCATGGACAGGACCAATGTCATCTATAAGATCCCCTGCAGAGACTGTGAGAAACACTACATCGGACAAACAGGAAGGAAACTAATAACAGGAGTACATGAACACCAACTGGCTACAAAAAGACACGACCAATACTCACTCATCGCAATCCACATGGACAAGGAGAACCACGACTTCGACTGGGACAACACCAAGATCCTGGGAAAGGCTAGGCAGAGAGAAGCACGAGAATTCCTGGAAGCATGGCGCTCCACGAAGCAGGCTATTAATAAACACATTGAACTCGACCCCATATACATTCCACTACGGAGGAAACCTGGAAGTGAGGCAATCCATCGCAATGGACCCCAGAGTTTAAAAGCCAGGCGGGAAAACACACTGACGCTTCATCAGAGGCTGCACTGAGGATGCTACCAAGCACGGTAACGAAATGTCTGCGGAACAACAAACCAGCTCGGCGAGTCAACCAACCTCAACACCCACAACCTGAGCTACAAATCTACTCCAAAACCTTAGAGTTTTAGGTTATATTTGAGACATTTTTATAATTGCTCACTTTTGTGTTCCATTTTTGAAGCTATCAGCTTTTTTGCACTAGGTTCCTTCATAAATGTATTTTAAAAAATTGAGGGCTAGGAAAATGTAAAAAAACAATGCTAACTCCTGATGTCAGTCTCTGTTTTCAGGAAGAGTTCTGTACACACATTCGATGTACAATGTGTCCGATAGTCCATGTGTGATTGTTTACATTGGTATGCTGGCACCAGTGTGGGTTTGTGCCTATTCACCATGGCAACACTCACTGGCTGAACATGGGAGACTGCCCTGTCAATTACTGGTCTGCTTCTTCCAATGTCTCACACTTGCCCTCCTCACATTATTCTTCTCCCTTTCCTACTGCAAGTGAAACTTTAATTTTGACCAAACATCGTTGCTTTCTTCTCTGGGTGACTGTTAATTTAATGTAAATACATTTTGCTCAAGTATTTTTCTCACTCCATTGATAGAACTTCAAGTTGCAAGGAAACTAAAGGTTTCAAACTTCACTAACCATTAAGTTTTCCAGCTTTAACAATTAAACAAAAAGTTAATTCAGAGATAGTAGGAACTGCAGATGCTGGAGAATCTGAGATAACAAGGCCAAGCCTGCTGTGTTCATCCAGCTCTACACCTTGTTATCTCTTAAAAAAAAATTAAAATCAGATACTTTATTAGACAAACTTGATCATGTACATTTGAGTCAACAGTTCCTCCATTTCCACAAAGCTACATCACCTTCGAAGGCATCATGAGAAGTATGACCTCTACAGTTATATCAGCAAACTCAGCCATAACATAATTCTTGAAGCTACTGTAATGCATTTGCCAAGAGTAACACTTTAATAAAGTAATTGCACACACATTATTCTCCTTTAACAAACTTCGATTTTTCTGTTGACTTCACATAATATTCTAGTGATGCAATGAGTGCTAAAACTAGCAATGATTTGGGTTACTGTGCAAAACCTTTCTCTAACAGTGAAGTCAACAGACAGAGTACAAAACTAAAACAATCACGGAGACAGGAAAAGTGCAATTATGCATCCATTTACATTACAAATATAACCATTAACAGTAAACAACAATGAATTTGTGTCTAACTACCAGTATACTCCGACCATTCTTACATGATATAGTCAGTTCCTTTTACTTAGTAAAATATAAGTGCCATCTTGCACAAGTTCACAACATAGACAGAAAAAAAAATCAGGCTTTAAAATGGTCAACTGTTAGAGAGGAAACATCTGGAATCCTACAGATTCAGGCTCCCAATCCCGTGTGACATCACAATCACTCATCTCCTGGTGCACATGCTCAGCAGGCATTCTCAGAGTAAAGGTATAATTAATTATCCCTTTACTCCACAGTAAATCAGCCAGTAAATGGAACACTATTGCTGTACACCATTTAAGAGCTTCAGTTGTTAGTGTCAGCAGTATTAGAACTGTGAAGCCATCATTAACAGTAATGGAAAGTAAAATATTTATAATGCTTGGGCATTTATGGAGGGCTTTTATCCTTTAATTTTTGGAGGACCTAATTTATTACCACACAGTTGTAGTAAGCCAGTCAAGTAAACACAATTTAGGTTTACATAATCATCCAGTGAATTAAGTAGTTATCTTTCATGGAAAATTCTCATCTGGATTAACATCTCAAACTATACTAAAGATCTAAAGAAAGCAAAAAATGGGCAGACAGTAAATTACTGATTAATTATGATTCACATTGTTATTAAAAAAACACCTGACTTTGAAATAGTCAGTAATTAAGTAAAAATCATAAATATTGTGTGTTTAAGAGATTTCATACATCTTATTCACCATATAGGTAAATTATGTACAAATCAGCATGTGTTTGTGTTCTTAAGATTTTATAATTGTGGCCAACTGCCTGAATTTTAACTTATGTTTCTTGCAAAATTATTCCTATCTGGGATATTGCATTACATTGCATGGACTGATGGGAAAGAAAACAATTACCATTTTTTTAGTTGCAGAAACAAAGCAGTCATAAACCAGAAAGGTCTGTGAGAATGCTATGCAGGAATGTGATGAAGACTCAAACTTAGACCAAAAAGACCAAATTTGTGAAGAGTTAAAATAAGGCTGCTAAGAGGCATTTTACATGTCCTCTTAGAAAGGTCTTTCTGTTTCTGTTATCTAACAAATTAAACCAATTAACAGTCTGCTCTTCTTTACACGAGAAAATGAGGTGGTTGAGTATGGCAGCCAGGAATAACTAAAGGTCCAGATATCCCCAATATCTTCAGGAGATTTCTAAAGTTGGGAATTTTATGTCATTACTTATTATTTAGTATTAGGAAACCAAGTTGTGGACTCAAACAAAGTCAGTGAAAAGATTGCAGTTTTGCCACAATTAATACTGTTAGCATCCCCAAGGAAACGGATAATATTCAAAAAGAAATTCAAACTTCTAACCAATAGCTGAAAAGGATGATACCAGGAAATTTCACATATTAAAAAACTGATTACTACTTATTAATTACCAGAAGAAACACTATCAGTGAAACACTAGTTTGTAGGCAACTTGTACTTTAAATCTTAGAACAGAATATCATGACATACTTCTTAATTTTTAACCAAAACTGAAAAAAAAAGACACTTCACAGTTATGCTGGTCTCTATGCTATCCTTTATACAGACATTTAATTTTCCCAAAACAATCCAAATGGATTCTTGTCTTTCATTTCTTTCCTTTTTGCAGTATGGTAACTTGAAATCTCAGCAGTGTCTTTTACAGTAACATTTTCTTTCCCTTGATATTCTCCCTCTAACCCAATGTAGGCAATTCTTTCAACCTGATTTAAATTCCCCATGAATATGGTCATTTAAAAGCATATTCCTGCAATGTGAGCAACTAGCTGGATTTTAGTTGCTTTCTCTTGCTGTCTGTAGTCCAGACAGACTACAAAGACTCTATGATATTCAAAGACTCTATGATAGTCTAAGGAAGTATGTAACCTGACTTTTATAAGGCTTCCTTTACATTTTTCCCCTGGTGACATGACCATTTTGTATCTAAGTAGAAATGCTACCTAACCATTCTTGACAGCCCAACTCTATTTCACTTTGGAAATATATGGACAGTTCAAAGTCAAGCTGTTTAGAGCTTGACATGCTCCTTGTCTGGGACTAAGAAAAAAATCTACACTAACAATTTCCACCAACTTCCGTTTTTGTTTCAATTTCCAGCATCTGCAGTTCTTTGCTTTTTGTCTACATCATGAGCACACAAATTGCTGCCGTTGTCTTCAAGCATAAATACCTTGCACCTTCTTCCCAGTAAAACACTCTACTTTCCTTTGATCTCAAACAATCAAATTATTTAGACTTATTGGCAGACAGAACTTAGAACAGGTCACACAACTTCCTCCATTTTACCTTAATTTTAAGTACTCATTCCCAAAACATAACAACCTTGTAAACCTTATGTTGCAACAAAGATATAATTAATTTCAGCAAAGAGAACTTCACCTGGCCATGTATACCTAAATAAAAGAGATCTAAACTTCTAATACAAAATAATGGCAGTAAAACTCTCCAAATTAGCACTGTTGGCCACCACGTCTCTGCTTAATTCCCTTGTAAATAGTTTTTTTAAAGCTATGTGAATAATATGAATTAAGGTCTGTGATGGGATCAAAGATTTTGAGAGTTATAATGAATATGTCAGCCTTTCCATAACAGTCCTACTTTAAAAAGCTGAAACTACTTAACAATTATGTAGTTAGACTATGATTGGCTAATCTGGTCAGTTGTGCCTTTGTGCATTTTATCAGATAAGGCATCAAACCTATCACTAGTGTTAATAGTGTCACATGTTATATCCCAATGAATCAGGCTGCAGAAAGTCGAACTGATAGGTGTAATCACTCAGAAAATGATGATTAAAAAATAATATTAATTTGTGCACTTGTGTTATTGTCTACTTGTATCTGGCAGATTGGTAACTGCAAACTCATTAACGCCTTACTAGAAATCTACAATCTTAGCTTACCAATATCTTAATAGATAAATGCAACGTAATTCTGTGAACTCATGCAATGGTCCCAGATTCGATTCCCTGTTAATGCTCAGTTAGCTATTTCAAAAGGGAAAGCAGCAGTTCTAAATAGTTACACCCCTTGATGGGCTAGTCATCAAATAATTGTCATACAAATAAACAGATGCCAGTGCCTGGACCTCTTTCAAATAGTAATCCTTTAAGTGCAAGTGAGAGTTACAAACTATTCATGTAAGCAAGGCATCACAATGAACTCTGACATCATATGACAGACACAAATGAGTGCTCTCGAGCAAGGAGAATGCATCCATTTTGGAATATTCAGGAGAAAAATGCCTAGCGTATTTCCTAAATGCCAATACCACTTCCCAAACATGCTCTGCTGTCAATTTAGCACAGGAATTCTGAGGGACAATTCAAGCAACCTGACCAATATGTCAGTGAGATTTGCAAACTCAGCATAAGCTTCAGTTTAATCTTGGAATCTCCACAGTGATTCATTTATAACTCCTACATTTGCCAGGTCTTTTTTCTCCTCAGGAGTCGAAGACTGTCCTATAGAGTAAATAATTCTTTTCTGCTTGGCTTTGGCAGTGATCAGTTACAGCTACTCTCAATAAGGAACTGAATGAATAATTAATTTTGAAAAATTAAATTCAGGTGAGCACTGAAAGTAGCCAGGATAAACAACTGTAAAGTGCAATTGAAGAAAGTATCTAAATAAATCTACTGATTTTTAACAAAGACAATTCTCTTAAATATTAATGTGGTTCTTAAGAAATTAAACCATTAAAAACATTTATCACATCTGAAGTTTGTAATTACATTTTTTAGCCATTCAACTGTCATTGACGGTGACGGAAACAATACAGTACCGAAGTTGAAAACAAATAAGGTCATTTTTTTTCTGAACAAGTGTTTTTTTTAAACATTACACAGATAAGTTGATTTTTAAAAATCAATTTGGCTTTCAATACCAACACTTACAATACAACTTACAAATAATGCTTTGCATTACATTTAAAGGACTCAAGATTATAACAACTTCAGATAATATATTACAAGCAATAGATTAAAAACAAAACAAATTTCAACATCTTTTTCTCCAAATGTTTATAAGAATAAAACATAATACTACATGCATAATTTGATCAAGGATAACTTATTTACTCATAAGAAATCATTACGAAAGGACAGCCTATGATTTTTACTTTGATTATAGAATAGCCACACTAGCAAGCTGAACCTTTACCAAATATGATGATTAATATTACACACTTGAATTTTTTAAGCCATTGTCTAACATTACTATGTTCATTATCAAAAACATTGTCACATACAAATATATGGAAATCAAATAACAATAACCTGTTAAACAGAGATTCACAAAGTGCCAATAGCAATCTGTCGCAGTTAATCTGGGACAGTGCTAAACTGGCTGTAAGAATACCTGACCTTGTGTCGGTGCATTGTACTGGAAGTGACTGCTGAATGACCATGCTGCACCTCTGTTCCTAGGCATTGTTACAAAAGATAAAAGTTCTGAAGCCACCAGGTTATGTAACAGCTAATCCTCTGGAAAGCATTCCACTGACATCTTCCACAGCACATCAATTGCAAAAGTACTCAGTGCGATGCAGCATTGCTGCTGATAGGAGGCTTATGAGCATCCAACAACAGCTGGAGGCCGAATCCAATTTTGAAACATCTAGTACTTACTGAATAGCTGAAAGATCTTGAAGCTGCAACTGTAGAAAGTAATCCTGACCAGATGTTTACTATACAGTCTAAATTATTCAAGTGAAGCAAAGCATGACCTTCAGGATATTATTTTTAAATTCAGCAATCCTATTATATATAATAAACTGTCTAACTCATGAAGATAAGTGACAGCATAACTCTCTCCAAAGAAATAAAAGTCCAAACAATTTGTAAATATCACCAGAAAAATCATTCATCTTGTACACTGTTGCACAAAATACAGTTAGCCTACCTGTGCACTTCTAATTCCCCTGGCATGGGAGACAGAAAAATTAATAATTACATTTTCCTACATTTCTGCAAGCTCCAGTTTTTAATGCCTAAAGTTTAATATTAAGATACATCATGAAACAATGGTAAATCAACTTACTCCCGTTTGGCATTTTGAATCCTTTAATACGATACTGTCATTAACCCACCGATATATTCTAATTTCATGACCTTATTTCAATTCCATTACCTTGATTAAAATTTTCTTCAACAGTCTAAAAATAAACCCAGTATCGCTCAGTAATGCCTCAGTGAGCAATCAAAGCAGATCCATTCCCTCAATGACACAGACAAACATCCGGCACAATTCATGGCTTTTAGGAAAGCACAAACATAGAAGCTCACACTGAGATTGCTGACTATTACAGAATCCAAATTTTCTGCTGAGCTGTGTGTCAGCAGATTTACTGCTCTGATTCAACCCAAAATAACATTTAAACAAAAGAAAATCCAGAACTCTAGTTGGATTCTGTTCAGGCTGTTTTGTGTCAGACAAGAACATTTTTGATGGCAATAAACTCCCACAGGCAGGATTCCTCTTACAAATTTCTAATTACTTCTCCATTTTGAACATCTATACTAGAAATTGATGACCACTTGTTTGTTTATAAACATATGAACATTGTATAGTTTGAGACTGAAGGACCCAACCATTCGAGCAGCAAGTTATTACAGATGCTGGAATCTGTACTGAAAACAAAAAATGCTGGAGATCACAGCAGATCAGGCAGCTGCCATGGAGAGAATGCAAACTAATGTTTTGAGTCTAGATGACTCTTCATCAGACCTAACCATTCTGCTGGTGACGATGGTCGGGCTTAGATTCAAAGGAACAGAATATTTGCAAGACATTATATGGCTGGAGGAGCAAACACAAATAGTCTTGCTTGATTATTCAGAAGTAACTGTGAATGTATTATGGAAATTGCACCAGTTATGTTTAGTCCTCTAAATAAATTAGTAAGGAGGAAAATATTGAGACTATTGCAGTTAGTAGCATGTTCTGGAAAATAAGGTGTGATCATATAGGCACTTATGATGAGACTGAAACCAGAGATAAGAAAGGTTCAAGAATGGCTTGTGTCTGCATGTGCTGTCAATACTATTAGTGGTTTTGGAGAGAGGGGTAACGTTTTGGAGTATGCTAAAAAAATGTAATTGGACTCTCTCCACTTCAACTATTTGTTTTTAAGAAATAAGGACCTAGAATTATTTTCAGATTAGAAGATTCAACATGGAGGAATGGGAGAACCTGGAACAAGCATCAAAACGTCAATGCAAGGGATTGCTGAAGATATATTATAAATTGCTGCTCAAATACAATATTAAATCTTGTCTATATTGAATAACTGTTTTCAATAAAGTAACAGTTTTCAAAAGTTGGGAATGGCTATGAAGCCTTCTCTGATCAATATATACTACTTTTAGAGCAGATTTGTAGCTCGGGTTGTGGGTGTTGAGGTTGGTTGGCTCGCCGAGCTGGTTTGTTGTTCCGCAGACGTTTCGTTACCGTGCTTGGTAACATCCTCAGTGCAGCCTCTGATGAAGCGTCGGTGTGTTTTCCCGCCTGGCATTTAAACTCTGGGGTCCGTTGCGATGGATTGCCTCACTTCCGGGTTCATACATTCCACTACGGAGGAAACCCAGAAGTGAGGCAATCCATCGCAACGGACCCCAGAGTTTAAAAGCCAGGCAGGAAAACACACCGACGCTTCATCAGAGGCTGCACTGAGGATGTTACCAAGCACGGTAACGAAACGTCTGCGGAACAACAAACCAGCTCGGCGAGCCAACCAAACTCAATATACTACTTTGCTGGAGACATTAATTTCAGTATTTTCAGTAAAACACAGAGAATTTTGGAGAAATTCAGCAAGTTTGGCTGTATCTGTATAGACAGAAACATGGTTAATGTTTTGAATCCAATATGACTCTTCTTCAGAACTTAATTTCAGTATTATACTGATATTATAAATAAATGTAAACTTTTGTATCTCACAGCTTTCCAAATTTGGATATCAGTGAAAATTGGAAACTTTTGAAAATGAGTACTAGAAGTGATATGTTCCTGACCTCAACTAACTACAGGCATTTGATTTTACACGCACAACAGGCAGGATTTTGGAACCTGATGCCTTTCTCTTTGTTTTTATTCAAGAAAACTGATTTTTAAAACTTCCTTTGAAATAAATCTATATTTCCTTGACTGAGAAAACTTAAAATAGTTATCAGTCTGTTACATCCATAAGTAGCACGCACAGAAGAAAATGATTAAAGAAGAAAATCAGAACTCAAAGATTTCATAAACCCCAAAGCTGCCACAATAATGAACATTCCAGTTGTTTATCTAATAGATTTGGAGATATAGGAAGCAGTAAAACACTTCGCAATTATTGAACACGAAAAAAAGTTAACATTGCCAAATCCAAATCTCGTAGCACTTCAAAGATTTGAAAGTTGGTACGCCACAAATATTCTTTTCTCGCTCAACTGTGATATTTAAACTGATCATTAATATAACCAAAGGCAACAAATAAACGGTTGTTGAGTTTTCATCCTCTCACATTTTCATAGCCATTCACTTTTCAAAATTATTGGCACTAAATTCTGGAATTATTCAAGTGTAACTCACATTCAGTTTTGCAGATTGAAATCTTGCTAGAATTATTAAATTTACAACAGACATTGAGTTACTCATATGTTTTGTATGTCCTGCATGAAGTCAACATTTTGGATGTTTAGCATAATGACTTACATGAAAGTGTGCAAAATGTCAACAGTGCAGATGAAGGAAGATAGATATCATAAACAGAAGGATATATGCGGAATGATTCAAAATAATTTACAAACTATATTATGACAGCAGAGTAGCGGAAATTGTAAAGGAAAACTAGAAAAGTGCACAAAATAATACATTATAGATAAAAATACAATTGGTTTCTTTAACCGTATAAACAAGTACATACGATACAAGAAGTTTACATTATATCAGATATAGGAATACCAAAATAGATGCATTTCTAGGTACCCAGAGATACTAGGCTCCATTAATATATATTTAGAAGTGACTGGTATTTAAGCTTTGTTCTATGACTTATTGTTTGTACATTTTTAGAAACTGAAATTGCATGTTGCCCAGTAGAATAATAACAGAAAATAACACATATAAATTGTGCATAATATTTTAAAAATTTATTTTCTAATTAACCTGTTGTTATTACATACCTCTGGAGTAGGTGGGACTTGAACACAGGCATCCTGGTTCAGAGGAAGGGGCATTACCACTGCAGTACAATTAGCTTTCTCTGAACATTACCTAATATTGAGTAACTTAATCTTAGTTTTCCTTTACTCACCAGAACTGATGCACACCGATTCTTAGCTTCACCTGAGGCTAGGCATTATCAGCATGATCATTTAATGCTAACTGTTGTAAATTCTAGATTTGAGCAATGACTTTATAAAGCAATCTGGCCAAAATGACTGTTGATCTGTTTCATTCAGATCTATTCAGAAACAGCTTCATAAAGTTGTAATATTTTCTGAATATTCAATGGATAAAAGTACTTCATATTTTCAAGATTACTTAAATTAAAGAGCATATGAATCATAAAATTATCTTAAACAGATCAATATTTTGTAACCTATAATCTTTTTAATTTTAAAGAGATAGGGCTCTCCTTGTAAATATAATCCGAATTTAAAAATATCATGCTTATGATCTCCTATGCAGCAAGTAAAATAACTGAGCTGTTCACCTGCTCCTAAGTGGCTGAATGCCAACACTGTCTGCCCTTTGAATCAAGGAGCGCTGAGTGGTACAGGCTGTGTGAAAAAAGGTGACTAAAGCTAAATAAATTCCTTAAAGTAATTTGCAGAATAAATCTTCTTCATGCTCTATAAAATGCAAAAAACATTTTCAATGTAAGGCATTGATATTCCTCAAACTTACAGTAATTTATAAACTTATGCTTTCAGTATTGTTGGACATTTATGAAAGCTTCTAGTATATATTACAAGAGATCAACAGAAAAGCTGAAAATGCACTTTTGTTACCTTTACTGGCTAACGACAGCTTGCCTCTTTAGACTGTAGCATCTTTTTATATATGTAATTCACGTTTTTTACTATATGTCTGCAATTTACCCAATGAATTAGGATGTTGGTTGGCCTAAAAGTCTCCAAAACATTACTAGTTTATTTCAAACTTGAATGTTTTAAGTTTTCAAGTTAATGGACAAAACAGTGATTGGTTCTGTTTTGTCTTTTTATTTCATTTTCATTCAATTGGAAGAACAATTTGAACACTGGGACAAGTGTA
Source organism: Rhincodon typus (assembly GCF_021869965.1). Lineage (NCBI taxonomy): Eukaryota > Metazoa > Chordata > Chondrichthyes > Orectolobiformes > Rhincodontidae > Rhincodon > Rhincodon typus. Next base: position 20,754,894 of record NC_063363.1, on the reverse strand, counting down.
TGCATTTTGGTCCATCTATTCCACAACTATATTAGTTATGGCAACTCTTAAACTTTTAAAATGGCAGTTCTTCTTTCTTCATGTTTATGATGCCTTTACTGCCCTAGTAAGAGAAAAGCAAGAGAGACAGAATGTATCTACGGAGTCTAAGGTTTCAAAACAACAACAGTTTGACTGTACTGAAGTAATCAATAACACCAAAACAGAAATTCTAAATACAAAATAAATTAGAACTATCCCAGCAGATAGGGAATTTTAGCTGAATCCAGCCCTGGCAGATGCAATAGAAATATCCATTCTCTAATCATCCCTGTTTGACAAGTTTAAAAACTTATCACAATCTCAATTCAATACCATAAAGTATAACAAATGAAATAAGGAATAAGCCAATACAGATTTGTTCATGATTATTTCTGAATAGCCAGGCTTTATCTAATTTTAACTAATAATTTTGTAACCTATAACCTTTTTAATTTTAAAGAGATAGGGCTCTTCTTGTAAATATAATCCGAATTTAAAAATGTTTATATCAAATGTTTAAGACCAAACATTGACCATGACTGGACCTTAAGCTTCTATTCTAGGGAACACCAACATCTACAAGCTTCGAAAATAAAGTGCAGGATAAATTATAAAATATGTGTATCCAATTTAGTTATTATTTCATAGCCCTTGATCTAAGCCTTATTTGATAACTGAAAGAAAATAATTATAAATGTTAGTGCTCCATAATTCATAATATAAGTAAACAAACACATCAGTTTGAAAAGACTACATCAAGGTAGTGTATTGAGTTATCATATTTCCTTTTATCCCTAGGTACAAACTTTAAAATAGCCAATATTGAAGGCAAAAGTTCCTTCCTGTCTCTCTGACCACTCTAATGCCTACAGTCACACAACACCAGATTACAGTCCAACAGGTTTATTTGAAATTACAAGCTTTTGGAAGGTAGCCCTTTTGTCAGGTCACATGACATGGAATCAGCCTCACCAATTTGACCCAAATCCTTAAATACATAAATCCACAGCACAAAATGACCTATAACCCAGCAGTGTACGATCAGAGAAGATTTTCTTTCTATCCAGTTCAAGGAACAAATATCATTCAATTACCTCTTAACAACTGTTTCAGATGGGAGTCAAATTTCTCAGCCATTAGTTTTGAACATGTCTAGCAAATTTGTTAGGCAAAATCTCCTAGCTACCATACATATGTGGGTGATTAATTATCCTGGCTTCCACAATGCTTCCTCAGAGTTCACTCAATCATCTGTAGTCATCTAAGCCTTTGTTAAACTCCCTTTTAAAATTGATTAACCAATCCACTCCTCAGGCATTACTCCCATTTCTAATGACTCCCATTTTCCATCAACTTGAACTAATGCAAAACTTTGCTATTTGTATCCTAATTCATACAGTTGTTTTTACCCATTAATCTTGTGGTTGCTGACCCATATTGGCTCCTGAGTTGGTAATGCCTCAATTTCAAAATTCTTGTCTTTGTTTTCAAATCCCTCTGTGACTTATCTCTCCCTAAACTCAGTAACTTCCACTATCCCTACAACCGGAGAGATCTCGACTTTCTTCCAACTCTTGAATGTTCTCTGGCAGCAATGCTTGCAGCTCCTAGACTGGAGGTTTTGGAAGTTCTTTCCTAAACCTACCCTCTTTGAGGTGTCTCTTGAAACAAATCTCTGATTTAGCTTATAGTCATCTATCCTGATCACTTAACGTATCCTATCACTTTGTGACTTGGTGTCAAATTTTGTTCGAGAAGGGTGAAGCTTAACCCTACTTGCCTTGGCAAGTTTTATGATTAAAGGTGCTGCCATATGAATGGAAGTTGATGTTCCTGCAGCAATAAAAGGAGATGTCTGAATTAACAAAACAAATTTTGCATAAAGTTGATTGGTTGTGGTGCCTTGTCTTCACTTAACCTAGCCAGTACATCAGTGATTGCTTTATTGAAATTTTTATTTCTTTTAGTAATTCCTCTGACTTTATACTTGACACCTGTGAAATCCAACAATAAAAAGCTTTTAATTAAAAAAATCCCTGCTATCCTAATCTCAGTTTCGACTTTACCTCTCTGGCCTGTTCCTTAACCTTTCAGCTCACCTTTAATGTGTCTCAACACTCCACGCCACACATAGCCTATTCCATAATTATTGGTCTTTTCTTTGCCCTTGTTTCCTAAGTCATTTCCATTATTGTCCACATTGTCTTTTTTTTAATGTTACCCTTCTTTATAATTATGTATCTATTCTATAACCTTAGTCATTCTAACTTTCTGGGAAATGATTTCTGTATGGTGGGAAATAGCAGAAGATCATTCGAGGGAATAGAGCTGTATCGGATGTGTGTCACTTTCCAGCATCACTGAAAAATCCAGGTCAGAGGAATTACTTCTTCTGCTGCCCTCATTATACCATTATTTTTAACATGGGTGCCATGTTCCTTCATAATTCCTGCTAATTTGGTGTCTCAGACACTCGCTGGGAGGAATTTTCCCAGGCAAGGGGAGGTCAATTTGTATGCTTGTGGGCTTGTCAATGGTCAAGGGGAGTTAAATCCCCTGATAATAACATTGAATCAGGAACCTAACATCACTCCATCTTGTTCTACATTTCACCTAGTTGGTTTTCAAGAAAAGCCAAGGAAGTTATTTAAGTATCCAAATCACTCTATAAATTATGTTTTAACTAAGGGTTCTGCATTTAACAGGCAGCAAGTGGTCCTGATCAGTCGGCAACTCATCAGGGTCACCAAAGTGGCTTCTTCAGTGATAATGACAGACTGGAAAGCCATTGATCTGTGAAACTGAAGAGCTCGCACCTCTGGTCAGATGAGAGGTTGCTGCTCACAACATTGCTTTGAATGAGCACTTTCTGTACTCAACAAGTTATTGCCAACTTCTTGAAACCACTTCATCTGCCATGCACTACATCATTGACTTTCCTCAACATAGCATGGGAGCAGCTTATGCAACTCTACCCTGCACATTTGAAGCCAAGCAAGGGCAGCAGCAAAAAAATACCACGACCAGCACCCTTCCGTTTCCTCCATCACATACTGCAGTGAATTGCCATTGACAATCAGCTCCTAGAAGGTGAAATAGGATCTACAGCTGGTGGATCAGCTCTCCTGATATCTCTAAGCACCATTACTACAGGGAGATCAGACAGCTGTTGACATCAGCAGCCTCCTGCGATTTGGTATCCTAGAGGGCCAGGTAGTCCTGCACGCTACTGGTCACCAACGTACCTGTCGCTGTGAAGTCATTGCTATCTCCATCCCCTCACCCTATCTCTGACACTCCCTGAGGTTGTGTGCTCTCCCTCTTAAAAAGACACAGTTACGAATTTTAAAAATAGCATACGTGGGTAATGGGGAAAGGAAAGGACAACTTTTGTGAAGTGAGAATACAAGGCTGCGAAAGATCAAAAGCCTGAAGGTGTGCGAGAGTTGGCTGCTCAGATGAGGTCATGAGGTATCTAGAGAGAAAACAGTAAGTGAAATTGCAAGGAAATTGTTCTGAGAAGCCTTCCGGAATAGAATGCCAAAAATTGTTAGGATATTGTACTTAAAATTGCTACGTTAATGACTTTCCTACTTTTCAGAGGTCATAAACCCTCTTAATGTCCTATCCCCAGGTTAGAGGCCACATTTCTGTTGCTGAGTTTATCAGTCACTTGCATCACTGCATGGTTAATTAAACAGGTTTTCTTCTTCCTCCTGTTCTTGGAAAAAGTCACTGCACTGCAGTCCCTCATATTCCACAGCAGGGCTTCCATCCAAGAGTGAGAGATCCAAAAAGTAACCTTCTCGGGTCTCCACTCCTTCCTGTAATTGCTGCAGCCTCAAACATTTATGTGCAGATGATCTATTATAATCCTTAGTCTATCCAGCACCTGCAGTTTCTGATTGGTCAAGAATCCAGAGGGGGAATGCTAACACTATAGCTCAGTGAAAGGCCACTGGAGAGTTCAATGGGTTTTCCACTCACTACCACTGGTCCGTGTGTTGCAGCAGAGGCAAAGATGAAAAGCTTCAAACTGACATTTAATAAACGAGCTTGCAGAGAAAAATAAATCAGTTGTAACTTAGTTCCACTAAACTACATAAAAATATTAACTAGTCTGAGAGATGTGCCTTAGATCAAACAACATTTGTTTAAGGCAGTGATCTGTAAGTGCAGACATTGTGCAGCAAGTGGACTTGCTTCATAACAGACAATGCGAGGTGCTACTCAGGGCACCCTTTTACATCCAAGGCAGTTATACCAGTTGTTTGACATTCACCCTTTATTTATATGATGCCATACTAATGATTCAGGCTTCAGTCCGGGGTATCGACAACAGCAAACTGATGACAGAAATCCTGCCAAGTCACAGGTCTGGTGGTTGGTAGGATTCCTGTAATTTTGGGCCAAAATGTCTAAAGTTGATGTATTTTTATCAGAACAAGTTTCCCCTTTTCAGTGTTTATACCATTACCATAACTACCAGTACCTATATTATGTTTTTAAAATAATTAGTGTCCTAAGGTGTTTCACAGGAATGTTATCAAACAAAATCTGTCACCAAGCCCCATAAAAAGACATTAGGCAGTTCAAAACAAGAGGCAACGTAGAGCAGGTGGAAAGGAATATCAGAGTGTAGAACCTTGGAGCCAACTGTACAGCTGTCAAATGGTGGAGATATTAAAATCCAGAATGTCCAAAAGGCCAGAAATGGAGAAGTGCAGGTAATTCAGAAGTTAACTGAGCTGGAGGAGGTTACAGAGAAAGGAGGGTGAGAGGCCCTGGATGAATCTGAAAAAAACAAAATAATTTTAAAACCAAGCATTTATTAATCAGGAGCTAATGTGGGTCATGAGGTTGGACATAAGCAGCAGTGTTTTTCGATGAGCTCAAAATGTGAAGAAAGCGAAATCTGGGAGACCTGTCAGGATTGCAATGGTATGGCTAATGCTCGTGACAAAAAAAGAACAATAATGAGGCATGCATTTGCAACTGAGTAGTTTTGGATGTTAGAAATATGGAAATAGGAGTCTTAATGAGGCATGTGTGTGTGTTTGAAAGTTCCTCACAAGTTTAAATATGACGCCTTAGTTGCACTTTTATGGTTCAGCCTTGGATAGTTGCAAGAAAGAGATGGAGTTGGAGTCTGGGGGAACGGAGTTTAGTGGTAGATAAAAAAGTCAATAGGTTTAGTATTCTCAACACTGAGTTGGGGAAAATTTCTGCAAATGCAGTACAGAATGTGAAACAGGTTGTATGATAACTTAGGTTTTGTAGGGAGTAGAGAAACAGAGTTTGATATTGTCAGAGCACACATAGAAACATTTTTTTTAAGCATGATGTCTCTAAGAAGAAGCATGTGATTGAAAAATGGGGCTGGGGTACAGTAAATACTACATTCTTTGGGGGAGACCAGAGTTAAAACTATAAGTGTGGGAAGAGAAGCTTTTGTGGGTAACTCTCCGGCTATGACTGGAAAAGAGTGGAACAATTGAGTGAAGTCCCACCCAGTTGTAAAACAGTACAGAAGCATTGAAGAAGAACAGTACGGTCAACCATGTCAAAGAATATATGTCAAGAACAATCAGAAGGAAGAATTTACATGGTTATATTCACATAGGCTATCATTTTGACATTGATAAGAATGGTTTCTAACTGTGGCCGGGTCGGAAATCTGAATGCAAGGATTCCATCATGAAATTATAGGAAAGTGTGGCATAAACTTGGGAGCAAACAGGCATGTTCAAGAACTCTGAAGAGGACTGTTGGAGATGGGACAACAATTTCTACAGTCAGAGAAGTCAAGTGTTGTTTTTGAGGACAACAGTGATGACAGCAAGAGGAGTCATGGGAAGTAGAATAGTGCTCAAGGGAAAAGGGGAAATTTTGCATAACCTCTAATATGCAATGCGGCATAGTCATAACATGTGGCCGATGTGGAGACTGGGAGAAAGGAATGATGTCTTTATAGGAAGTGGATTAAAAGCATAATTCAGATACTTATACTATTCAGTGGCTTGAAACGGTGTTACTGAAACGTCTAACTGGGAGATAGGAAAAGAAAAGTCATGAAGGAACATCAAACCATGATACACCACATTATTTGTAGTGCATAAAGTCAGAACCAAAGGAAAATGTTTCAGCCCACCTGTCAACATGTAACAATCCAAAATATGTACCACAACATTAGCTATTAACCCAGTGAGTTGAGAATTCATTTTGCAGCTTTCAAAATAACATGTTTTCTCCACACTTAACAGCTGTGAAAAGTTGTGAAAAAATAATGAACAGTAATGTTGCAAGTAGAAACTTACTAAATCATAGACTGTGAGCATTAAACTCTGAAGGGTATCAGTTCACAACGAGTTGGTCTGACAGAATAACACATTACCAAAAAATAACATTAGTGAAGATCAATAGCACTATCTTTAACAAGACACTATTTCCTGTTCTAACCACGCATTAGCATCTCTTCATTATTTGGAAATGGGCCATGGGGTGGAGAAAGACAAGAATTCTGATGTAAATTAAGGCATTGTAATTACTGATCTCCATGGTGCAGCTGAATAGATGGATAGCTATTGGGGTTAAGAGTCTAGGCAGCCATTACTATGATCTATTTTACCACCCGGAAAACCTTTCTATTTCATCAAAACATGCCTACGTGATTTTGATATTTAATAGCTCTGCGTACAAGGACTTCATTTGGGTTTGTGTGAAATAAATACAATTTTCCATAAAACTCAACAGTGGATTTATAGATCAACACAGTTGAATAACTTAATCTAAATAACTAAGAGAATAATTTATATTTTAAACAGTCTTTTCAGATGTAATACAATATAAACTGTGTCTGCTTTGCATGGCGATAAATCTTTCCCGTTCAACAACGAATCTAGGTTATCCCTACTTATTCTATCACTGCACAACCGCCTACTATTTTGAAGAATGAAACTTATTTTGAATAGGGCTTTCTCATTTTTCTGAAGAAGGGTCCAGACCCGAAACATCAGCTTTCCTGCTCCTCTGATGCTGCCTGGCCTGCTGTGTTCATCCACCTCCACACCTTGTTATCTCATTATCTACTGGTTAATGAATAAAGGCATACACACATAAAATATGTTTAAACTGAGAAACTGTGTGCTAATATATAAGGTATAGAACTGTATTCAAATTGCATGCATTCTGTAACAAATACAGAAAATGATGGGGAAACTCAGCAGATCTGGCTTGCATCTATACAGAGAGAAACAGAGTTACTGTTTCATCAGAACTGAAAATATTCTGTTTGTTGCCAACATCACATAACAACAGAAAATGCAAGACGGATTTTAACTTGAGGCAGCATTGATAGAGCTGAAAACAGTAGAACATCTGAAAAAAAGACACATTTTGATGCACTTTTGTCTTGTACTCATTAGGATTGTCAATTGGCTTTGTAGTGTAGCACGCATGCACGTTTTGCATGTTACTTGTTGTGATAACCTCTATAAGGCCCATGAGGAAGCACTAATCAATTTCCGTGTGGAGCGTGTCGAGTATAAGGTCACTTGGTATTAGCAGTGGCAACAGGCAAAAAAAAGCAAACTCACATACTGATCTGTTAGCTCAAATGGTTAGCATGTGGTTCTAGAAATGCTTAAGTCATGGGTTTAATTCCCATCAATGTGTTCTCATTTTTTTTAAATTGGTGGTAGTTATTAGGTTAAAAAAAGTCAAGGTGATTTTTGGCGATGGGAAGGTCACTCAGTTGTGCATAATGGTACTTCTGAGTATAAAACAAAAATAAAGAAAAAAGTTAAAGCAAAGCCTTAAGAGAGAGGTGGGCACTGCAGGGGATACAGTGCTTATTTTCCCATTGAACTCCATTTGATTTAGTCCTTTTCCACTCTTCCTACCCCTCATCCATCATCTTTGATAGTTTGCATTGCCCGTAATGGGCTTTGCTTGTAAATACTCAACGGGCTACATGGGTGTTTTTACTGGTGGTGGTTAATAGTTTACAAACAAAACAGTTATGGCAATTTTGGTAGTGGGAACGTTGCTCAATTGTGTGTGATAACACTTCTGGGTAGAAAGAAAAGCGATAAAGCAACCCCTTCTGAGTAGAAAAGGAAAGACAATGCAAACCCCTCGGGGCTTCTGTGGCATGGTGGCAGTATCCCTAGCTTTGAGCCAGGAGGCCTGGTTCAAGTCTCACCTGTTTAAGAGGTAAGTAATGACATCTCTGAACAGGTTGATTTGGAAAAAATAAATAAAAGCAGACCCTTTACTGGTGGTGGTTAATAGATTTTAAAAATTCTTTTGGTGGCGGGAAGGGCACTCAGTTGTGCGTAAAAGCACTTCTGAGTATGTTAAGAAAAGAAAACTAAAGCAGATTATCTTGGGCAGTCTTGTGGCACAGTGGTAGTTTCTCTACCTCTGATTTAGGAGGCTTGGGTTCAAGTCCCACCCACTCTAGAGTTGTGTAAGAACATCTCTGAAGAGGTTGATTTATTTAAAAGACAGACTAAGCAGACTCTTCACACCTTAGCATGCTTATTTGTCACTAGATGGCAGGGATCCCCAGTGGAGGGCTCTCGTTGTGGGAGTCGTCACATTTTTCATCAAGGAGCTGAGTTGGAGGATATTGCATGCAGCAGTGCCTTATAACCCCAGACTGTGGCAGTTCATGAACTTCCAGCCCTACTGTTTATTTTGCAGCACTGTGCAGTCTATGGACCATGCTTTTATTGGTTGTGGGCAATTGCAGCCCCTTTGTTATTTGAAAAATCTTTTGCATTTGATTACACTTCAGCCCAACGTTCTTGATCTTTGAGCACCCGATGTGGAGGAGTGTGGGCAGATCAGAGGACCTCCTCGTGGGTCCGCTCCTGCGCCTGGCCAGGCTAGCAATAAACAGGTCCAGGCAGCGGAGGGTGGTCATATCTGCCAACTGCCTGACCCTCTTCTGTGGTTACATTTGTACCCAGGTGTTCTTAGAGAGGGAGCACATCGTGTCCATCAATGCCCTTTATGCCTTTAAAGAGAGGTGGGCGCCACAGGGGATACAATGCTTTATCTCCCCTCCAACTCCATTTTAATTTAGCCCTTTCCCTCTCTCCCACTGCCCAGAATGAGCTTTGCTTGTAAATACTTGATTGGCTACACAGCTGATTACTGGTAGCAGACAAAAGAAAAACAAGGCAGAAAAAAAGCCTGTGATTTGGTGGCCGGAAAGACGCTCCGTTGTGTCTGACCACACTTCTGGGTACAAGGAAAAAAAATTTTAAATATATACATCTATATATAAAAGCAGGCCCCAGCATATTAAAAAAAAACAGAGATAAAGCAGACCCTAGTGGGTGATACTGGTTTAGAGGTAATGTCACTGGACTTATAAACAAGAGGACCAAAGAAATGGCCCACTAGCTGAAAAGCTAAGATGGTTAGAGCATGATACTAATAGCACAAAGATGATGGTTTCAATCCCCATGCTGGTGAATCCTACAGGCTTTCTAATTAATACTTCCTCATTTTAACAGAAAAGTGAACCTCAGTACATTAAAAAAAAAGAGACCTTGTACTGGTGGTGGCTCGTAGTTAGTAGTTAAAAAGAAAAGTCACGGTGGTTTGGTGGCTGGAAAGTTGTTTGGTTGTGTAATATCACTTCCGATAAAGAAATATACAGCAAACCCTCAGGGACTGTAGTGATGCAGTGGCAGTCCTGAGCAAATAGGTCTCTGGTTCAAGTTCCACCTGCTCCTGAGTTGTGTAACAATGTCTCCGAACAGACTGATTAGAAAATACACAAGATATAAAGCAGACCCACTCCCCTGCAACTCCATTTTGATTTAGTCCTTTCCCACCCTCCCTACCACTCCCCCCGCTTCTGATGGTTCACAATGCTTATAATGGGCTTTGCATGTAAACTTCTAATTGCCTGCATGGGTGAATATTTGTAGTGGCTAATAGTTAAAAATAAAAAAAATGTCACAGTGAATTGGTGGTGGGAAAATTGTTTGTGATAACATTTCAGATAAAAGAGTAACGCAGAACCTCGCCCACTAGTAGTCTGATCTCATCTGGTCTCAGTAACTAAGGCGTGGCTAGTATTTGGTATTATGAGAACACCAGGTGCAGTACTGAGTAAGAATCTTATGGCACAGTGGTAGTATGCCTGCCTCTGAGCCAGGAGGTCTGGGTTCAAGTTCCACCTGGTCCAAAGGTGTCTAACAACATCTCTGAACAAGTCTGCTATAAAACAGACTCAGGGATGGGTTTGCAGAACCAAGCTGGGACTAGCCTATGCACACCACAGGTAGTGGCACTATTCCAGTGTCTAACAATAAATGGTGTTCCTTTCCAGTTGGGCTTCTGAGTTCTTACACTTATATTCATACAGAGGGGTCTATTCTTTGGAAGCAGAGAAAATATGTTCAAGCACTGTATCTGTTTCAGCTTGACAAAATAAGTGACAGTCATTTGCTGCTACATTTCTCAGGGTAACGCCTTGATTACAATCAAATAACTAACTAACCGAGTTAGTTTAAAATTTGAGCAAAGTCTCACAGTTAACTGTCAATTATCATCAACATTTTCCATGGCAAAGCCTCTATTGATCAAAGCCCGCTTTCCAATCAAAAGAACTCCATGATTTAAATATTTACAATTAAATAAATTATAATATTGTAATTTAAATATTGGATTTCCCCTTTAATTCATATGCTTGCTAATTATCCTGATGATTGCAAGATGAAAAGCTACACAAAAAACTTACCTGTGAGCAATACTCAAGTTCTGTACTTCTAAACAGCTATAAAAATACATATGCTTTTTCCTTTTTTGAGATTCCATCTCTCAATCGGATTTATCTTAAATTAATCTTGACATTCCAAGATCAATTAGAAACAAGGAGAACCAAACAATTCAATAGGGACCACAAAAGCCCTCTGGGTCTGCTTCTCTTTTTAAAATCAACCTGTTCAAGAGCTGCTACTGGATTAAATAACACACAATGTACTATTCTCCTGAAATAGAGTTGTACTCTATACCACTTCAAATTCAGATTGTCATTAAATAAGGAAAGATTTGAGTCAATTAAATTTCAATTAATTTTTAATTAACAGGTTGGAATGCGATTTTCAGTTTCAGATCTTGAAACTCGGATTCCATTGCAGCACTAACACTGAGCACAATGTTCTGTGAACTACAAGCAGATTTTAACTCAGAGTAAGATTGCATGCCCTTTCATAAACATAGAAGATAGGAGCAGGAGGCAGCCATTTGGCCCTTTGAGCCTGCTCCGCCACTCTTCACAATCATGGCTGATTGCCCAACTTAATAGCCTAATTCTGCTTGGTGCCTATAACGTTTGACCCCATTCTCCCCAAGTGCCAGACCTAATCACCTCTTGAATATATTCAATGTTTTGGCATCAACTACTTCCTATGGTAATGAATTCCACAGGCTCACCACTCTTTGGGTGAAGAAATGTCTCCTCATCTCCGCCCTAAATCGTCTACCCTGAATCCTCATACTGTGACCCCTTGTTCTGGACACACCCACCATTGGGAACATCCTCCCTGCATCCAGTCCTGTTAGAATTTTATAAGTGTCTATGAAATCACCCCTCATTCATCTAAATTCTAGCGAAAACAATCCCAACAAAGTCAATCTCTCCTCATACTTCAGACCCACCATCCCAGAATCAGCCTGGTAAACCTTCGCTGCACTCCCTTGAGAGCAAGAGCATCCTTCCTGAGGAAAGGAGACCAAAACTGCACACAATATTCCAGGTGTGGCCTCACCAAGGCCCCGTATAACTGCAACAACACATCCTTGCTCCTGTACTCAAAACGTGTCAAGGAAGCCCAACATTCCATTTGCTTTCTTTACCGCCTGCTGCACCTGCATTCTTGCCTTCAGCGACTGGTGCACAAGGATGCCCAGGTCCTGCTGCACACGCCCCTTTCCCAATTTACAGCCATTCAGGTAGTAATCTGCCTTCTTATTTTTGCTTCCGAAGTGAATAACCTCATATTTATCCAAATTACACTGCATCTTCCATTGACTTGCCCACTCACCCAATCTGTCAAGATCATGCTGAAGGATCTCTGCATCCTCATCACAGTTCACCCTCCGAGCCAACTTGGTGTCATCTGCAAACTTTGAGATGTTACATTTTGTTCCCTCATCCAAATCATTAATACATATTGTGAATAGCTGGGGTCCCAGCACCGATCCCTGTGGCACCCCATTAGTTACTGCCTGCCAATTTGAAAAGGAGCCATTAATTGCTACTCTTTGTTTCCTCTCTGCTAACCAGTTTCCTATCCATCTCAATACATTTCCCCCAATCCCATGCGCTTTAATCTTGCATATTAATCTCTTACGTGGGACTCTGTCAAACGCTTTCTGAAAGTCCAAATACATTACATCGACTGGCTCCCCCTTGTCAACTCTGCTAGTTACATCTTCATAGAATTCCAACAGATATGTCAAGCATGATTTCCCCTTCATAAATCTATGCTGACTCTGTCTGATCCTGCTACTGCTTTCTAAATGGTCTGCTATGAAATCCTTGAGAATGGATTCGAGAATTTTCCCCACTACCAATGTTAGGCTCACCGGTCTATAATTCCCTATTTTCTCTCTACCTCCCTTTTGAATATTGGAGTGACATTAGCCACCCTCCAATCTGCAGAGACTGTTTCAGAGTCTATAGAATCCTGGAAGATGACCACCAATGCATCCACTATTTCTAGAGCTACTTCCTTAAGTAGTCTGGGACGTAGATTATCAGGCTTTGGGGATTTAATCGGCCTTCAATCCCAACAATTTTCCCAGCACCATTTCTTCACTAATATCGATCTCCCTCAGTTCTTCCCTCTCACTAAAACTTCCATCCTCCAACAATGCTAGAATCTGATTTGTGTCTTCTTTTGTGAAGACAGAACTAAAGTATGTATTCAGTTACTCATCCATTTCTTTGTCCACTATTATACATTCCCCGTTTCTGTCTATAGGGGATCTACATTTGTCTTTACCAATCTCTTTCTCTTCACGTACCTAAAGAAACTCTTAGTGTCAATTTTTATGTTCCCTGCAAGCTTACTTTCCTTCTCTATTTTCCCCTTCTTAATAAATCCCTTGGTCCTGCTTTGCTGAATTCTAAACTGCTCCCAATCCTCAGATTTATTATTTTCCTTGGCCAATCTGTATGCTTCTTCCTTGGATCAGATCCTATCTCTTATTTCCTTTGTAAGCCATGGATTGGCCCTCTCATCTATTTTGCTCTTGCATCCTTTCCTGCACTATGTAATGTCCTGATATACAATGTTAATCAGTGTTGTTTTGGAGCCACGAATCCTATGTGTTGTAAATGTTCAGAGAAGTCAGAGATGATTAGTTACTTAGGTTTCGTTATCTTTTTAAAAACTGTGAAGGTAATGTCAGTAAAAATAACACACTGGGGAAATTATCACATACTACATTGCAGTCCTTAAGTGTTTATCTGTTCATTCCAAATGATCAGATTTCCCAGTTTTCAACAAATATTTGATTGACTCTGATGTTTGACAACACAAAAATATGCACTGGATGTACCATTTTGAATAATATATCAAATCTCCTATAACATTAGTAAAGCACGTCAAGTATGTGAAGTACAATTTCAAATAATTCAGGTAGCTTGCATACACGAAATTTAAGAAAACGATACCGGTACAGTCTACATTAAATTTTGGAATTAACAATTTGATTTAACCTTAGCAGCCAGTATTTTTTCTTTCGATTGAAGAGATCAAACAAAACATATTCATCTTTCTGACAAATTTACTGCATAACGGATTGAAATAAATGCAAGTAATAAATACTCAATGATTAAATTCAGTTTCTGACCAGTACATTTTATGTTACCTAAACATAAATTTTAAAGCATTGTAAATTGACTTATCTCATTGCTGGTAATTACAAAAGGGGCTTGCTGCATTTCAACATGTTTCTCCTCTACGTTAAATTTAGCAAGATGACAAGATTACTGAGGAGTATCAGTGCTTGCAGTGCAGATGTAATGTCGACTCAAGCACACTAATGAATGCTCTGCCTACAAACCTCAAATTCAATAAAGCATCACTAACAACAATGATATGAGCATTTCCGTTTTCCATGATGTAAATATAATTAGTCTGGATTGAGGTTAATATTGTATGCCAAATTGTAGACTTGGGTGTGGATGTGCATCCATTAGAAACTTGTTGGAGATTGTCTCAAACACACTTCCAACCAGGAAGTTGGCATTATCTGAGTTCAGACAGTATTGATGGTCAAGTAACAGAGACTATACTATTTGATTACAGCACTCTATTGCTGAAATTTGTTCTTCTCAAATATCTAAATTCAGATCAAGCATTTAATTATCATTACTAATACAACCAATAGATAAATACAAACCTTTCATCAGATAAACACTGAGCATTAAGATCCTTACAACTGCACAAATATTCACCCTGAACTTCATGTTTCTATTATTTTGATGAATAGATTTCCAGCACCAATATACCTTGCCTTAGTAGTACAAGGTCACAATCTAATGTACAGTCCATCAAACCTACTATGTTGCACACTGAAATAAACTTCAAATTCCACTTTCCATTATAAAGATAAAGCAACCACTTACCCAAACCTGTCGGTAGCACTGTCTGACCTGAAACAGAAATAACAAAACATTTAAAAAAGCACGGTTCAAAAAAAAATACAGTTGTACATCATTAGCTTACTTATCTTGACTTTTTAAATTAATGTCTTAGATAGCTCAGTGAATGATCAATAATCATTCAACTGATTGGCAACATAATACCAATTAGAATTCTACTTAAATTGTATGAACTAAAATGTTAATTTTAAATACAAAATCAGTAATGTTGATCAACCAAAAGCAACAAAGAACGCTGTTTCAGACTCTTAAGGAAACAAGAAAATTGATCTACTTTTGAAAGCTGCCAAAAACCAAATACCACACTGACTTCTCAATCATTAACAATATTTCAACAGCTCATGTGGCACAACATACAACAAGAATACATATGAAAATAACAACAAATTTTGTACTCATGCCAATTTGATGATAGAGGGCAAGGAGATATTTTTCATATCTGAATGTCAAGTCACATGGTTATTCGTGGCTTGGCTTTCATTCTTGTGAATTGTGAATTGCATGTGCATAAACTCAGTTTTATTTCTTAGCATAGTTTTCCCACTTGCATTACAATGGAATTACTGAAAGTGGTGACACCTACCCATCTAAATGTAGAAAGTGCAAATCAATTTAAAATAGGACAAGTTAATTGTAAAAAATATTCGCATTTTTATATCACAGGATGTTAATTAATAATAAGGAGAAGAGAATGAAGGGTCTGTGCTGAAAAGAACATGAAGTTGTTCAAAAAAGTTCACTCCATGTAAATTAATTCCTATACCAAGTAGAACTCTCATCTGACTGCAGAATTCCAGTTTCTCAAAATCGTTTATTTTAGGTCTAATTCTTAGCCTGAGACTATTGCAACTGAAAATTTTCATTTTAGTGTACAGATTATGCTAATTATTTCCCAATAGCAGGCAGATGATGTGGAGGAGCCGGTGTTAGACTGACAAAGGAGTAATGCTCCGAAAAATTGTGATTTCAAATAAACCTGTCGGGCTATAATCTGATATCATGTGACTTCTCACTTTGTAGATAGTGGATAGTACAATCAACAGGCAACTTTAAGTCATACGTAAACAAGATTAAGTCATACATAAATATAACAGAAAAGAACTGAAGTTACTTACCAAGTACAGTGAATTGATGACTTCCATGTAAAAGCTAAGAATTTACTTCCAGACAGAAAAGAGCCAAACAAAAGGTGTTGAGAGATTTTTTTTAAACATAATGAAAAAGAAGCCCAGCACCTCTCAAAGAGTTATAATTTAAAAAAAAAATTAACTGGTGGTTCATTGCCAAGAACTACAGTCTATAAACTGTGGCCTTTTAACTATCAGTTCCTGTAATGACTGTCACAGAATTGCTGAAAGTCTAATGGCTGGAATTTAACAGATGTTAGCAGGCAAGGATTGCATGTCCAATGATTTTGGTTATCCCTTAGTCATTTAATGCTTAGCTAAATATGTGAGAATTCCAGTACTTACTCGGGCAACTCTTCCATTATAGAATACTGCTGAACATCTAATTGGATGGCAGCTCTATAGTCCTAGCAGTGCCACCTGGGAAAGCGGGTCCAGTTGAGTTTCTGACCAGTAGTAAGCCCAGGATGTTTAAAGCGGGAGATTCACTGATGGTCACAACATTGAATGTCAAAGGGTGATGGTTAGATTGTACTTTATTGGAGATGGTCATTATCTGGCAATTTTGTGTTGCAAATGCTACTTGCTATTTGTCAGTCTAAGCCTGGATATTGCCCAGGTTTTGTTGCATTTTCACTTGAACTGCGTAATAAGAGCTCACTGTGTACATGGTAACATACTAACACAGATAAAGGATTAGTTAGCTGGCAGAAAACAGAGAATAGGGATTAAGTGGGTCTTTGCTGGGTTGCCAAACTGTGACTGTTGGAGTAGCAGACCAGGCTCAAGGGGCCAAATGGCCCACTGCTGTTCCTCTTGTTTATGGATCAGTGCTGGGGTATCAAGTATATTCAATCTAAATCAATTATCGAATTGGATGTGGGGACAAAGTAACTTAATTTATTAATGATACCAGGTAGGTAAGAAAGTGAATTGCCAAGATGAGGCAGAGGATCCGCAAAAGGGATATAGATATGTTATTTAGGCAATTACAGAATATAATGTGAGGAAAATGTGAACTTGTGCACTTTGTCAGGAAGATTAGACAACCAGTATACTATTTAGTCAGCGGAACTCAGAGCCACGATATGATTTGCATGTCCTGATTCATGAATCATAAAAAAATTAGTTTGTAGGTAGAGTAAGAAAGCAACTTGAATACTGGTATTTATGGCAAAAGGGAATGGAATATGAAAATCAGGATGTTTCACTGTAGCTATACACGGCCTTGGTGAGACCACATTTTGAGCCATGTACACAATTTTGGTCTCTATTTGAAAATAGATTCCACAAAAGTAGTTCAGAGAAGGTTCATTTGACTTATTCCTGGAATGGAGATCTTATAAAGATAGACTGAGCAGATTGGACTAGTACTATTTGGAGATTAGGAGAATGAAAGGTGATCTTTTTGAAACATACAGCTCATGAGGGAACTTAACAGGACGGATTCTAAGAGCGTGTGTTCCCTTGTAGGAGAGACTAAGATTAGGGGACAGAGTTTAGGAATAAGAAGGTGGAGAGATATGGAGAAACAGAGAATATGATAGAGATGAGAAATCTTTTCTCTCAGATAGTTAGTAAGTCTGTGGAATTCCATTGCTCAGAAAGAGGTGGAGGCTGGGTCACTTAATTTATTCAAGGCTGAGTGAAATAGATTCTCAAAAGACAAGGAATAAAAGGTTGTGTAGGGGGAGGTGGGGGCAGACAGAACAGAGACGTTGAAAACACAATCTTATCAGCCACGATTGCATTGAACGATTGAGCAAATTTGAAGGGCCAAGTGGTCTACTTCTTTTCTTAAGTACTAAATTTCTAGTTAGATGTGCTTCAGCTAGAATGTGAAATCAACAAAAATAGTCAGCAGGGTAAAATGATTTTTTTTTTTTTAAGGGTGTAGGAGCAGATCCCCTGACCAGGGACAAAGTCTCAAGAGGCAGGCAGGATTCAGGCAAGTGTCAGACTTTATTCTTATTCAAGAAACAACCAGTTAAAGTAGGGAGAGAGCCAAAGACCTTCCCCAAAACTGGTGTTGACATGAGAACCCAGTTATTCCCTTAATCTACAGCTCAGTTTGGAAAAGAGATCAATGACACATTCTGATTTTTATAGTGAAATGCAGCATTTTTATACATTTTGTATAGGGCGGTACGGTGGCTCAGTGGTTAGCTATGTTGCCTCACAGCGCCAGGGGCCTGGGTTTGATTTCCCCTTGGGCAACTGCCTGTGGAGTTAGCACGTTCTCCCTGTGTCTGCGTGGGTTTCCTCCGGGTGCTCCGGTGTCCTCCTACACACCAAAGATGCACAGAATAGGTGGACTGGACATATTAAATTGCCCATAGTGTTCAGGGGTATGTAGATTAGGTGGGTTTGGGGAATGGGTCTGGTTGGGATGCTCTGAGGTTCGGTGTGGACTCGTTGTTTCCACACTGTAGGGATTCTATGAAAGATAATATATTGATAACTACATACAATATGGTCACTGTTTCCTTCCCCTTATTCTGCACACTCAATCCTACGAAACACCTAATCAATGATGGGCATTCCTATGGGCAGACCCAGGTTCCCATCATCTCATGGTGTTTAACAGACATTGTAATCTCCAGGTCTTGGGATCTTTCTACGCATTCTATTAATTCACATTCCAAAGTTACTGGTTATACTCCTTTGGGCGTGTCCTATACTTGATTATCTCTAAGGACTGCTTGAATTCTGTTATTCATTGTATTCCATGTGCTATCTCTATCAAATTCTGTTATTCCTCTCATATTTTCCACTGTCACAATTATATATTTTTAATAAACAAAACAGTTGGTAGTTACAATCTGCTATAAGATTCGTAATGTTAATTTCTGTCATAAAGTAAGTTATAAAGTTAGTTATAAAGTTATATAGCTACTTCTACTGTTAACACTTTTTAAACTAATGCGTTGCAAACAATCTATTTCCTGCCAGGCATCTTTTTAAAGATGAGGGAAGTGTTCCCCGCGACTAATTAACTTTCACATCTACGTTATATGTTTTCCCCCGAATGCTTCTACTATATATGTGGTTTTATATTTGTATCTATAATTACGTTGAAATCTATTTCTATGATTATCTGAAGAATCTTTAACTAGAATCTATTTCTTAAGACTGCAAATAACTTCAAAGAAATGACAAAATAACTTTAGCTGTTATTTCATAGCTTCATGATGAGTTAGGCTGACTGTCTCATGGACTAAGATTTACACCCCTTGTTCTAACCCCAGTGCTGTTCATCTAATGGGACAATGTATTCTCCTTAATGAGGCTGGAATCAATCACTTGTCGTATTTTAATGAACTTGTGTCCATCCTTAGGCATTCTCTTATCAAGCTGTCTCAGATGACTGTGTAGGGACTTCCATTTACCTTGGTGTAGCCCTGTTAGAAGGTACCATTATGTTTCACTTAATGCTGGAGCAGGATGTTTAATTCTGTT
Source organism: Rhincodon typus (assembly GCF_021869965.1). NCBI lineage: Eukaryota > Metazoa > Chordata > Chondrichthyes > Orectolobiformes > Rhincodontidae > Rhincodon > Rhincodon typus. The sequence goes on along the minus strand of NC_063363.1, from coordinate 20,735,589 downwards.
CTCTCTTGTCAGCCATTTTGTATCTTAAAAACATAGGCAGTCCTTGCATAGGGAAATCATGATATCATCTGAGAAAGGTGGCACTGTATAAATTTGATTGCTTTGGATACAACTAAGGCGTGATTTTTTTTCAAAAAAAAAACCCAAAATGTTTCTGGTATAGAAACAGGAGTTTAAATAGTTGTGCATGTTACAAAATAAGTACCTCAGATTTTTGCTATTTCTCCACCAACCCTTCATCTATGGAAGGAAATGACTTGCTCTGAGCTATAGCTCCAAAAGCATCAATAATCATTGATGCTCTGTCCACCAAGTATTTTTCTGAGACCCTTAGCGAAGTTTTACAAGCAGAAAATTTTGAAACAGTTCACTTCGTTTTTCTAATAAGAAACAAAAACTCCTCTAGTGCCCAATAAATTTAAAGATAAGGGAAGCATTCCCCATGACTAATTAACTTTCACATCTACGTTATATGTTTTCCCCAAATGCTTAGTACTCTGGTACAATTCATCACTGTCCAAATTGCAGAGAATTTTGGAATACCGTTCCTTTAAGACAATTACGCCCCCCCACCCCCCGCCCCAGCATTCTCTACACACAATGCGAGATTTAACGTAAATCTGTTGCAGCAGGAACCACAGTAGCTGGACCCACTTAATCATAGGACAGGCCACTCATTAATCTCCCAGCAGCAGCAAATCCTCCCTCAATTAACTGTAACTCGAAGTTAAAGGGGGCTGATGTGGAATTATTGCTTGATAGAGTCTGGATTCCAAGTAGGCTGATTAATGATCCAACTGACAACCATTATGCCTGAACCCACCACAATTTCATGGTGGTTCAGGAATTTAATTGGGCTGCATGGAATTCTCATCCTTTTAAAGGCCACCCAACAAACCCTTCTGGGTCCCAGTAAATATCATCATCTTTGAGTACAATATTCAATGATCCTCATTTTATTTTTCTCATCATAAGGCAAATAATGCAACATAACAGTTGCCTCTCATGGGTAATTCAGCAGAAATGCCTAAATTAAACTAATTTAGCTTCATGGTTCTGGTTTAAGGTTATAATCTAATGATGTTATTCATTTTTTGATGTCTATCAAATTACATTGCATAATTCCATGACCTACTTTCCAAGACCCTTAAATTAGTTTGCTTCTGTTTTTGGGTCCAGATTAAGGGCTATGACCAGCATGCACCTGAACCAGAAGTCCAAGTATTAATGGAAATGGGTCATCTGCATTATTTTGTGTGTTACTACCCCTGGATGTATTGATTGATTGGATACCTTTAATATCAAGCCAGTTGACTCTCAAACAACAGACCACTCTCAAGAGGTATGATTCAAGTCATGGGACAGGAATACGATTGTAAACTGTATCCCAGAAGCACTCTTGCTCCCCTTGAAGGGAGGGGTTGCTTGATAAATAAATAGTAGTCAACCTCAACAAGCTGGGGCATGCTGAAGAGACATGATTGGAGGCCCAACTTCAACACATCTGTTGCACGTTTACTTCCTCGTGGAATCATTCAACAGAAATTAGACTCAAATTTACACACTTAAAAAGCATGATATGCTTAAAATTGCTTCTCATCTATTTAACCAATGGCTGTACAGACTATCAGTATTAAATTGGTTTGCTTTTGTTAATTTTGTAGCTGAGGAATAGGCACAACACTTAATTTCTAGCCCTATAATATTTCTGACAGGGGACTTTGATTGTCAACCTGAGACTCAACAGGCAAATGAAGAATAGAATACCACAGCAAAGTAAAACTCTTTTCTTTTATAATTATCACGTTTTACCCACGGGTAAAAGTGTGGAGTGTGTATGGAATGACCTGCCAGAATAAGTGGTGGCAGCTGGTATGATTACAACATTTAAAAGGCATCTGCATGGGTATATGGATAGGAAGAGTTCAGAGGGATATGGGTCAAATGGGACTAGATTTACATAGGATATCTGGTCGGCATAGACGAGTTGGACCAAGCATCTGTTTCCTTGCTGTATATCTCTATGACTTTATATTTTTCCAGTGGATGTAAAACTATTTTAAAATCTATTATTAACTGATCCTCATGTCAAAATGATTTAAAGATACCAGTTTTCTTTATGACTGATATTTGATAAAATATTTTAGAACTTTGAAGTGAAGCTACTAGGAAACTTTAACATTTTAACAAGATCAATTGGGACTGCCATGAGCAGGAACTTGTAGCCTTATCATTTTAACTGTAAGTTGAACTTTGTACAAGCAATGTGAATTTCATACCAAATGTAAATCATAACATTATCCCCCAGTGCCATCTTGTGTTTAGACGTTCAAAAATTAGTTAGGCGGCTACACAAGTATCCATATTACCTGACTGAAACCAGTTTTGGGCTTTTTCCTAATCTGCAAATCAAGGTGCTAATTTGTATTTTACCCTCCCTCCTTGAAACTGGATAAAACTTGATTAGCCAAATGTTATGTACGTACTAACTGCTTTTTCCAAGTCTTTCAAAGAGGTCACTAGACACCACCAAAAATATCAGACTATGCAGACAAAAGAAGAATTTGGGTCAATGTAGTAGTAGCAAGTAGCCAATTGGTCCAATTAAATGCCAAATGCAGGGAGTGGTGGGACTCCCTCAGGATCATCCCAGCACTGTGGTGGATCCTGGCTGAGTATAGAACCTGGTATGGGGCCACTGGAGCCTCCAGTTCCTTGCCCATATGAAAGGGATGAAAAGCCACACCCAACATCAAAGTCAATATTTCAGAGGTTTCTCCTTTATTTTAATAGCCCTACCAGGTTTGGACCTTTTTTATAAGTTTTGGATTTTCATAGTCGTTATCTCCATTTTTGAGGTACATTCACAGTTCTTTAATCTCCTCAGCAACACCCACCTCCCCATAGCTGCAGACCTTCTGATTGGTCCTGGATCCACAAAAACCTGCCCATGTTCCTGAACTGGACAGCAACCTGGAGGTAGCTGGTTAGCCAAGCTTACGCTGCCTTTTTTTCCCCCCTGTAACTAGCTTCACTTCAGAATTTTTAAATATGGGCATCTGAATGACAGTAATGAGTGTAGCTTTGAACTGGGCACTGACAATTGAGTGAGCAGGAGAGTTAGAGAGGAGAGGAAGGGAATGCTCTTTTGCTGATTTCTACACCCTGTTGGAATGGGTTCTTGGTCTTTATTTTTAAGCAGTAAAGCAGCTAGCTGCTAGGTGAGTATCTGGTAAGTAGCTAAGGTCAATTTGATTCCTGACGTTCAGAATAGTATAGGACATCTGGAAATGTTGTTAATACAATAAGAAGGAAAATGAATAATTGGAAAAAAAAAATTAAGTAATTAATTAAAACACTTATAAAGACAGGACCCTCGGCATTAGTTCAGGGTTTTTTTTAAGAGAGCATCTCAAGGATGTATTTCCTGAGTAACCTGTGTCTGCAAGACTTCAGAGACAACCATTCATGATTTCCCAGAACCGTCAAAGGGAGTGACTTTGGAACATCCTAACCATTATTCTTTTGCCTTCAAATAAAACCCATTGACCAAAGTTTTCTTTTTTTTAAAAAGCAAAAATCTGCAGAGAAAAGAGTTTCTTTTATCTTTTCCTGAACACTGTTTGCATGTGTTTTTTCATGAAATTTCAATGGCTGAACATTTATATTCCTATATTACTGACTATACAATAACTAATTATTACATATTTTATTGAATAAGAGTTTTGATTTAATAAACAGTTAAAAATTTATTAGGAAATCTGGTTAATATTTTTGTTTTTAAAACCTGATCATAGATGAACTATTTAATTGGGTATATTAACAACCAGAAAAAAGTAATTTTATTTTGTATTGTGACTGATGCAGTGATGGTACTAGAACAATGTTGGTTGTAACTCAACTCTTCACTTGAAAAATCTATCTCTTCTTTAAATGTCTTCAATCAAGTAGCATCCAAAGAAAGCAGTCACAGCTGTTGGGAAAGCATCTTCTCTTTTTCTCGGTGGTCAGGAGCAGGAAAGGATAAACGCAAAGTGAGGCAAGGAAGAGGATCCAGGGGGCAGGAGCACTTAAGCTTTGGTTTTTGCAACTGTCCAATGAATTTGAGGTTCGGGGAGCTTGTTCGGATAAGAGGGAATGCTGCAGGGTGAATGAGCTAACCAGTCATAGGACCTTGGTAAAGGAAGCCATTGATGTCATCAACATGGCGGCAGAGTAGGGATCCTGAGCTGCAGCTCATTCACTGACCAACAATTATTTTTTTAAAATCTTCTTTCCTTGACTTACCTCTTTTCCTGAGATTGGATGGCGTCAGAGGTGGCAGGGAATCCCAGCATGGACGCGAGTGGACCCAGTGTGGACCTTGGGACAGTAGCAATTGAGCCACTACTTACTTTTCAGGGGTGAGCACGGGATCTGGCATTGGAATTGGCAGCTGCTACATTGGCAGAGGTGAGGTAGGCCCAGCTAGGAAAGATGGCACCTGAGGATCAGCGACTTTGTCAGTGGTTGGGACTGGTGCTGGCAGTGGCGGAGGGATGGCACTGCAGGCATCATTGATGATGAGCTGACTCAGGACTGATGGGCTCTCTTTAAGCTTCCTTTTTCTTATTCTTAAACTATTCAAACTAGCACCAGATCATGGCGACAGTAGAAAAGCAGCTCACTGTATTTCACTGCTTTTCTCACTGTAAAATACACATGACAATAAAATCATTCATTCAGGTAGGGGAGCAAACAGTAGTGCGTAGTTTGGGGGAATTTACACTATTTTCTGCAACAAAGACAAGAATCCAGAAAGATCCATCTACTGGCTGGTGCCAGGGATTGGGACATCTGCCCAAGACTAAAGAAGAAACTGGACTGGGAGGTGGAGGATCCAGTCAATTTGGTCCATGTAGCTACTGACAGCATAGGCAGTACAGAAGTAGTTTGGTTTTCAGCTACTAATGCTGACTGTTCTGAACCCAAGAAGTAGAAGCTTAAAGATAATCATCTCTGGATTATTACCAGACCCACCTGTAAATTGGAGTAAGGCAATTAACAATCCATAGAATCCCTACAGTGTGGAAACAGGCCCTTTGGCCCAACAAGTCCACACCAAACCTCAGAGCATCCCACCCAGACACACCTCTATAAGCTGCCTAACCTACATGTCCCTGAACACTACAGGCAATTTAGCATGGCTATTCCACCAAGCCTGCACATCTTTGGACTTGGAAGGAAACCGGAGCACCCGGAGGAAACCCACACAGACACGGGGAGAATGTGCAAACTCCACACAGACAGTCGCACAAGGGTAGAATTGAACCCGGGTCCCTGGTACTGTGAGGCAGCAGTGCTAACCACTGAGCCACCATGCCGTCCCTAAGGTTAGAGAAAAGAAAGAGGAGCAGGAGTAGGCTGTTCAACCCCTCAAGCCTGCCCTGCCAGTATACAAGATCATGGTTGATCTGTCCCAGGCCTCTCTTGTGACAGCTCCTCATTGCCCACAACTCCTTCACTTGAAAAATCTACCCCTTCTTTAAATGCTTTCAAAAGATCTAGCATCCACAACTATCTGGTGGAGAGAATTCCAGACATTCACTATCCTCTGGGAGAAGAAATTCCTTTGCATCTCAGCTTTAAATGACAGTTACAGATTAAGGGGACAATGTCTCCTAGTTTGAGATTCCCCTACGAGTGGAAGCATTACCCTGTCAATCCACTCCTAAACTTGAATGTTCCAACAAGATCACCACTCTCTTTGAAACTTTGAAGAACCGCTAAACAGGTTTGGCTTATCTTTATAAGTTACTTCCCGAATCTTTTAAATTGCCCCTAAACCCAATACGTCCCATTTAAAAGACGGGACCAAAACTACACAGTTCTCATCACCACCCTGTACAGTTGTAACTAAGCTTTCCTATTTTTAAATTCTATCTCCCAAGTAATAAAGACCACAATGTCACTTGCCTTCTTACTTGCTGTACCTTCATGCTAACTTTTTTTCCACGTTTCATGCCCAATACCCGGGTCTCTGTACACTGCACTTTTTGATTCTTCCTACCAAAGTGTTTAACCTCTCTCTTTCCTACACTAAACTCCATCTGTTAAGTTCCTGCCCATTATCACAACCTATTTACATCCGGATTACATTTATCCTCTTCACAACATGCTTTCTGTCAAGGAAGATACAGATGCTGGAGTATGGCAACTTAAACACTTTTCACTGAATTTTTTTGTTAAAATGCAAGTATCAATATTCATTATATTCAGCAGGAACTTTGGTGATTAACTCTTCTGGTCAAAAGAACACGTGTTTTTATGAATGAGAAAACTGATATTTAATTCTGTTTATTAATGCACTTATGGATTTGACTTCTGAAGTGGTCAACTACAATTTGAAATTTTAGTTGTATGATGTTTGATACATTCTTGCATCATTTTGTGCAGATTTGCAAGTCCAGGATCAGGGAATATTCCATTGAGAGATAGTGATACACATGATGAATATTTATCTCTTTCATATGTTCCAGACATTACAGTGAATTACAATTACAGGGGAGAAGACGATTTTCTTTTGCCAATATCTGCTGTAGGATGCATCATGGCTTTCAACAATTCTCTAGTCACTTCTCAAAGAGGTCATTCTTCAAAGAATGTTAAAACAATTAATATCAACTCATTGTCCAACTGTGGGTCATCATAGCCCAATTCTATTCTTCCAAAGTACAAAAGCAACCTTTCCTTTGCAATGAACTTTGTTTCCAATCAGAAGCAGGTACTTGACCAATTAACCACCACCCACTCCCAGCCCCCTCCGTGGTCTGACTGAGTCAATAAAAATGTGGAGCTGGAAAAGTACAGCAGGTCAGTCCTGAAGAAGGGTCCAGACACGAAATGTCGACTTAACTGTTCCAATGCTGTCTGACCTTCTGTGCTTCGCCCATTCCACGTTTTATCGACTCTGACTTCCAGCATCAGCAGTCATTACTATGTTCTTGTAGTCTGACTGAAATCATGCAACTCAGTTCTGCCCAGAGACCAAACCAGACTTTGTGACTCAAGTCTGTATTACTTGATAACTGCTGAAGAGCTTAGACAAGAAAAATAATCTTCCCAACTCAGAACCTGACTATTCAAAAATTAGAGCTTAAAGCTTTTTAAAAATGTTTTGCTTTTACCACACAAAGTTCTCATTCCAATTTGAATATTATTGTCTACTACTATTTAGAGTCATAAAGTTATACAACATGGAAACAGACCCTTCAGTCCAACTCATCCTAAACTGATCAAGTCCCATTTGTCAACATTTGGCCCATATCCCTCAATTCTTCCTATTCACATACCTGTCCAGATGCTTTTAAATATTGTAATTGTACCCACCTCCACCACTTTCTCTGGCAGCTCATTCCATATGCTCACCACCCTCTGTGTGAAAAAGTTGCCCCTCTGGTCCCTTTTAAATCTTTGCCCTGTCATCTCAACCTATGCCCTTTAGTTTTGGATTTGCCTACCCTAGGAAAAAAAGACTGACTGTTCACCCTATCTATGCCCCTCAGGATTTTATAAACCTTTCTAAGATCACCCCTCAGTCTCTGATGCTCCAGGGAAGAATGCTCCAGCCTATTCAGCCTCTCCCTATAGCTTAAACCCTCCAACCCCAGCAACATCCTTGTTAATTTTTTCTACACTCTTTCAAGTTTAACAACTTCCTTCCTATAGAAGGAAGACAAGAATTGAGCACAATATTCCAAACGTGGCCTTAACAAAGTCCTGTGCAGCCATTACACTATGTCTCAACTCCTATACTCAATGCATTGACCAATGAAGGCAAGCGTACCGAACACCACCTTCACTATCCTGTCTAACTGCGATTCACTTTCAAGAAACTATGAACCTGCACTCATAGGTCTCTTTGCTCAGCAGCATTCCCCAGGGTCCTACCGTACAAGCCCTGCCCTGGTTTCCCTTGCCAATATGCAGCACTTCCTGTTTATCTAAATTAAACTCCATCTACCATTCCTCAGCACATTAGCCCATCTGATCAAGGTTCCATTATAGAACAAAGAACAAAGAAAATTACAGCACAGGAACAAGCCCTTCGGCCCTCCAAGCCTGCAATGATATGCTGCCCGTCACAACTAAAACCCCCTACCCTTCCAGGACTGTATCCCTCTCTTCCCATCCTATTCATGTATTTGTCAAGACACTCTTCAAAAGTCAGTATCGTATCTGCTTCCACTACCTCCCCCAGCAGCATGTTCCAGGCACCGACCACCCTCTGTTAAAAAAAACTTGCCTCCCACATCACCTTTAAACTTATGCCCCTTAGTTAGTCACTCTTCCACCCTGGGAAAAAGCTTCTGACTGTCCAGTCTGTCTATGCCCTTCATAATCTTGTAGACCTCTATCACGTTGCCCCTCAACCTCTGTTGTTCTAGTGAGAATAACCCAAGTTTCTCCCACCTCTCCTCATAGCTAATGCCCTCCATACCAGGCAACATCCTGGTAAACCTTCTCTGTACCCTCTCCAAAGCCACCACATCCTTCTGGTAGTGTGGCGACCAGAATTGAACACAATATTCCAAATGCAGCCTAACTAAGGTTCTACAAATGTGCAACATCACCTGCCAATTTTTAAACTCAATGACCCAGCCGATGAAGGCAAGCATGCCGCGTGCCTTGTTGACTACCTTCTCCACCTGTGTTGCCACTTTCAGTGACCAGTGTACTCTTAATTAAGGAATGTAATTAAGAATTAAGGGTTCTGGTATGCAGGCAGGTAAATGGAGCTGAGTCTCAAAAAGATCAGCCATGATCTTATTAAATGGCGGGGCAGGCTCGCGGGGCCGGATGGCCTACTCCTGCTCCTACTTCTTATGTTCCTATGTATTAAGGGCTCTGCCATTTACTGTATATTTTCCATCTGGATTAGACCTTCCGAAATGCATTACCTCACATTTTTCCAGATTAAACTCCATCTGTCATCTCTCTGCCCAAGTCACCAATCAATCTATATCCTATTGTATCCTCTGTCTTATTTTGTTATTCTATAGAGCCCCTTGAACCTGCTGTGCTGGTCATTATCATCACGACTGATCTTCTGCCTCAAGTCCATTTCCCTTGGTTCCCTGATAGGCCAAAATCAAAATCATATCATTCAATGATAGAGGATCCACGATCCTCTGAGAAAGTCAATTCCAAAGTTTCTCAATACTTTGAGTGAAAAAAAAAGTCTCTGTCTCAATGCCCAATGTTCAGCCCCTTATCCTGAAAAGATGCCTCCACGTTCTCGATTCTTCAGTCGGGGAAACAACCTCTTAGTGACCACCCTATAAAACTCCTTCAGAATTGTTTCTCTCCACCTGCCAACTCCCGTCCCCCACACACACAATGAGATTCCATTTAGAAACAAAGGTCTAATTTACTCAGCCTGTCATCACAGGAATAACCTAAGAATAAGTCTAGCATATTTTTGCTGTACTACCTCAAAGTCATGTACAATTATGTGATTTCCTTTCATCGTGAACATGTCATTCGTCTTCCTAATTGCTTGTTCAAACTGAATGCTAACTTTCTGCATTCCTTGTGCAAGCAATTCCAATTTCCTAAAAATACCAATACTTGTATGTTTCACACTTCTTATATACATGTTCTGCCGCCTTATTCTCACAGCCAAAGTAAATAAATTGTGTTTCACCATATTGTACTCCATCTGCCACTTCGTTGCCTCCTGTCATATCTTTTTGTCTATATTTCTTTCCAACTTCCTGTGCTTTGCTTACAACTACAAATTTTAATCAAAGTCCTAGTAATCAACACGGATTGAAAATGCCTGCTCCCAAATACTGGTCCTTGAGGCACTATAATAGTTAAAAGCATGCTTACCTGAAAACAGTCTATTAACCCCTACTTTTAATTTCCTGCCTGTTGACCAATTGTGTTGCCAGACTAAAAGATTAGTCCAAACTCAATTAGACCTTATTTTGTGTGTTAACCTCTTGTGTGACAGCTTTTTGAATACCTTTCAGAAATCCAGATATACTTCATCTATCAGATCTTCTTTATTCATCTTACTAGTTACATCCAGAAAAAAATCCAATTAATTTATCAAACACAACTTTGTTTTTGGAAAATGATGTTGACTTTTTTGGATCACAATCTGATTTTCTAAGTCTGTTATGCATCTCCAATACTTTTTCTTTGCTGAAACTTAAGCCCCTTGGTATCTCGCTCACTGAAGGGTTTCCAGTTGATCTTTGGCCCTGCTGTAAGAAGCAATTCAAATACCACAACCACAACAACAAAATCCAATAAATAACTTAAGGCTTTCCCACGACAAGGAAAGATTACAGAAGAGCTATTTGCACAAAAACATCTTTAAAATCCAGATTTAAAAAACATCAACTAGGATGCATGCAATCTCAATCCTTTGCCAGAGAAGACACATTTAAAGAATGTACAGGTCTCAGTCAGAGCCACAAGACTGTAGCCTAAATACTCCGATTACATGCTATGTATGAGATCGACTACCTTTTGAAATCCAGATATTCTTAATAGCTGTCTTGCCTACTGTCTAAAATCTCACACAGAAAATCATATTTGTGTAGTTGTAATGGGTGTCCAGGAGGTTATCTCAAAACAATCATGGATAATATGATTAAATGCAAGAAATCTGAAACAAAGAACAGGAGATTCCTTTATAGAGAGAGATTTGAGGATGTAAAATGCACCAGTGGCTCAAGTACAAACCACATCAACAACTTAGAATTAAACAGTTAGCTGGTTGAAGGAAGTGAGTTCAAGGAATATGGAATATAGTGGCCACAGGATTAGAACCACCACTTGCAAAGCAGACTGCACCGTAAAGCTCTCTCCCATTCTGTATTTTCAATATGCTTCAAAGTAATCATACACTTTCCTTCCCAAAAAAATTGTCATACGACTGCCATGCTGAGTAGATTCTGAAGCTTGAAAAGGGCAGTTAAAAAAGGTATTCACGCGCAACTCACTGAGTAGACTTTGAACATTTTGTGTTTCCTGAACAAAGAATCTGTTCCTATTACCTGATCAATTAAAAAGCATGCAACTAGAAAAAATTGTGTCCAATTATTTTCAAAACAGGATGTTTTGTATTGTGATAAGACATTTAGTCCACTGAAATTCTTCACATATTTGAAAAGCGAAATCCTTGCCTGCATATTCAGAAATGTCCATTTTTCACAGCAAACTTGAAACCAATCTGGGCATGTATGATTACAACATGACAGTCCACATCTCCTGGTCAGCAATGGAGAAGGTGCCTCTGACACTAACTGCATTTAAACTGCCCACTTACAAGTTTACAGTGGAGCCTTTGCACCTTTCAATCCTAGTTCCAATTTGAATCCAGTGACGAATAGGGTCTGGAACCCAAGTAGCAAGCCTAATTCCAGCGAAGCAATGTCCTCTCTTGTTATGAATTGAAGACACCGCCTTTAAAGGTCTGTTTTCAATGTACTGATTTGCACTTTTTAAATGGACCGGTCAATTCTCACACTGTATAGTCTCACTCACCCAACAATATTCACCTCTCTTCCTCACCCTCTAACTCCATCCCTGACAATATTTGCTCCTTTTCTCCATCCCTGACAATGTTCATTATTCTCACCTGCAACAATGCTCACCCTTCCTTCATCCCTTGACGTTGTTTAGCACCTCGTGCATGCTCCCGCTCCAAAGAGTGCTCATTTCCCCTCCACCAACACTGCTGACTGTCTTGTCAGACAGCAGCGAGGGATCCTACAAGACAACTCAAGAAGGGGTCAGCAGCATTCTGAGGAAACATTAACTGTGATTTTTTTCTTCACAGATGCTGCCAGACCTGCTGAGCTTTGCCAGCAACTTCTGTTTTTGTTCCTGATTGCTGGGAGAGGGGTAAGCATTAAAATATCTCATCTTGATTTGCTTTAACAAAGCTGCCATTTTATACATAAATACATACATGATTAAACATTAACAATCAGGTCAGCCAGTAAAAACAAACATTTTCAATTGCGATTTATTAAGACGGAATTAGTTTCTTGTTTATGCATATTTTGTATCTAGTATTTTGGACATGTAGCTTTTATGGATGCAATAGAGGAACTCAAAGTTTATTGGCTGGATTTCTGAAAAAAAAAGTGGTCTTCCATCTTTTACCTCCCATTGATCATCATGAATTAATATAGTTTACAAAGTAATCAGACACTCCTCATACCTGACAAGAGTTCGGAATTTTTCACAATGTCTTCAGAAACAATGGACTGTTATAAGATTGGTAATTACAACCCACAATCATAGGAATTACTCAGCCAACTAACGAGTTATTGAATGTATAATGAATAAACAGAATGCTCAAGATATAACAAAGTGATGTTGTATATTAATCCACACTACATAAATGTGCATTCAGCTGAGAAATTAAATACTCATTATTTATGCAAATACATTAATTCATTAATTACAGATCTTATTTCAACACAGTTTGTTTAGACTATTTAATAAAAAATATTCACCAAAGAAATTCTAATATCACTGCCATTGCCACTACTTCTAACAAAATCCATGCTTCCTAACCCCAACTATGGCATCCATAAGCAGCTAACATGGGATATGCTGAATAGAGGAAACAGTACAATTTCTAAACTTTAAATGGGACAAAAGTCATACATTCAATAACAATAAAACAAATGGGAACCCATGTCTTTCATTTAGAATGGAAGGAAGCAAATGCTCTTTTCTGAAAGACTTCTGTATGCATATGTATACATCCTTTCAAGTATCTAAGGAGCGTTGCATGTTGTTGGAAATTGGTTTTGCGGGATTTAAGTCTACCACAACTAGCATGAACTCCTTGAAGCTATTTTGCATATTTGTTTAGCTGCCATATGGATGACTAGCGCTACTTGCTGTGGACGGAATGAGCCATTCAAAATGTCATCCAGGCCAGTTACACTCAAATAGTGTACTACCTAGAGCTTCTGCCAACTAAAATGTAACTCTATTATATTTTGGATCAAACCATGAATTTGCTTACAGCACAGGGTCTGATGGCTCCCAAATTTATCCACAGTCTTCAGTCTCCATCTGAATATTTCAGTCAGCCCTTTGTGACCATTACTAATCATGCTTACAACCTGCATTGGGCAGCATTGAGATGCAGCATAGCTGTAATTTAGCATGACTTTGAGAATGGCTTCCAGCTTAAAGGTTTGCCATGGACCCAGGGAATGAAACTGTTCCCAGAGAGTGATCTTCTTCATGCAGCTCCAGAACGCAATGCGTTAGCTAGCCATGCCTCTCTCCGAGAGGCTAAAAGCAAAATCCATCAGTGCAAACACACATCCCCTCCACAGTTACATGCAATTCAACCGACTGGTCAGGCTTATTTTTGCTAATTTATCCATCGAGATGAATATTCTGCTCTATATTCTGACAAGATAAAACATAAGCTATGAAAAATAAAAGATAGGCTAACAATTCTGGAATCACACCAATGCTTATATCTCAAGGAAGACCATTCATAACCCAGTGAGAAATTCAATACAACTGGATGCCTGGTGTGTAGTTTGATCTGGAACTCTTATGCAAGAACTGACTATTCATTGATTTTTATTGTTTTGAAATGGACCACTCAGCCTTGATGCTGCATAGCTAAACTCCCATCAGCCCCAATAATCTTCATTTCGCTCCTCAACCTCCTTACCCCCACCTTGCCCATGCACTGCCAACAGTGCTGACTCTTCTAATAGTGCAACAAAGCCAGGAATTCTGGTAGTTTAGCTGAAAAGCAGTCAATATTGTTCGGATGGGCAATGAACATTGTGGGTTGGGGGATGCAGTGAACACTGTTGGGGATAGTTGCTGTACTCTCGCCAGAATATATGGCTGTTCTGCCATTAGAGAGAGATGACTGATGGTGATTTAACCTGAGCATCACCACGCCACGGGCAATGGGGAAGGTTAAGAAGGAGAATCAGTCAGTACAGGAATTGCACCCGTCCTGTTGGCATCACACTGTATCACAGACCAACAGCTGGGGAGCTTGTTGGTTTGCAACATACACTGAATGGTATGAATTCTAAATAACTTTCAGAAGGAGAAAAGAATCCACTCTTTTTGTCTGTAAATAGCGAGGACAAGAATCATACCTTCGCTGACCCACCTTTAAATTATATTTATGCATCCAGTATCATAGAATTCCCTCAGTGGGGAAGCAGGGCATTCAGCCCATCAAGTTCACACCAACCCTCTGAAGAGCATCCTGTCCACAGCCACTCCTCTGTCCCCTCCCCATCCATCCCTGTAACCCCACATTCACCATGACTAATCCACCTAGCCTGCACATCCCTGGGCACTACAGAAATTTAGCATGGCCATTCCACCTAACCTGCACATCTTTGTTCTGTGGGAGGAAACCGGAGCACCCAGAGGAAACACAAGCAGACACAGGGAGAATGTGCAAACTCCATACAGACATCTGCCCAAGGGTGGAATCGAACCCAGGTCCCTGGCACTGTGAGGCAGCAGTGCTAAACACAGCCACCGTGCCACTGAAGAGATTTTTTTTCACTATCTTTAATAATGAACATGAAACACTGAAATTCACCCTACGCCCATCACCAACTATGTGTTGAGTTACCACTTAGTACAGTTGGCCAAAGCTCAAAATAAAGACATAGATTCACTTGTCAATGCAAGCAATTTATCCAAAATCATCATGTTTGAACTGTTCCTTTGGCTTTATGGAAACAGAATATAGGAGAAGGAGTAGGACATTCAGCCCTTCAAGACTGCTCTACCATCCAACATGATCATGGCTGACCATCCAACTCATTCCTGTTTTATCCCCATATCCTTTGATCACTTTAGTCCCAAGAACTATATCAACAACTTGCATGAAAGTTTTCAATATAGAATATATTGTGCTCATTTGTATAGCACAGTACAGATTATTTGTCAGAATTAAGGGGAAAATGTCCTGTGAAATACTTTAGAGATAGTAGGAACTGCAGATGCTGGAGAATCTGAGATAACAAGGTGTAGAGCTGAATGAACACAGCAGGCCAAGCAGCAGAGGAGCAGGAAGGGTCTATGGCTGAAACGTCAGCTTTCCTGCTCCTCTGATGCTGCTTGGCCTGCTGTGTTCATCCAGCTCTACACCTTGTTATCTGTGAAATACTTCAGTTGCTTTTGCAGACGTGAGGAATTTGACTGATGATAATTAAACTGAATTGAGCCGTCCTGCCAATATCCTATAAATGGTAAACATGTAGGTCACACACAATATAGCTCCAATCTATAATTTTCATTTACCTTTTTTTTTTCAAGTCGCTTTCCTCTGATTTTCTACAGAACAATTACTTTTGCTGTATTCATGCCCGAGTTACTTGCATTCCAACTGAACACCCAATATTTGGTAATGGTGGAATATGAAAATGTAAGAAGATGAATTAGCAATGGCTCCAATCCAAGAATAAAAATAGGCTTCAACATCATTTTGTTTCAAGAATCAAGGCAGATAACAGAAAAATCAATAATTTTACATACAAAGCTCCATGGAACTCAAAGGTTTCATGACTTACTGTAAAAATATTGTTCATTTTATGGATGCTGACAGATAGGTTCACAGATATATATTCGTAAATTCTGATCTATGTACCACAGTAAGCACAAATGCAATTATCTTAAGTTTTGGGGAGCGCGCAGAACTTTCATTCTCAGTTGTTTACATCAGTTTTCCCTGTAGCGTGTGCTGTGGCGGATTTGCAATATTTGCTTAAGGTGTGTTGCTTTCATTGCTACTGTAGATTTTTTTTCCAATTCATGTATGATAGTGAAGACAATACTTTTACTTACTATCAGTTTCTCGAGCGGACATGTAGTTCTGTTGAAGTTGTAGTTCTTGCATAAGATAAAAATTGGATTAATGCCCACATCAAATGCATTGATCAGTAAACACCTCATGAATAATTGTAACCCTAACTATGTATTGTCAGTAAAGCATCCCCTGGTAGTGGAAAATAAAACATAGTCCATAAACAAACTATATTGTTACATAGTATTCTTCGTTTAGTGTTTACAAAGCTATGTCAACTTGCTGTCAAAGACTTCATAGTTTCTGCCATTTGAACAATACAGATTGATAATTAACTTTGAGTGTGTCTGGGACCAAAAGGATTTAATTTTTACAACTGCTATTAAGTTTAAAAACACAACTGAGCTAATACAAATCTGAGCAAATGTTTGTGTGAGTTGAATGTTCTTACCCCTGTTCTAGATCAACCAATTATAATTATACAAAGTTAAATCAGTAGAGCTGCCAGTCTTTTTAGCCCATTGAATGGCATTAGAGAATTAAGACGCTAAATGTCTTTCATTTTAGTTACAAAGACTTATAATAACAACTGACAAAAGCAGCTACCAATGCATGATTTTATAATCATTTTATTTGTTGCCACTTACAAAAGCGTAATTTACGCAATGGAAATGGAAACACAAAGTTTCAACATATTTCACCTTGACAGGAAAATCTAGGCCCGAAACGTCAGCTTTCCTGCTCCTCTGATGCTGCTTGGCCTGCTGTGTTCATCCAGCTCTACACCTTGTTATCTCAGATTCTCCAGCATCTGCAGTTCCTACTATCTATGAAAAGTATTAGCTTACTTTTGGTTGAAACTGATCAGAATTTTTTATGCTTAGAGGAAAAACCCATAGATTGGAAAGCTTTTGCAGAAACCCTGATTGACATTAGATGCAACAGCACAGGCTCTCCTGAAAAAAGGAGTGCAAGAGTTTTAATGTAAAAATTCCAGACAAGTGTTTTATTTGAGAAACCTGAAGCTAAGAGAGTCTACGCTCAGTTCTATTTCTAATCTCTGTGCATGTGTGTTCACTTACTATTTCTTCTCATTTCTAATTAATAAACTCATGTTTTGTTAATTCAAGAATGCCTGGTTAAATTAGCTCCTTTTAAAACATTCATCTGGGTTAGAGAAATATCTATTTGGGAAAGGATCATTTTAAAATCAATCCCCTCCAACTCCAGTATACCAAACCCTCAGTCTTCAGCAACTGAAGCCAAGAAGAATATGCCTGCACCAGTGCAGGAATTTCTCATCAGGTTAGGCCCTTTAGGCCCAGAGTCTATTTGCCAAGTGTTAAAAATCGCCAGTTTGAACCAGTCAGCAGGTTCCACCCACTCCAGCTGTGGATAGAGGTAGATGTGATGGGAGGGAGAAAAGAAACACTTACAGCACATTGGTGACACAAGTGTTTAACAATATACATATATACTCTGCCCCTCTCTAGACACATATTCACTTGGACTATTCTATTTTCTGTGTATTATTACACCAATAACAGCTGAAAGTGTTACTGGAAGTGATGTAACGATACATCTTTCACACTGAGATAGTTGAGTTGCTTTGCAATCATTCCTTGATGAGTGACTAGAGATCACCTCATCTATCAGGGTACCTCACAATAATTAGCTGGAGAATTGGAGTCAAGATGCTCCAGATTACTCTCAGGAACACTGGTATTAATGTTAAGGTGTAGAGAATAAACCAAGTACTGAGATACCCATTGTAAGAAAATCAGGCGAGTTTTCTCCGATGACCTGGATGTTATGATGTTCATTCCTCAACATCATAAAACAGATATTTGATCATTCTCACATTGCTGTTTGTGAGCTTGCTAGCTGCAAACTGGTTGTTGCACTTCTAATATTGTAAGTGACCACTCTTCAAAAATACATACTTCATTGGTTATAAAGCATTTTGAGACAAAACACTGGTTGTTGAAGGTGCTATCTAGGCAAGTTATCCTTTTATTTTTCAAAAGGAAAGGAATAATGATTGCCCATGCTCTAAAACCAATACTTTTCAAAGTTTTTTTAAAAACTTTTAAATATTCAATTGAGTTAATTTTCACAAGTTATTTTTGAAACAATGCAATTGTGCAACAAGTTAATTTTGAAAAACAATGAAAAAAATGTGATAGGTAATGAAGCCTGATAGCTCAATGTAGCTGAATTAACACCGACTGACCTTCCAGCATAGAAAGACACTGGAACACTTCTTTTGTAATGTTATTCTTTCGAAGTTGATCCAAGAAAAGCTGTCAGGGGGTATATTTAGTGGTTTGCTTATAAACGAGCCCAAGATGACTGAGTAAATGCACAATGTTATGCATAACAAAAACAAAGTGCTGTTGGAATTCAGCAGGTCTAGTACTTTCTCTAGAGACATACAGAGCTAACATTTTGAGTCCGATAGGACTCTTCAGAAGACAATTATACAGTCTAGTCCAAAGGATTACAAAGAATTTTCATGAATTTGTGTAATGTTTGATTTCACGCATACAGTATTTTTTTTGGTAGGGAAGCCTGATCATAATCATCAAAATACAGCAGTTAAACTTTAACTGCGCAATGAATTATGAATGGCACCAAAATTAACCTGCTGAATTATACAACCCTAAGCTATCTCAGCCCTACTTAACACAAATAATGTATCTGACTTGCAAGTTAATACTCATACATCAAAAGTATTTTTAGCATAAAATGTTTTAATACTCTTTTGAAGAAAGACATGCATATTTTTAATTGTGTTTCAGACCCCTTACAAATTCCCATACCAAGTGTACATGAGAGATAAAGAATAGCAGTAAAGGAATTTAACAGAGATTTGTCATTCACTTCACAAAAAAGCATAGAAGAGCTTCTCCCCACGAGAATAGTATGTTGACATAATATTTTCTTCCAAGGCACTTGGCACTGGTACCTCGTATCCGAACTCAAAGATCAAATATATTTTTAGAAGCAGGGCAGAACAATGAAAGAATAGACACAACCTTGAGGCCTGAATAAAAATATAGCATAAGTATAGTTAGCATTCATTTTTAAGAAGCAATTTATGAATCTTGGCTAGAATACATATTTCTATAAAAGATGAGGTCGAAGATGGTAAATAAGAAACTTCCTCAACTCACTGCAACATCCTGTTCACTCAAACTTATTGTTTATGTTACTGTACAAAAGTGCTGTTTGGAGAGTGTGGTTAGTAAAGGAAAATGATAAAATGTAAAAAAAACTTATTTAAATCTTTGAAATGCATTTTTTGAACAGGAAACACAGAAGTGGCCGCCCTGTTTCCTAGCTGATGTGCAAGAAACTGGCTCCAAAATCTCATTTTCTTTTGAACCACCATTAGTCAACTCACGTGAACTTGTCCAACAGCTGTACAGAGCCAGATCGCATTAAAGTATGCATTCAGTGCTGCTACATGTGGAACTTGACACTAAAAAAGTAGAGATTTCCCTTTCATTTTAATACAGTGCAATTTCTCCTACATTATATAGATGCTCCCGTTTGAATTGAATTGAATGATTTATTGTCACTTGTATTTAACAAAATAAAGTGAAAAGTGTAATATACTGCCAAGCTCCCGCACCATTACGCAGGATATTAAGATATAACTAAAAACAGAGTTCTTCCTCCCTTCTTGCGCTCTGTTTGACATCCGGGTTGGTGGTGGCGGCGGGGAAGGATGGTCTCCACAACGTGCCCACCAACGCCCTGCATCACAGTTCATTCCAGGAGTCCCGCTCCAGGGCCACCACCACCGCTCGGAGTACCACATCGGAGCAACCACGCTGCTGCTGATGCAACCGCCGCTCCCATCAGTGTGCCAAGAGTACAGATTTAGGCCTACCACATTGCTGCAGCTGACTGACACCGACCGCAGATGCTGCCTTCTCTGCTGATCACAGAGGCTGCCCAGCCGTCGCTGCCGCCATGAAAAGTGGTGCTGCCATCACCACCTCTTGTCCTGCCCTGGGTCCACCAACATCGAAGTCACCACGCTCTGGCGCCATCCCTCACCAGTGGATCCACTACTGTTGCGAGCTCGCTGAGGGCTTGCTCTCCTCTGCACTGGGCTCAGTCTCCCCAAGGAGCCAACTCCTGCTACCGCTGCTGCACATGCTTAGGAGGCCAGGCTCACTTTCGTCCTGTCGAAGATGCCAAAAAGGGCTCGAAAGAGAGGAAAAGCGAAAAAAGAAAGACAGCAAAAGCAAAAAGCAAAGTAAAAAGAGAAAAAAAAACAAAGAAAACAGACAAAGCCCTGGGCCAGGAGCTCGGATGCAGCGCTGCTACTCGGCCATCATTTTGAGACCAGGACATCAGCAAGAAGCACATGTGATTTTGTAGGTATCCATCTTCTGCTTCTGTGCATTATATCAGTCTAAAAGATGAGTGAATGCAGGATTTGCAGAAACATGTTACTTCAATCATCTGAATCATACCCGACCTGCAGATTAATTTATTATTGCTGCTTCAATTACAGACAACTTGAAAATCAGAAGCTGGATGTAGATTATCAGAGAACCTGACCTTGGTACAGCAATGGAAAGCCATTTACTCTTATCAAACTCAAGTGACTACCTTTGAGCACAACTTCCTATTGACACAATTGTGGATAAGCCTTTTTTTTTGTGTTGTGTTTAATAACAGGCAGTGAGCAATGCTATTTGAAACTACTGTAAGGCTTGTCAAAACATCAGACACTATGCCCCAACGACAAAAGCTTCCTCTCAACAGTGCATTGATTTTTTCAGAATCAGAATTGTTATGGTGCAGAACAAGGGCATTTGGCCCATTGCGTTTGCGACGGCTCTCTGAACAAGCATCATTACCAAGTACCATTGTTCTCTTCAGAGATAGTAGGAACTGCAGATGCTGGAGAATCCGAGACAACAAGGTGCAGAGCGGGATGAAAACAGCCGGCCAAGCAGTATCACAGGAGCAGAAAGGCTGAGGTTTCGGGCCTAGACCCTTCATCAGAAAAGGGTCTAGGCCCGAAACGTCAGCCTTTCTGCTCCTATGATGCTGCTTGGCCTGCTGTGTTCGTCCAGTTCTGCACCATTTGTTCTCTTTCTCTGTTATCCTATACATAATTTCCATTTAAATAAACATTCAATAGTCTTTTGAATACTGAATGAACCTGCCTCAATTCCGTTTCCAAGGAGTGCTTTCCAGACCTAATTGCTCGAAAAAGCCTTTCTCTCACATCACATTTTCTTGTTTTGAAAATTACTTTATATCTGAGCCCTCTTTTTCTTGACCATATGGGATAGATTAGCTGAGTTGACTGGATGGCTGGTTTGTGATGCAGAGTGATGCCACCAACATGGATTCAATTCCCACATTGGCTAAGGTCACCATGAAGGTCCTATATTCTTGAGCTCACCCCTTGCCTGAGGTGTGGTGACTCTCAGTTTAAGCTACCACCAGTTGTCTCTCTGTCTCTAATGACAGTCTAGTTATACGGTCCTCAAAGATTAGGACATCTTTACTTTTAATGTCCTGGTCAACCATCCAGAATTCCCTCCAGTACATATCTCCTTTCAACTACTGGTGGTTTAACCTGAGAAATCACCATACCTCAGGCGAGGTTGAGAAGGTGGAACATTCATGGTGACCTCAGCCAGAGTGGGAATTAAACCCACACTGTTGACATCACTCTGCATCCAGATCAGCCATCCAGCCAATTGCTAACACTAACCTTTTCCTTTGCCTGACACAGCTATTAATAAAGCTTAGGATACTGTAGTTTTTATTAATCACTCACTTCACCTGTCCTACTGTCTTTAATCACTTATGCACAGGTACACAGAGTTCCTTTGCTCCTGCACATCCTTTAGAATACAACTCTTTATTGTATACCATCTTTCCATGATCTTCCTGCCAAAATGCATCATCTCAAACTTCTCAATGTTAAAATTCATCTGCCACATAGCAAGTTGGTGGAGTGGTTGGCTATGTTCTTTTGAAGTTCTGCACTGCTCTCTTCTCAAAGTGCTTTTTAGTTTGAGGTCATCCGCAAACTTTGAAACTGTCCCCTACAATTCCAAGATCTCAAAAACTAATACAGATTAGGAAAAGCAAAGATCCCAAAACTGATCCCTGGAGAAACTTGACAACCTAGCTTCCTCAGTAAGAAAAATATCCATTAACCATTATTCTGTTTCTTATCATTCAGTCAATTTTGCATCCACATTTTTACTGTACCTTTTATTTATTTCTTGAGCTACAACCTTTTTTAACAAGTCTCTTGTGCAGTACTATATCAAAGGATTTTTCGAAGTCCATGTACACCACATCAACAGCGTCACTCTGATTAGCCCTCCCTGTTACCTTTTTAAAGAATTCCAAAGTTAATTAAATGTGATCTTGACATAAAAATCTATGCTGGCTCTCCACGATTAAGCTACATCAGTTCATGTGACTACAAATTCTACATCAATATTTTTTCTTGCAATTTCCCAAAGTTAAACTGACTGGTCTTTAATTGTAGGGCTTGTCCTTGCAACCTAATTTTTTTGAGGAAGTGCAAAATATTTTTTAGTTCTCATTTTGAATATGCACAAATCTGAAACATATTAACCAGACTGTAACAACCCTATTCACAATATCTCAGCTCTCATTCTAGGTTTAAATTTAACAAGGTGACAATTACAACAGCATCGATTCCATTTTTCCACATACGGATTCTGAAACTAGATAGCTGTGGTCTAAATATTTCATATTCATTTTCAAGGAATTCATTATCTCAGCAAATTTAAATGTTCTTCGCTCCCAATTGGTTCAGTATTTCTTTGTCCACAGATGTAAAGCTGTTCTTGCTCCATTGCAGCCTCCTTACACTCCACATTGCGTACTCCTTCTTATCCTTCATTAGCAGCCTCCCCTTGCAGCCTCTTCCTTTATTCAATCCCCCGGCAGCCTCATCTTTTCTCCTATCCACATAGCAAGCTCTTCCTACTCACTCCTACAGCTTCTTTCTTCCTTTCCTCACCTCCTTTCAGCCCCTTCCTTTCGCTCTTTTCCCTTAATTCTCCTCTTTGCCCCACCCACTGCAGTCACAATCTTCCCTTCACCCTATCTCACAGAGCTTTGTCCTATTGTTCCCTTGCAACCCATCCTGCAGCCTCCTCCTTTCCTCCGTATTGTTTGCACCCACTCTCCCATGCAAGATTGCAAGTGGGTGCAAATATGTAACCTGAGATTATCTGTAAGCATAATCTATAAATTATAGTTCTGAGGAAGGGTCACCGGACCCGAAACGTTAACTCTGTTTTCTCCTTCACAGATGCTGCCAGACCTGCTGAGCTTTTCCAGCAACTTTGTTTTTGTATCTGTAAATTAGATCTGTTTGGGCCTCATTTCCACCATCAAAAATAAATATCCCTTGTCAACCAGAACATCACAAATATTAGCTGGATCTAATTAATGCACCTGCCTTCCAAGTGGTAATTCTTAAACAGAAAGTAGTTACTAAACAATTTTCAAAGGTCTCCCTGCATTGTGTACCTTTTTCCAATCGAACAACATCTAACGAGGTGATAATGATGCTTCATTTATGTTCATCAGTCACCACCTCACATGTCAGTGGGCCACTACAATGTCAAAAGCAGTCAAATCCTCAAATAACAAATCAGTTGTAGCTCTGTGCAGCAGATGGCTCCATGGAAATGAGGACAAGACCTAACATCATGGTTGCCTCAGGATACACTATTCTTTGCCCAACAAATTAGTCCACTGACCTGAATTTCAAGGCCAAATTTACAATTAGACCCAATACCAATTTGATACATTTCTGTGAGTATTTCATAAAATTCTTCAATTAGCAATCTGATTTGTCTGTTTTATTAGCACAAAAAGGGGAAATAAATGACAACACACCCCTGCCCCTTTCAGAATATACTTGTCAGATACATTCCAAAGGTGAAAAAAATGCTTCCAAGACAGGTGTAAAGTCAGAAGGTTGGTCAGAAACAGAATATAAAAGAAAAGAATGACTAACAAAAAGAGAAAATTCTTCTATTAGAATATGAACTAGAAACAAAAAGCAAAAACAAAAATAACAGATTTTATAGATGTTTAATAAAGAAAAAAAAGAGCTTAAGTTGAGCATTGATCCTATTGAAAGTGAGTGTGTGAAGAACAAATAAAATAAGAGAACAAGATTGTAGATCATTCTTCACCTTAAAGAATAAAAGTAACAGCCAAGAAATAATTGTAAATCAATAAATGTGAGGGAGAGGAACTGGAGAAAATTGCAAACACCAAGGAAGTGGCAGTGGGCATTGTTGGAACTGTGGGCTAAAAGCCCCCAGAATCTGCCAGACTTCATCCTTGGGTCATGAAAGAAGTGTTTAGTGAGTTAATTGATGCATTGGTTTTTAATTTTCCAAAATTCCCTGGATTTTGGGAAGGTTGCATTAGGTTGCAAAACGACAAATGCTAATGCTTTTATTCTAACAGAGAGGGAGACACAAAGCAGGAAACTAGAGGCCAGTTAGATTAACACTCATGATAGTCAAGACATTAGAAACTATTATTAAAGCTGCTATGGCAGAGCACTTAGAACATTTTGAGGTTATCAGGCAGAGTCAACTTAGTTTTGTGAAAGCAAAATCATGTTTGAACAATTAATTGGAGTTGTTTAAGGAAGTAACATTTGCTGTGGATAAAGATGAACTGGTGGATGTATTCTAGATTTCGAGAAGGCATTTGATAATGTGCCATTTGAAAGATTAAAAAGCTCATGGTGCAGGGGGTAACATATTAGCAAGAATAGAGAACTGGCTAGCTAACAGGAAACAGAGTAGGCATTTAAAAAAAAAAGTGTGTGTACTGGGAATGAAAAACAAAAACAGAAATTGCTGGAAAAATTCAGCAGGTCTGGCAGCATCTGGCAGAACTGAAGACCAGTCACTGCACCCAAAACGTTAACTCTGCTTTCTATACAGAGAGTGGGCATATATGTGTAATTTTCTGGTTGGCAAGATAATAACAAGTAGCATGCCAGAGGGTTCAGTGCTGGAGCTTCAACTTTTTAAGGAGTTATATAAGTGACGTCGATGGAGTGATGAATTGTATGATCGCTAAGTTTGCTGATTACATAAATTCAGTCAGAAAGTAAATTGTGAAGTGAACATAAGGAGGCTACAGAGGGAAACAGATAAGTGAGTAGGCAAAGGTCTAACAAATGGAGCACATTGTAGGAATATGTGAAGTTCACCATTTTGATAGCAAGTGAGAGGTAGCAGGGCTCGGAGATGCACAGAAACCTGGCTGTCCTGGTTCATGAATCAAAAAAGCACAGTACTCAGGTAAGGGAACAATTACAAAAACTAAAACAATGTTATCATTCATCACATGAGGAACGGAATATAAAG
Source organism: Rhincodon typus (assembly GCF_021869965.1). NCBI lineage: Eukaryota > Metazoa > Chordata > Chondrichthyes > Orectolobiformes > Rhincodontidae > Rhincodon > Rhincodon typus. The sequence continues at coordinate 20,710,338 of NC_063363.1, read as the reverse complement.
GGGAGCAATTGAATATAAAAGTTGGGATGATATGCTTCAGTTATACAGAAAATTGGTACTCAAGCTGTGATCTTACCAATTTATAGTAAAATTTGTCTGAACAATTTCCAATGCATTTCCACACTTCCTTAAATAGCTTTACTATACTAATACTGAGTTTGGGTGGGTTGTCTTAAGAGGAAAGGTTAGACAGGTTAAAGCTTGCATCCACCAGGAGTTTAGAAGAACAAAAAGCAACTTGATCGAAACATTTAAGATCCAGATGGGTCTTGACAGGGCAGACATGGAGAGGATGTTTCATCCTGTGGGTGAATCTAAAACTAGGATTCACTGTTGAAAAAGAAACAGTCGACCATTTAAGAGAGATGGGTAAAATATTTACTTCATGAGGGTCCTGACTCTTTGGAGCTGACTTCCACCAAAGGCAGTGGAAGCAGCACCTTTAAATAATTATAAGGTACAGATAGCGAGGATCTTCATAAGCAAGAGGTTGAAAGGTTTTTTGAGGGTAGGCAAGAATGTGGGTTTGATGTTCTAAACCGATCAGCTATGATCTCAGTGAATGGCAGAGCAGACTTGAACAGTGGACACAAGCTCCTAATTTGTATATTCATATTCATAGTTTTGAGCTCCAGTCCTGGATTGGGATAGAAACCCACAAACTTGTGACAAGAGTCAAGAGTGCTGTCAATTCGTCCTTGGCTGAAACACAAAAAGTAGTAGCATTAAAAATATGCAGAGCCCTTAACAGCACTCAAATTTTGAAAATAATTGCTCAGAACATAAAGAAGCAATTACCCTCTTCATTTGTCCTTTCTAAAAATATACATTTCAGGGCATGTATATAATTCATAGCATTTGTGATCCCCATATCCTGCACTTACAAGTTTTTTTTCTCTGGATATATTTCTCAAACAGAAGAATAAAGCAAAAGCTTTATGTAAACAATTGATCTATCTACAAATCTCACTTATGCTCCCAAGTACTTTGAAATCTCTGGAGAAAAGAATAATGCAGATTTAAGAAGTGTTAATGTCCCAGCTATCTAGCAATTTACAGAACACAGGCTAGCTTACTAGTACTATGCTGAGAATACACTGTGAACAGAGCTCATATTGAAGTGGATACCAAGGGATAATAGATGCCTCTCAATGAATTACAAGTAAATAAATTAATCAAGGTGTTCATTGGTATCATAGTTAGAATAGTGAAGCTTCATTTTCCTTATGAATATGGATTTCAAGAATCAACTAATCTTCAATGCACATATCCAAACACTGAGGTATGTTATTTCTCACAACATAACAAATCTTGAGCTATTAGATCAGAATCTTTAGTCCTCAGAGATGGATATCACAATACATGAACTAAATGCAATTTGCACCACAAAATTTGTTCACCAATTATCTTTTGAATTAAATTGTTAAGATTATTTACAAACTCCACCGAAGTTAACGGGGAGGGAGGAGGAATGAGGGATACACAGTAATTCGTTCTTAAGGTGGCCTCTTCCTTTGGGAATTTAAGTAATTGGGAGCATAAAAATCCGATTTATATAGCACTACTGTTATCAGCAAAATAGTTGGGATACTTTCTAGAGCCAATAATTTAGAAATGGATACTAGCAAAAGGAAAAATGGTATTGATAGAGTTAAGGGATTGTGTCAAAATAGACTGGGTAGCTTCAAAAAGATAGTAATGGATAATTTTGGGATTTGGTGGATAGAAGGCAGAAGATCTTTTCTGATTCATGCAAAAAATATACGGATTTTGGAATGGAAAAGCAGAAAAGTGGCCACCACTGTTTCCAAGCACTCTAAAAGTAAACAGAACAACATCAGAGAAGCAAACAGTGCAATCAGGGAAGCAGGTTTAAAAAATGTCACTAAGAATAGCTTGGGAGCAAGCTATGAAGACATTCAAAGCAAATGAGAAAATTTTGTAATTGTTGAGAAATGATACAGAGAAACAAAGCACAGGACGCCTCCTCTCCTAAGTAAATAGTTTAAAGTCTCATCAAAAACTCTAGTTATACAATTCATTAGGACACTGGTTCCAGCATGGTTCAAATGAAAACTATTTCATTGGAACAGATATCTCTTTCCCAGCACTGGTGAATTGAAATCTATTTCCCCCACACCAATCTGAGAGCCATACATTTACCTCTCTAATCATACTTAACCTAAGTCAATCTGCATGCAGCTCAGGTCATAACTACCTTTGTGACTCTGGTTCTGAATTTAACCCAAATTGCTCATAATCCTTCAGCAGAATCTCTTTCCTAGTCCAACTTATGTTATTGGTACCCGAGTTGACCATTTCAGATGGATCCTTCCCCTTCTATTGCTCAACTGATCCAAAGCTGATCCCAACACCATCTTCTTTGGCTCACAATCTACCTTTTGATTAGGTTGGGTTCTGGCAGGGCCACTCAGACATCATTATAGCATTGATTCAAATGTAGACAAACAAAAAATGAGTTCCAGAGATGAGGTGAGAGTGACAGCCCTTGACATCAAGCCACTCCACCAAGTATGACATTACGCAGCCTAAGCAAAACTAACTGAAAGTCACTGGTTGGTACCGTACCTAGCAAAAAGGAAGGTACTGGTAGTTGTTGCAGGTCAGCCATCTCAGCTTCAGGACATCACTGCAGGACATTGCTCTGAACGATCCCTAGATCCAACCATCTTCAGATGTATTAACAACAGCTTCTCTCCATCATAAAGGCAGGAAGTGAGGATCTTCGCTAATGATTGCACAATGTTTAGCACTATTTTCTACTCCTCAGATATAGAAGCAGTCCTTGACCAAATTCAGCATAACCCAGACAATATCCAGTTGTGATAACAAATGGCAAATGCCTCAAGTGCCAGATAATGAACACCTTTACAAGTGAGAATCTAGCCAATGTACATTGATGTTCACTGGCATTTCTCACACTAAATTTTCAAAATCTAGCTTGTGACAATTGACCAGACACTGAACTGGACCAGCCATGTACGCACAGTGGCTTCAAGAGCAGGTCAGAGGCTAGGAATGATGCAGTGAACTCATCTCCTAATTCTTGAACTCTTAAAGGCTGTCCACCATCTACAAGGTATCAGTCAGGAGTGTGATGGAATACTTCCCCACATGCCTGGATGAGTACTGCTCCACGACATTCAGGACAAAGCAGTCTGCTTAATTGGCACTATATCACAGACATTCACTCCCTCCACCGCTTACACAGAGTAGCAGCAGCGCGTACTATCAATAAGATGCACTGCAGAAATTCACCAAGAATCCTTAGCACCTTCCATACACACAACCACTACCATCTAGAAGGACAAGGGCAGTAAACACGTGTGAACACCATGACCTGTAAGTTACTGTCCAAGCCACTCACCATTCTGATTTGGAAACATATCACCATTTCTTCACTGCGCCAATGCTAAAGTCTTGATACTTTATCATTAACAGCACTGTGGGTGCACTTACAAGTGTATTTACTGTTCTAATGCCGGAAATACAGCAGCTAATTTCCAAATATCATGTTCCCATAAACACTAAACTGATGATGAACAGATAATCTGTTTTCATAATATTAGAAGCACAATAAAATTTAATTAAAAAGACAGAAAAACCTGCAGAAAAATAGTTTCAAGGTTCTGCTTGCAGTTTTCCACAGTCACCAACAAGATCTATGACCTAATTTTCTACAGCTGGTATAAACATAAAAGTTACCAAAAAGCTTTAAAACTTCGTAAGCCCTTGAAACATAAATAGGTTTTGCAACCTATTATAGGAAGACTTTTAAAGGACCACTGATGGTAGTGAGAAATTTTATAGTGTTTCTTTTCTTGTTATAAAATCATCATCAAAAAACTCAAAGGAAATACCAACAGGCTGCGTGGCTTTTCAACTCCCCCGATCTACAAAGCACTTTTTTTGTCATGCTTTTGAAAAAAGTGCTTTAAGTTCACTGCGAATAATATTTAGAGTGAAATTCAAAGAACAATATAGCAGCTTAGTTCAATACTCTGTGCACATATCCTGTAAGCACTGTGGGATACTGTAAGCATCTTAAAATTCAACTTATGAAGGAATGGTATCTCTTCAAACAGAAGAATTAGAATAGTTTTAAACGTCTGGATAATCTACTGGGAGCCTTTGACCTGCTGTTGAAGACACAGTGCGTATATGGCTGGTCAAGTTTAGTGCCTGGTCAATTGTAACCAGCAGGATTTTGAAAATGGATCATTTAGTGTGAGAAATGCCAATGAACATCAATGTACATTGGTTAGAATCTACTGGGATATTGTTCTGAGAAGACAATCTGATTAAATGCTTGGTGACTGAAGAAGACTTGATGTGATATTGACATCCGCAGGACACTGCAGGAGAAGAAAGCAGCACAACTTTCTTTAATCAAAACTTATAAAAGTGCTTACCAAACCCTTATTACAGCTGGTTCACTAATGTCTTTTAGGGAAGGAAACTGCCATCCTTACCTGGTCTGGCCTACATGTGACTCCAGACCCACAGCAATGTGGTTGACTCTTAATTGCCCTCTGGGCAATTAGGGATAGGCAATAAATGCTGCCAAGCCAGAGACGCCCTCATCCCGTGAATGAATAGAGAAAAAAAGATGAATTGTAGTATATCAAAATGGCAAATATCTTAAATGCAACTTATTTGGTTTAATCAAAAACCATTAGTGTAGAAAATAAATTATAAGAAAGTACAACATAATTTGTGCTTTATTCCAAAGGTCTCTAAAGTGATTATCCATGTATTTGTGACTGGTGAATCAGAAGACAAATTACAAATGTTCAGATTTGCACTATTCGAGCTAATGAATGTTTGTATTTTTCTCAATGAAATGTGGGTGCAATACCATTTATAAAATGGTAACTTTACCTTCCTTCAGTACAATAACTGTCAGACATTATATTCATGTTTCCTCCACTGAGCCTTCAAAATTGGTCCATCATCCATATGGAGGAATATTATTGGGGTTCTCATTTAAAAAGAAAAAACTTATGGCAATCATCTAATCTTGCCTTAGTGCACGAATATCCCATCAACAGCCCTTTTTTTTGATAAAGGCAGCTTATTTTGTAGGCTTTAATCAAATGATGAAGACATCAATTTGTTAAACTGAAAGAAGAAGTGCAAAGACCCAATCAGAAATAGAGATATTGTGGGAAGGAGGGTTTAACTGATGCTCTGGAGTAAGAATTTCAATTGTTACCATGCAACAGGGACACATGCTGCAAAACTATACATTCCCCACTTTGAATTTGACTTCCACGAAAAGGAAAATTAGATGGGTAACATAACAGGCCTTGAATCTGCTATTACCTATCTTCTACCACTACTGAAAGGTTTTCACATTGGTATCCACGTGCAATCTTGCACTGTTTGAAAGAACACGATAACCTCTTCTTAGAAAATTAATATTTTAGGCAGATTTTATCTCACACAATACTATGGTGTTTGCTCATTGCTCACAAAGTACTCCACGGCTTCCACGGGAAATATACCACAGATAATTTAAGAGGTTCACATGAAATCCAAGATTCTGAACATCAAATAAAAATTATATGTCTGCTATGAAAGTTTGAAACGAAGTGATCATTTATTCACTTACTCCCAAGATGTGGGTGCAATGGGCATTTTGTAACACTCATCTTTAATTGATTTTATGGCCTATCAGGATTTCAAAAGGCATTAAAATGTCAACACATTACTGTGCTTAAATTGTAAAAGTCAAATTGTGACAAGTTCAAAAAAAAAATCAATTTATATAATACTGAAGTCCACATTTTTGCTAACATCTCAGCTGTCAGAGCAGGGATCTAAGCTGCCTACCTTGAATTCTGCTAAAGCTGCAGGGTTACAGCATAAGAAGTGCATGGAAGGGAAGCATAAAGATCTATAGTTGCATACCGGTCTGCACACGTGTTGTTTTTACAGTGTTAGAAGGTTACTCATTATTATCTATTTCAGCTACATAAATAAAACTTAACTACTTTCTACCCTTTCCCATTTTCGGTTTCTGCCTGGCACTTTCATGAGAGTTAAAACAAGAATTGAAGACAACTATTAAGGAGCAGCAGGTATCTTTTAGTTTATGAAGGAGTGCAAGTGGCTTTTGTTATGGCTGTCAGTCCGAAGAGTTGGTGAAACCTACTGAACCCTAAAGTGAGGTGGCCATCCCAGGTAGAAATGTGTATGGTTGCTGGTGCTGCCACCATGTTCCATCTTCTCCACCTTGGAATTATCTGAAGAGTCTCTGTCCCATGTTCTTTTTATAGTCCCATCCTTGCAATTGTGCAATATAGCACAGAGCTCAGCATCTCATGAACATTCAGGAGACCCTAGCCTATGCAAGAATGATTCCAGATCAGTCCGATGCATGGAGTACATCTTCAGCATACTGATGTCTTTTTTCCAACATTTTTCGGGGAAATGGTTAGTAAGTTTGCAGATACTACCAAAATTGGTGGGGTATAGTCAACAGTGAAGAAGCTTATCCAAGATTACAAAGAAATCTTGTTCAATTGGGCAAATGGGCTGAGGGGTGGCAGATGGAGTTTAATTTGGATAAATGCATGGTATTGCGTTTTGGTAAAACAAAGGAGGACAGGACTTATACAGTTAATGGTAGGGTCTTGGGCAGTGTTGTCCAAAAGAGACACCCAGGGGTTCAGGTACATAACTCTTTGAAATTTGTGTCACAGGTAGACAGGGTGGTTAAGAAGGCACAAGCAAGCTTGACTTCATTGCTCAGACCATTGAGTATAGGAGTTGAGAGGTTATGTTGAGGTTCAACAGGACATTGGTGAGACCACTTTTGGAGGACGGTGTACAGTTCTGGTCTCCCTGCTACAGGAAAGATATTATTAAATTGGAGTGGTTTCAGAAAGGATTTGCCAGGATGTTGCTGGGACTGGAGGGTTTGAGTTATTGAGAGAGGCTGGTTAAGCTGGGACTTTTTTCACTGGCGCATAGGAGGTTGAGGGGTGACCTCACTGAGGTATAGAAAATCCTGAGGAGCATAGATAAGGTGATTAGCAAAGATGTTTTCCCTAGGGTGGGGGAGTTCAAAACTAGGAAGTATATTTTTAAGGTGAAAGGAGGAAGATTTCAAAGGGACCGGAGAGGCAACGTTTTCACACTGAGGGTGATTGTACATGGAATGAACAGCCAAGGGAAGTGATGGACGCAGGTACAGTCACAATATTTAGAAGACAACTGGATAGGTACATGAATAGGAAAGGTGAAGAGGGATATGGGCCAAAGGCAGGCAAGTGGAACCTAGCTTAGTTTGATAAAATTGGTTGGCATGGATGAGTTGGACGGAAGGGTCTGTTTCCGTGCTGCATGACTCCATGAGTCTATGGAATAAGGGTGTCAGTTATTGGTCAGCACTTACCGCCCATCTCTACTTGCCCTGGCTAAGTTGATGGTGACCTGCTTTATTCAAGGGCTAGAGACCTTAGGATGCAAGGACATCCACAGTGGTGTTACAAAGAGAAATCTAGGATTGTGACTCAGCGGCATTGACGGAACAGTGATATAGTTCTAAGTCAAGATGATGCATGACTTGGAGGGGAAATTCAGGGTGGTGGTGTTCCCATGTATCTGCTGACCCTGCCATTCTAGGAATTATAAGTCATAGGTTTGGAAGGTGCTAGGTATTTGTTGGGGTACTTATTTCATCAGTCAACTTTTTAGCTGGTCTTCTTTGACTTCAAGCAACCAGCCAATAGATCTGTCTTTGGCCCCTCAACTGCCATTGTGTATTCAGCTTGTTTTCAGTAATGAGCTCCAGGGAACTTGGCAATGCACAGACAAACAGTTAAATTTCCAAAAGCGACATTAATATCATTTCAGTTGACCAAACAGCACATTAGACTTGACAACCAGTCTTTGTTGAAGGGAGCCTAACAAGAAGCAGTTAAATGTGGAAGGTGATAGGTTGCAGCCAGCTTCCTAATGTACTGTCAATTCCCACACATTTTAGCCCTCCACCCTGTTCCAATCCCATAAGCTCCTGCAAGTTGGAATTCAGATAACTTTTTGTTTGGTGCATGATTGATTAATCTTGCTTAAGAACGCAAATGACTTTGTGATATTTGACATGAATAGCAGACACAAACATTAAAATCTACTTTTGGAACAAAATATGTTCTTCTCAAGAAGTGTCACCTTATAAGATTTTATTTTTATGTAGATTTTGAAAATATTGACAATGCCATTTGTCTTATTTTTGCCTGTATCACAGAATATGTTAGAAAGTAATAAAAGTGGGACTTATTTGACTCAAAAGACCCAGTCTTCATGAATAAGTGTTAGGCTTTTTTTTAGTTCTATTTACTTTTTCATTTATTGTGGCATTATTCAGTGGTGACATGATAATTTCCATTACGATTCAGATCATTACACTGTGCATGAGTATTGAGGAACAATAAGGGTAATGAACATTTTTTCTAATAATGTTCCTCTAACTTAATGTTAGCACATTCTGGGATGTTGAATGTAGAGAGAACATTTATCACCTGAACAGCAGAGAATCCACATCCTGCTGCAGCAGTCATGAAATGTTGATGTTTAGCCATTGATTGAAATGTAAGATGATATTTTCTATGCTCATTCACTACTTTCCTGAACATTAATACGACATTACTTTAGAACTGAGAATTTGGGTTTGAAATTAGACATTCTAAGAAACTATATGGTTGTTACTCAGTTAGTTAATAAGCACTTAAAATGATCAAAGTTTCAGCCACCCAATTCTAAAATTATTATTGTAGGATGTTAACAATAACAATTTAAAGTAATGCTGTGGTTCTACTACAGATTTGCAATTCTCAAGTAGCTAGTTCTTGGAAGCATCAAGTACTTTGAGAAATCCAAAGATTTCAAATTAATTCTGACTAGCGTTAACATTAGACAGACAACAGAGCAGAACCATTTACATCTATAATAAAGTAACAAGATATTTACAGTAATATTTATATTTCTTCAACCTCTTCTTATTCATCACCTACTTCCCAATACTGTGCATTGACCACTGGGCAGGCAACAAAAAATACTGGCTTTAAAGTTTACCTCTTCCCCGATACAACCTCATCATTTCCTTCTTCGACCTCCATCTCTGCCTGTGCACTACAATACTTAAAACCAAAATTATGTTTAATTCAGTGCTTTCCTGCAATTGAAATGACAGTTACCTTATAGACTAAAAAAAACAGCTCTCCTAACTGCCAAGACGGTTCTGGTGTCCCACCATTTAGATACAGGCATACAGTTTTGGATCATGGGGATGGGGGCAAGAGGAGGGCAGAGCATTGTGATTTGAATTATCATCTTTTCTTGGGAAGTAAATACTAGTACCATTAAAACAACTGGCACACAGAACTGTACAAGTTCAAAATTAACCTCAAACATTCTATATCTATCTGAATCATAAAGGCCAAAGGAAGGTTGCATTATTAGAATTTTCCTCAAGTAGATTATAATGCCTCATCTAATTAAAATTCTGAATAGATTAATTTCACAGCATTGTATAGCCCTCAACAAAATAAAGAAATCAAAATTATGAACAGAATCCCCACAGTGTGAAAACAGGCCATTCAGCCCAACAAGTTCACACTAACCCTCCTAAAAACAGACCCATCCCCCTACCCAATCCCTATAACCCTGCATTTCCTGTACCTAATGCACCTAACCTACACGTCCCTTAATACTATGGATAATTTAGCATGGCCAATCCACTTAACTTGCACATCTTTGGACTGTGGGAGGAAACCGGAGCACCCAGCGGAAACCCACACAGACACAGGGAGAACGTTCAAACTCCAGACAGTCACAGTCAGTCTCCTGAGGCTGGAATCGAACTCAGATCCCTGGCGCTGTGAGCCACCGTGCTATCCCTTGTTATTATTCTGTAGATGTAAGTGTATTTGGATCTTTTCAGTTATCTCTCTATTTCAACAGGTGGTAAAAAGGATTTCACGTACTAATTATCTGCTGAATTACACATTTCAGTCATATCAGTTTGGGAATCTCTGCTGCTGTCTAAAATTCTGCTCCCTCTCATGGTTTTCAGTACTGATTTTCCTGGTCACATGTAAGTCCCTTCCTTTAATCTAATACAATTGTTCAACTTTTTAAGTCGTAAGCACAAGTGGACCTCTTTTTCCATGGAGCATTTTTTCTTAATGAAGACCTGTTGAGAACTACAAAATGTGTCTTTAAATCCTTGCCATTGCTCACTTACTGTCATACCTTTCTATCTAATTTATCAAACTACCACAGCCAACTCATCTTCTAATGCTATGTAATTCATTTTGAGTTCCATTTTCTAAACACTTAGCTTTACTGGTATTTCTCCTGCAAAAATACAGCTTCTTCTTTCTAATCAAGTAAGCCTTTACATTAAAACTTAGAGAATAATTGATTAATGCCACAAAATGTTCATGTAAGGAAATGAACCTCTTTACATCGCTGATAAATTTAACAAGTTTATCATGTAAGCAGTGACTTTTAAGTGAAATGAAATCAAACTTTACAACTCCATTCACCAGTCAGGGGCAAGGTCCTTTCCAACTGTGTTAAATGAAAAGCAAAGCAAAGCAAATTACCAGTCTTCAAATATTAGCCACGTGTTTATCTTTCTCACCCAATTCTACACCTTTCCTTCATATAGCTGATATATCTGTCAGTTTGTTTTATTGTAAGTCTTTTCAAAGTTTTTGATCATTCTAAAGTTACAGATTATTTCTTCTTTCTTGTACTTAAAAGCCAAAATTCAAATTGGGTGAATTTATTCAACAAAGAGTAACTTATAAACCCATACTCAATCATTGTTTACAGAGAAATTGCCAAAGGAATACTGCAATACTATTTTCTTAAGAATGCAACAAATAAGAGCATGAAGATGCTTTAAGAAAATTAAGACCTTACCAAGAACAAATCTACCATTTCCTTTGGCATTCAAAAATGACAGAATATAAAGAGATATTGTGGAGACTAAGGTCTATACAATTCAAATACTGCCATCAAGTGGTAACAGCAAGTGATTGACTAAGAGATTGAATCAAGTTCTTTATAGAGAATATGCAGCAATTGCTTGCTGAGGCCAATGGGTTCACACATGTCAGCGTAATTAAAATTAATCATTGCTCTTGAACTAGCAGTTACCTTTCCTCTCGTATGTATGGAGTCAGGAACCGAGACGAGTCATCGTCATGGCTGCTTTGTTGACTGCTTTGCTGGCTGCTGAAGATTTTAAAAAAAATTGCCGTTAGCTTGGAAACATTAAAAGTAATAGCAGTTTAAAGTTTAGTATTATTATGGTTTTATTCGTCAAACTTGTTTTTACATGACTACTGAATTCTTTTCTACAATTGTCAAATATAACTCCCAACATCTCGAGCAAAACAGTTAAATCAGTAGTTCTGCCACCAGAACTACAAATTATTTATATGTGTCACCTGCAACTATTACCTCACATGACTGTATACTTTCTTTCAGAAATGTACCATGAATCCCTTATATTTGGCAATACTGAGGTCTAATTTGGTGGAAATCTGTATTCCCTGTTTTAATATAATCATCTGTTTGCTAATCAATTTACCAATTGTTAGCCATTCTTAAATGATTGAAAAGGTTGACTGTGAAGGTCAAGAATGTGCAGCAAAAGTGACAACAAGGCTATCCATCGATGTTCACTGTTATTTAAGCAGCTTTCAATGACTGCACATGACAGTTGGGTAAAGAATCAGCAAATTACTGTCTGCACTGTTCTGCTTCTCCACAGACTTATTTTACCAGTATCTCACCGAGAAAGTCAAAATTCAAATAAATAAAATAGCATGAATTTTCAGTATTTGATCATTAGATACCTACAAAATATACCAGAAGTCATTTTTTAAAATCAAGAGATATGGGTGTTGCTGGCTAGATCAGCATTTATTGCCTATCCTTAACTGCCCTTGAGAAGGTGGTGACGAGCTATCACCTTGAACCACTGCAGTTCATGTGGCGTAGGTACATTCACGATACTATTGGGAAAGAAGTTCCAGGATTTTGACCCAGCAAATGAAGGAACAGCGATACAGTTCTAATACAAGTTGGTGAATGGTTAGAGTGATGTATTTGCTGCCTTTGTCCTTCTAGGTAGCAGAGGTCGCAGACTTGGAAGATGCTATCTAACGGTACTTGTTGCACTGCATCATGTAAATGGGAGACATTATTGCTCCCATTCATTAGTGATGGAGAGTGAATGTTGAAAATGTTAGATATGGTGCTAATAAAGCAGGTTTCTTTGTTATAAACAGGACAGAGCTTCTTCAGTGCTTTTGCAATTGTATTCATTCAGGCAAAAGGGGAGTATTCCATCACACCCCAAATTCAGACTATAAGTCGTAGGAGCAGAATACTGCCATTCAGCCCATCAACTCTGCATTGCGTTCCATGAGATCATAGCTGATCTGATAATATTCAACTCTGCTTCCTTGCCCTGAATATGCTTAATCACCCAGCTCTATAAGACTCCATAGTAAGGAATTCAACAAATTCAACACCTTCAGAGAAGAAATCCTTCCTCATCTTTGTCTTAAAATGGGCAATCCATTACTTTGAAGTTATGCCCCTTGGTCCTGCACTTCCCTACAAGAGGAAACAATGTTTCCACATCTACCCTGTCATGTTCCCTAAGATTTTTAAATGCTTCAATAAAGGTCACCTTTCATTCTTCTAAAATCTTATGAATATAGGCCCAACCTACTCTAACCTTTTCTCATAAGGTAGTCCCTCCATACCCAGAATCACCCAAAGAACATTCTCTGGACTGCCTCCAATAGCAATGTATCTTACCCTAGATGAAAGAGACCAAAACTGTTCAAAGTACTCCAGTTGTGGTCTAACTAGTGACTTGTATAGTTTTAGGAATACTTACGCTAATTTTTATTTGCCATTCTCTTTGAAAATAAGGCTACTATTCCATTTGCCTTTCCTGTTATCTGCTGAACTTCCATGTACTTTTGGCCACTCTCTGAACTATCTATGTCTCTCTGCAAAATCTTTGTGCCATCTTCACTACTTGCCTTCCCATGTAGTGGCAGTTCTGAACTAGGGTTATATTGGATTAGAAACATTAACTGTGTTTCTTTCTCCACAGATGCTACCAGACCTGAGTTTCTCTGTTGTTTCAGATTTCTACCATCCAGTATTTTGCTCTGATTCCCTGTTAGATCGTGTACACAATTGGGATTCTTGAATGAGACTGGTTAAGGAAACTTATTGATCCTTGCCCAGCTTACGCGGATTCCAGATTTCCTGTGGAGGAAGACAACTGCTTTAGCTCCCAGATAACTGCACGTTCACATGAAAATGCCCGCAGAAGGTCTGTGAATAAATGCAAGTCTAATTAATAGGTAGCATCTTTCATTTGCTGCAAAAATTCAGAGCTATGCAGCACGAAAACAGACCCTTCGGTCCAACGAGTCCATGCCAAACATAATCTCAATCTAAACTAGTCCCACCTGCCTGCTCCTGACCCATATTCCTCTAAACCTTTCCTATTCATGCACTTATTGAAGTGTCTTTTAAACACTAACTGTGCTGCATTCACCACTTCCTCAGGAAGTTCATTCTGCATGCGAGGTATCCCCTGTATAAAAAATTTGTCCCTCATGTCATTTTTAATTCTCACTCCTCTCCCCTTAAAAATATGTCCCCAAGTCTTAAATCCCCTATCATATATACGTATTGTTTCAATGGCATGCAAACAAAAATAGTTAACATTTAAACTGAGAGCCATAGCACTGTCCATTTGTAATCTTTAGGAAGCTCCAGCAGGGTCATACTCCAATTTCTGCAATCTATATCACTGTCCAGCTTGTTTGGGCCAACTGGAGGGATGATTGTATGTTATATGAACAGTGTTTTTCATTTATACAAAATTGATGCTAAAATTTATTAGTATAAAAGCGTGTGAATTAAAGTTTATTGCATTGTCACTTTTCTGTAAGTGCCATATGATGGGAAGGTGATGGGAAGGTGGTTATTATGAAAGTTTCCACTAGTTGGCAGCCTTGGCCTAAACAAGTGTCCTATGCATTTGTAGAATTTTCCACGTCTGATTTAAATATGAAAGTGCATTTGATTTTATATTCAATATTGTAATTACTGGAACTAACATTGAATTAAACTTTACTTTAGAATAGGTTTCTTCTACCTTGCAAACACATTTATCCATTCTCCATCTACGCTCTACCCAATTCCAATTAAGTACATTCAGTCATAATTTCATATTCTCCTCTGGACAGATTTCCAGGGCAAAAGAACATATTCTTGTTAAGGTGATAATTATTTCAATGAATAATTGCTCACAATGGTCAAAATCTGCTTTACATGACCAGAATTATTCCGTTGCTATTACTGCACTCATTTAAAGTAATTGGTGCACTTTATTTGGGTGTGCTTAATACTTGGGTGACATTTCTCAATTGTTAAAAAAAAATGCCTCAGTGTAACACTGCTAACGTGCATCATCTAGACCATGAATGGATAATGAAATGCCTGATGAGTGTTAATTGTGTTTAACTGGATAAAACAATTTTTAGGATGTCTTGTTGATTATTGTGTAGTTTTGCGCTATGCTCATCAGCACTTTCAACAGCTGAGAAGTGATTCAGTCATCGTTGATTTTTGATTGAAAGCAATAATGTAATAAAATAAGACCATTAAGAAAAAAGACTAACACTAAGCTCTGTGGGTCAGGCCGCATTCTGTGAGAGTCAGCAGCATAGGGCGTAACCACAACTAAGTTGTTTGTTTACTAAGTGGGAAATTTATAATTGGGTGCAAATCGAAATTTAGTGCAGAAGGGGAAAAAGGAGATGCTCCTTGGTATCTTTAACATTGCAGTTTATTGCATTAATTTGATGCAGAAAGTACTTAAAATTCTGAAGTGTTTGAGAATTTTGTGCAAACTACTGCACAAAATAAATTAAAACAGACTTTATATAGTATAAAATGTAGGCTAAAATGAAGACCATAGATACCTAAACCACACTAAAAAGCATAGGATTGTCCAGTAATGTCTAGCCGGCTGGGATAAACAATTCCTCAACCCAGTGATGTCACACAACAGCATGTTGGTGTGTAGTACATATTTCTTTGCTTTAATGTGGGTAACAGTAATTTCTTTTTAAGAAAAGCAGTCTATCCGAGGAGGGGCATTTAGCTCAGTGGTTAGACACTGGTCCTTAGTAACACCAACAATGAGTTCAATCAATATACGAGATGGGCTAGTTCTCGGAACCCGCCTCTATTCCTTGACCCATTGTGGTATCATGGCATCAAGCAGCCATGACTAGCAAGACAACAAGGTGCAGGGCTGGATGAACACAGCAGGCCAAGCAGCATCATAGGAGCAGAG
>NC_063363.1:20675371-20694496 GCF_021869965.1 Rhincodon typus | reverse complement strand
GGATTCTCCAGCATCTGCAGTTCCTACTATCTATGACTAGCAAGACACAGATTCAGGAAGGGCAGAATGTATTTCACAGGGTACCAGTAGTGAGGAAGGAGTTGAGAAACTGGTCTCACAGACACTTGTCCTATCCAATAGGAGTGCTACGCTCACTATCTGTGAGACAAGGAGAAAGACAACCTGAATATAAACCAAGGAACTGTGGTTTTCAAACAAGGAAAACAATGGAAGAGAAATTGGGTAGTGAATGGGATTTGATAAGTAAGGAGCTGGTCAAACAATAAAATTACAGAGAAAGAGAGAGAGAGAGACAGACAGACAGACAGACCACATAATAAATGTATAGGAAAGACTAGAAATCAAATGTATTTGCTGAACTGTGTGGGCGTGCTGCCACAAGGTAATCAGAAACACACTATGCAAAGCATAAATAGGTTACACACACACAGCATTTCCTTTAATATGCATGTATGCACAGCTCTTAAAAGAGACCATGCAGTGCAACATGCTAGCCACACACAGCAAGAAGAATTACAGAGAACATCAAAAGAGACGGCAGGAGAGTACATAGGAATTTTTGGACCGTGGCAATGCCCGAAATCCCACAGCTACTAGAAATGTCACTGTCTTAAACCACTCTGCCTTGGAGTCATTTTGCAAGAATGCAGCTTACGAAAAACTCCAAAAAACATATTGGAGGGGAGAAGTAGTTTCACAAATTTTTATAGTTTTACAGAACACAATCATATCCCAGAGCAAGACACAGATGCAGGAAGGGTAGAATGTATTTCACAGGGTACCAGTAGTGAGGAAAGAGTTGAGAAATTGGTCTCACAGACACTTGTCCTATCCAATAGAAGTGCTACGCTCACTATCTGTGAGACAAGGAGAAAGACAGCCTGAATATAAACCAAGAAACTTTGGTTTTCAAACAAGGAAAACAATGGAAGAGAAATTGGGTAGTGAATGGGATTTGATAAGTAAGGAGCTGGTACTTGTCCTCTGCAGCCACAAGAAACAGTCCTGAGGGTATGTTATCTATTCTGTGTGAAGTGGGTCAGCAATTATTTGGAAATGGGGTGGGAAAATCCAGTTATCAACATCCACTACAGAACAAACAACACAATAGAAGTGTTCTACTGACAGGGTTTGTAGCAAAGTTTAAAAGCAAGCTCTCATGGATGCCAGTCTATAGGTTATTGAACAAGTCATGTGCAAATTGGTAAAAGTTCAGACAGATCAGAAAAGTCAATGTTGCTACAGGATTGACATGGGAATGAGAGATCCCTTTTAGTGGACACTGGTACTAATACTGGGATTGAAAGAAGCTGTACTGATGAAACATGTTTCACCTGAACCAAACTGGGATCAGAATTCAAACAGAAAGGGCAAACATGGGAGTGGAAAGGGTTTTAAACAAGTATATTCATTCTCTCATCCTTCAAGAAATGAAACAAGCTTAAATACAAACAGTTGCAATGTAAACTTTAGTTAGAATAAACAAAATTAAATATAGTTTAATATTAAGTATGGATTTTTGATTTAAGAAATAGCAACCTGTAGGTTTTCTGTATTTGAATTTAATTATTAACTTATCAGTATTTTTTAAAAACATTTTTTAAGTAGGTTTGTGTGCACACTAACAGATTTTTTTTCATATACCATAGATTGTTTTGTGACACAACACGGGAAATATTGGAGTCTCAAGGTATGTAAATATTTCTAGAACATTTCTTTTTAAGCTTAAGAGAAACACCAAGCATAGAGAGGGAGAATTTTGGTTTCACTTCTACTTTTGAGTTGTGGGCAGTCCTGCGAAATTCTTGGAATAGAATTGCTGCATAAATCAGTGTTTCTGAGAAGTGAAGGATATATATAGTTAACTACGTTATCTTACAGTGAAAAGTTAGTATATGTCCCAGACTAGAGGTGTTGAGGCAAAACCTTGCAGAGGTTATTTACAGGTGAGTACATTATAGCTTAGGTGAATGGTAGCTCCAGAAAGAAACCACCTGCTGTTCTAGTCTAAAACATGAAGTCAAAAGTGATCTAAACCAACTAGGTGTTGTGAATATAGCTGATGTGAGCATTGTTTGAGCGGTAATTGGAGTACTGAACAAAATCCATGTTTCTTCTTTCAATTTACAAAGGAGTGTTTAGGAATTAATGGGAATACACCTTTACCATGTGTTTAAAAATCATTGAATTGGTATTATAAGTAGATGGCTTATTTTATTTTGATTTCATTTCATTCCTTTTGTTAATAAACTTTTGTTTTATTATTAAAGCAAAAACTACTCCATTGTAATGCTTACGTCCTAGGGACAGACCACGTTGTTAAAACCGAAACAAATCAAAATATGATCTATCAAGTCAAAGATCTGACATATCCAGTAATAAACATCAGCTGGGACCATAACACAACAAGAAAGGAGAGCACATGGACAGACTAACCTAAGTCATGACATAAATGACCAGAAAATAGAAGTTAAACAGTCAACACAAAAATATACACAGTGGCCATCAGGGGAACTGGAGGCAATATAAGGTTACAAAGAACCAGACATAGCAGCGACTCCTAAGAAACCATTACATAAAAACCAGGAACAGAAATTAAACATTGCAGGCTTTAACATTTTTAGAAAAATATGGAGGGGGTAGAAGGAGAGATGCAGTAGTTATATTTATGACAGAAAATAATGGGAGTAGAGAAATTGGTGTTGTCATCAATAACACAGAAACAGAAACATAGTGGACAGAATTTTTTTTTTTAATTTAAAATGATTTACCCAAGTGGAGGTAGTTTACAAGCCACCTAGCATGGTGGTTCAGTGGTTAGCACTGCTGCCTCACAGCACCAGGGGCCTGGGTTCAATTCCAAACTCAGGCAACTGTCTGTGTGGGCTTTACACATTCTCCCCATGTACGTGTGGGTTTCATCCAGGTATTTTGGTTTCCTCCCACAGTTCAAAGATGTGCAGGTTAGGTGATTTGGCC
Source organism: Rhincodon typus (assembly GCF_021869965.1). Classification (NCBI taxonomy): domain Eukaryota; kingdom Metazoa; phylum Chordata; class Chondrichthyes; order Orectolobiformes; family Rhincodontidae; genus Rhincodon; species Rhincodon typus. Next base: position 20,691,496 of record NC_063363.1, on the reverse strand, counting down.
ATGCTAAAATTGCCCATATAGTGTCCAGGGATGTACAGGTCAGGTGGATTAGTCATGAGAAATGCAGGGTTACAAGGATGGGGTAGGTCTGGGTGGGATGCTCTGCAGAGGGTCAGTGCGGACATGATGGTCTGAATGACCTACTCCCACACTGTAGGGATTCTAATAGTGGAATGGAGATCAAGGAAGAAATAAATTAATAGAATTTTTTGTAAAATGGAACATCACCACAGCTCCAAAATTAGTCAGCAAGAAGCAATTACAAATGGGATAAGGGAATAGAATTCCTATTGTGGAATACAAGACTCCTTTTTAGTGAATATGTAAGTAATCTTAAAGAGGGTGACATATAAATTGGGGAACATCTTGGCAGTAGTGATAGTAATAGACTGAAAATCAAACTTGCTCCTGTCCTTCTCAGATGCCTTTTGTTTTCTTTACAATAGTGACCTCATTGTCGCTGCTTCTTGCTCTCACCCTGATTCAGAGGATTTTAATTACTTACCCCACAAATATTAGGAGAGAAGAGGCCTCCCCACCTTCCTACACTTCCTTATCGCCATGCCTATTGTAAACCCCAGAACCCCTGCTAATACTTAGATTACATTTCTTCCCAACACATTTCCTGAGAAGAGTCAGTCTCTTAGACTTTATAATTGTCCTGACGAAGCCATTTTCTACACCAGGGCTTCTAAAATTTCTTCCTTTCTCTTAGCTTGGAATTTCCCTATCACCACAGTAATTTGGCCCTCAAGAAAGTGGCAAGAACTTAAAAAATAGGAGCAGAAACAGATCTTAAAGCATATTAAGCCTTCTTTACCATTCAATACAACCGTGGCTGCTTTCAGACTTCAAACCCACTGTCCTGTCCACTCCCTATATCCTGCAGTTCCCCAGGGACAAAAAAAAAATCTAACTCACCATTAAATACATTCAATATTAGAGCACCTACAAACCTTTGTGGTAGAGAATTCCGAAGATTCCTGACCCTTTGAGTGAAGTAATTTCACCTCATCCGAGTCCTAGTCCTAACTAAAGCAAGCACGAGATGATATTTTTCCCTCTCTGTAAATGGTTACTTCCTTTTAATTTCATGGTAAATCCATAATACGCAGTTTTGATCGACCTTATGCTGGTTTTAGTCAATTATACAGTTTACACATTGGGTAATTAACACATTTGTATTTTAAATGAGTTTTTTTTTACACATTTTTAACTGACACATTTCAAGTCAAACAACTCAGAATCAGGATCAACAATTTCAAGTTTGTATAGTTACTAAGATTTGTTTTTCAATGACCTTCCAAGTGTCATTTTTCCAATCACATATTAACCCGAGACTCTGTTTGGTTGCCTGTTCAGTAGATCCTATAGTATTATTGAAAGAAGTGCATGAAGTTCTCCCATTGACCTCACTATGTACATGCCTCACTCACCACCACCATAATAAAGAAATCATTGGTTTAATTTGCTGATTGTCCATATTAATGTCAAACATATTGATTGTTGGGTAACAGATGTGACCATGCGTCAAAGTTGCAATTCTATTGTGATTTATTACGGGTCATCAAGAATTTTTCCAGAGCTCTGGGAAGAACTTCATTCTTCTGAGTAGCTGCATAAAGTAGGCGGTTATGAGCAGGGTACTCTTCGTCCAGGAAGCAAAAGCACAAATTTAGATAAGGAAAAGCAAAGATAATCTATAATAATATACTTTTTGATTTTCATACACTGGAACATTATATAAAATCATAAAAGAAATAGCAGAAGGCCATTTGGCTGATCAGTCCTGCAACAATATTCAACACAATCAGGTTTGATCTGATTGGGATCTTAACTCTGCCTTTCTACTTATCTCCAATAACCCCAGACTCCCTTGAAGATTAAAAACCCATCTGTCTGGCTCAGCCTTGAATACATTCAATGATGCAACCGCGACTGGTCTCTAAGGTGTAGAATTCCAAAGGTTAATGATGTTATGATAAAATTCTTCCTCCTTCCCATCTTTATTGGGAAAACCCTTAATTTTTAATCTGTCCCATAGAAATCCTGAATATCCTTGAAAAACTCAAATAAATTTGTGAAACACAATTTCTTGTTTGCAAAATAAAAATCTGCTTGATTACATCATGATGTTCTAAATATTCTGCTAATGACTCCTTCATAATGGATTTTAATAGTTCCAAATAAAAGGCTAACTTCAAAATAATTTCCTGCTTTCTGTCTCCCTTTTTTCTTGAATGGAGGTGTTACATCTGCAGTTATACAATCCATTGGGACCTTTCAAAAATCCAAGGAACATCAAAAATTCACATTAGTCACGGATTAAATACAGATAACGTTCTCCTTTAGAGAAACAGAGATTTATTTCCTGCTGGAAGTTGAACATACTAAGACACTAAAGGTGGTTTGAAACTAGCCAGGGTGCTTTAATTATAGTTGTTAGGTTTGATAATCAGAATGGTCATTTCTTTGATAAGCTTTCCTTCACATGGTTGAAGTTTTACCAAATGATTGATTTGGTTGATTGATGAAAGCAAGATTTTTGTTACTACTAAGAAACAGTAAAAGTCAAAGACGCACATAGAAACTTTAGGTAAGAATTTCAAATTTTTGACTTTTATTGTATATATTATCTATATTATCAAATTATTTGTAATTATTAATTTAGTACATCTGATAATATCTGTAATCCAGATGTCAATATATTTCAAATTGAGTATGAGAGGATTTGAATATATTTACATGGTGTAATGAAGACAGTAAAGCCATTTTAGCAAAGATGATTCTGCACACCAACTGTAGTGCAGGAAATGCACCAGGAATATTATTAGAGTTATACAGAGCGATGCAATGAAACAGGCTGCATACTGGTACTGCTCTTAGTTTGTTTTATTCATATGGTTACAAAAAAAGGTGAGTCATTAAGAAGGACATTTGTATTTGGCCCACCGTACAATTCCAACAGTCCAATTTAAAGATTGCAGTTATTCTGCTGAGAAATTCAATGCTAGCTATTTCAGTAAACTAGTAATGTGCCTTACTCCGATATCAACTCTGATCTTTAGCCTATTTAACGACAGTTTTACAGAATCATTGCTACTTTATGATGCAAGCCCCTCAACTATTTATTTCAATTGTTCTCTAACTATAAATGTTCTAGGAAAATAAATATGTGTAAAAAGTCTGCTTGATGTTTGCTACACAAAAGAGGAAGTATGTCAACTTCATGAAAAACCTGATTGGAACAACTGGCTTTAAATAGTGTAGAAAGCATCAGCTATAAATACAGATATTGGTACGTGATTACAATTTACTGAAACGACTAGTAGGTTTTAGTGATCCATAAACTAGGTCCAAAAACATGTTAGGGACACCAAAGCAGGAAAAGTATTTCCTCTTCATGAAGCCATGGCAGAAATTAAAGAATCTAACAACTCCTTACAATCAATCCAACAAAGTATCAGATTAAACCTTCTCATTTGGTAAACAATTCTGCAGATTTACCGCCCAAGTGAAAGTTGAATCATTATCCTGAGCTTACCACTGTGATGCATTATGCCTTGCCTGTTTAATCATTTTACACCCATGAAATTTGTCTATTCCCTCCTCCTCAATGTAAATTTAAAACTAAGTCTGGGGATCCTTATCCTGTGATAATTATAAAAACTCCTGACTCTCTTACCTCTTCACCACTTAGGAAATTCAAATTAGGATATAATGGAATGCTTCATAATAAAGTTATTAAGGTTATGCAGAAATTCAGCGGTTTGGGTGCTAAGGTCTTAAAGGTGATAGGTGAGAGAGTAGTTAGCATGTGGGATTTTAGGCCTTATGACCAGAAATACTGAGAACAAAAACAAGGCTAAAATGCTGAACCTTTAGAAAGCTCTTATTGGCCACAACTAGAACAATGCAGCCAACTCTGGTCACCACACTTAAAGGATATAAGGGTTCTTGAAATGGTGAAGAAAAGCCTTAAACAGAAATGTTTCCAGGGATGGGGGATTTTATTTACAAAGTTAGGATGGAGAAGCTGGAATTTTTCTCCTTGGAGCAAAAGGAGGTTCAGTGGAGGTTTGACAGAAATGTACTAGAGTAGGACAGATTTAGATGAGATAGCCAAAAACTGTTCTCATTATCCAATGATACAAAGACTGAGAGACATAGGTTTAAGATGCAGTGCAAAAGGTAGAGTGGGGGGGCAGGATTTTTTAAATACACAATGCGTGGCAATAACTTATAATTTGCTACCTATGGGGATGATGAGGAGTGCAGAGTGATCGATAATTTCAAAAGGAAACAGAATAGGCATTTAGGAGAAGTACATTTGCAGAGTCATGGGGGTAGACTGTGGGAATGAGATGGACTGCTATATACAGAACTTATGCTGAATGGACTCCTTATTATCATTATGACTCCCTGCTTGCCTGGATGATTGCAGCTGCAACAATGCTCAAGAAACCTGACAACACTTAGGACAAAGCAGAAAACTTGATCAACAACCCTCAGCTCTCCCCAATACCCGAGACAGCAACTATAGTATCTATCCCAAACAGATAAAAGACGCACTACAGCATACCAGTAAGGCTTTTTTCCCCAAGTACCTATGAAACGTAAAAAATTTCTTCCATCATCTCCAAGGACAAACTCAGTAGGTGTATGGAAAGACTATGATCTCCAAGTTCACCTCAATTCATAATTCCTGGGACACTCTACCTAACAGCCTCATAAAATGACCACAGTGGCTCAAGACGATAGCTCAATACCACCTTCAAGGGCAGCTAGGGATGGTTAATTACAGGTCATTTTTGTCAAATGTGTCCCACATCCCAAAAAAAAATAAAAAATGAATGACATAAAAAAATGAATGAAACAATGTGCCAAAGCTCAATTTGTAAACAAGCAGTGAAAAAGTCCACTCTTTTCACAATCCACATCTGAAAGAAGGATAAATTTCCATACTTGTTTCATGTTATGCAAAGATCATTCTTCAGGTACAATTACCAAATTCAGGATTTTAAAAAAAAATTATAACTGAATTCTAACAAGCTAAACAAAGAACAGTTTTAGTTTGTGGTACCACATGTACTCAGGAGATTTCATCTGACCAAAATATTCCAAAAAACCTACTAGATATATGTGTTGAAAGATGACCAGCTTTCTAAACTTAAATGCAGACCCATAGCTTTCGAACTGAAGTATTCATATACACTGAATACTGCCCTCGATCAGTGTTTCAGTTAAATGTCTGTACACATTGAAAGTATTAAGCAGCATTTGGTTAATTCCTGCAAGGTCTGAGAGCCATGTTGCTGCCAGATATTCACAAAGGAGGTTGGAGGATTGTTACTTAAACCTAGGAAAAGTCCAAAATGATAAAAGGTATTTACAGAAGTTAACATTAAAAAAATGTAATCTACATGGTAAGAAAAGATTGTGGTAAACTGGCTCCAGAACATGAGATAACAAGGTGTAGAGCTGGATGAACACAGCAGGCCAATTTTTCTGCAGAAAGGTCTAGGCCCGAAACGTCAGCCTTCCTGCTCCTCTGATGCTGCTTGGCCTGTTGTGTTCATCCAGCTCTACACCTTGTTATCTCAGATTCTCCAGCATCTGCAGTTCCTACTATCTCAGTTCAGATACTAGCTTTTGTTGCATTCATTTTGAAAATGAGCGGAGTTGTGTGCCAGCAAATCAACTAAGAGTCTGATAAAAATTCAGGTTTTGTATATCATTGCAATGATTCAGCAGTGCGTATATATGTCTGCAACATAAAGCTCTATGCAGTTGGAAAGAGATTTATATTAATGCAAAACCCTTTAAAAGTGTAAGGTATTACAAAAAAATCCAATAATTTGAAAAATATCAGCCTATGCAGTCATAAAAACATCACCTTAGAATACTGTCTGTATAAATGCTGTTGATGCACTCTCTGTTAGCTAGTTTTGGGGGCCACCGTTGCAAAGCTACCAAAACTTTAAGTCATTTCTGTGAAGTATAATGTGCGCAGTAAATTCTAAACCAAGCTTCCATGCCACCATTGTATTATCCTTTTCTCCACATAACATTGCTGCGACTGCATTTAGTAATCCCATAGCATAAACTTCAACTTATAAAAAGTAAACCAGAGATATATCCACACAATTACTAGGCATCAGTGCAAGAATGGTTTTACTTTGTACTATAGACAGCAGTTATAGTGTATAAGCAACTGAATGACAGAAGGGGGTTTCAATCTGCAGAGAGTTAATTTGGACCTTGTCAGCTGATTTACAATCCAGGCTGTGGATCAGGGTGAAGCAGTTCTGGATTTGCATAAACACAAAACATTTGGAGTGTGAATGCATAGTATAAACAAAAATCTGAATGTTAATGTCACATAGGAATTCAAACTCTATTCTGACAGTAATAGTAAAACATTCTGGATATCATCAGGACCACCAGATGAGTTACTAATTTTAAACCATCTATTGCTGTTAAGATACTCAATGTTCAAGATAATTTATTTAAAGAGGGGCACTACATTGCTCTGAAAGGAATTTAATGAATGTAAAAATACTTTGAACAAGATTAGCAAGGGTACTTTAAGCAAGCCGAATTGAAACATTAAAGATTTAGCTTCCAGTAATGGGTAAAATCAGTACTGAAGCAAACTAATTGAAATGTGGAGTGCACATAACATGAGAAAAAGCGCATCAGGTTAATCAAGGTCCACTCTATTCATTTAATAGAGTAATGATGTTTAAAATTTTTGAGAAGATTTGTAGCTCGGGTTGTGGATGAGGTTGTAGACTTGCTCGCCAAGCCGGTGTGTTTGATTGCAGACATTTTGTCACCCTGCTAGGTAACGTCGTCAGTGTGCCTCTGGTGAAGCGCTGGTGTTCTGTTCCACTTGTTATTTATATGACTCGGTTTGCTGGAAACTGAAAAACAGAACTGGAAGTGATGCCAACCAGCCCAGCACACCGAGGCAGATAAATAACAAGCGGGACAGAATACCAGTGCTTCACTGGAGGCACACTGACGATGTTACCTAGTAGGGTGACGAAACATCTGCAATCAAACACATCGGCTTGGCGAGCAAGTCTACAACCTCAGAGTAATGATGTGTACTGTCTTTCCCAATTATTTTTATATTATGTAATATTGATGAACAGAGTTGGGAGATAGCTCACGAGTAGCATAAATAGTGGGACAAACCACTGAGCTAAATGGTCTGCTTCCATGCTGCACATTTATGTAGTAGTTCTGAGCAATTTAAGAAATTGCTGTTATAATTTTGTACTGAATTAATTCATGAAATCCCAACCATTCCCAAGATTATCCCAACTAATGGTGTACATTTTCTAACCATCCAACTTTACAGGACAAAATAGAATAGTAAACCAAGTCCAGATATTATACTGGGTAAGATACTGTCTCTTTCATTTTTAGGATGTGTTTTTGAATCCAAGTAGACTAACGGGATGGAAGTAATCTTTTTATTGTTCTTTGCAGTGCAAAATGATAACGCAAAGCTGCATTGGTACAAATGGTCAATTATTTAACATCAACCTGCAACTTTACTCAGGCCACAATCGCAGAACAGAAGGAAAAATAAATCACACTGATGCATTGGACTGTGCTCTTCTGATAATAGCACTTGAGTAACTATCATGGAAAAAATGATTTGCTCTGGGGTACTGTAAATAGAAATGGATACTGTCCTTGTCAAAAGTTGATACCATCTGTTGTCATCACAATTGCAATGCCAGACTAGACCACAGTGTAGCTGCAAAGTACATAAATTGAACTTGCTTCAAGAATTATTATGGAACAGAAGGCAGCCATTCAGAAAACTTATGAGAAAGTCCCACATTAGAGCTTAGCGTGCTAAAATCAGATCACATGCGATTGGTGTTCATGAAACGAGAATGACAGGGACTGAGAATTAGTTAACACACAGGAAACAGAGTAAAAATAAATGGGCAGTTTTTGGAGAGGTAGGCAGTGACGAGTAGGGAATCACAGGGATCATTGCTTGGGTCTTAAGGCACAATATATATCTACAACTTGGATGAAAAAATTAAATGAAATGTTTTTAAGTTTGCAAATGACACAAAACTAGGTAGGGAGTGGGAATAGGGAGGAGGATGAGTTGGGTTTCAGTACAATTTAGACGAGTTGAGTGCGTGGGCAAACATGTAGCAGATGAATAAGTGTGAAGTTATCCATTTTGCTACGAAGAGGAATGGCAGAGTATTATTTGCGTGGTCATAAATCAGGAAATGCTGATGTACAAAGAGAATTAGGTATCCTTGTACATTTGTTACTGAAAATAAGCATTAGCTGCAGCAAATGGTATATTGGTCTAAATTGCAAGATGGTTTGAATACAGAGCAAGTAAGTCTTACTCCTGCTGTACAGGGCCTTGGCAAGACCACACCTGGATTATTGTATGCAGTTTTAGCCTCCTTACCCAAGGAAAAGATTTACTTGCCATTGATGGAGTTCAGCAAGGGTTCATCAGGCCAATTCCTGGAATGGCAGGTTTTTTTGTACGAGAGACTGGTTGACTGGGCTTGCATTCATTGGACATGAGAAGAATGAGGGGGGTACTGGACAGACTGGATGCAGGGACGATGTTTCTCCTGGCTGAAGAGCCCAGATCAAGAAGCCACTGTCACAGGTTATGTGATAGGCCACTTTGAACTGAGAAAGGGAAATGTCTTCACTCAGAGAGTGATGAACCTGTGGAATGCTCTAGTGCAGAATGCTGTGGAAGCCAAGTCACTGCATGAGCTTAACAGTGAAATAGCTTGAAGGTGTCAAAGTGTAAGGGGAGAGTGCGGGAATATGGTGTTAAGGTAGACGATCGGCCATGGTTATGTTGGATGACAGAGTAGGCTGAAGGAACTGAATGACCTATCCTAATCCTAGTTTCAGTTTTTCTATTCAGCGCATCGTGTCTGCATTGGCTCTCTGAATGAACATCTTGACTTACTGTTAATCTTCTACATTTCTCCTGTACCCCTGACATCATCTGATGTCCTCTTGAGTACATCGATTGAGCCTGCCTCCACTACAGTTCGAGGCAATGTATTCCAGACATGGATAACTCACTGTGTGAAAAAAATGTCTACAATCCACATGTTTTGCTTCTTTTGCAAATCACTTTAAATCATTGCCCTCCTGATCCTTTTAAGACAAAGGAAGATGGTAATTGAACGTCATGGAAGTCATGTGCACTTCAATAACTGTGAGCCCAAAGTGCTCGTTTTCTAAAAGTATACAAACATGTCAGCCCTTTTAAACTAACCTGTGTCGTAGAGAAAAAATAAAATAAAAAGTATTCTTAGAATTTTATAAAGGCCCCATGCAAGGAAATTGTTCCTTTATCAAGGATTATGACACATTCTATAATAATCTATTCATTGAAAGTTAAGCAGAAAACTCCATGCAGCTTTCAGCCTTAAATAAAAATTTCTATTGAAGAGATAGGATACGTCTCTGACATCCAATTCCTGCTACAGATCCATTTTTGTCATGTCAGCTGCATAGTAAAGTTAATAAAAAGTACTTAAAAATGTGCTTAACTGCTTTATGCAAATTGTCAATAGTACTTTCTCACTGTATATTGATGTCAAGAGATCACCCATTGCTGTCTAAAACACAGGAACTTGGATCTGCAGGCATTTTATTTTCCCTCTTAGGAGAGTGCAGCATCTGTATTAAGACCAATTTTTTTCATTATTATTGACACTTCTGCTTTCTTAAATATTTTTGTAACCAACAGATGGCACACAGACTTCAATTAGGAACAAAATTTAAAAGCTCACTGGCAAATAATCTCTCAAAGCAGGAAGTAGAAACATTCACATTCCATGACAATGAGATATAACTGAAGTCAATTGGGCAACTAGATTGCTCTGAAATAGAATTTGATTGGATTTGTTTAATCAGCTGTCACTGCTTTCCTGTTATTGAATTGAATGGTTTTAACTAAAATATACCCATTCCCCACTTTCTAGTTGTACTACCTTTTTCATAAAAAGGAAAGTCTGTCAGTAATTGTTGATGAAAACCAATTGATCTTACAATTTACGTAAACAACTTGGATGAAGGGAGCCAAGATATATGGTTGCTAAATTTGATGACCAAAGATTGCTAAGGAAGTACACAGAGCGGCACAAGTATTTGGAACACACTTCCTGAGAAGGTGCTGGAAATGCAGAAATTGGCCAAGTGTTATTTTTCGCAAGTTTCATGGAAGGTTTTGCTCCCCAAGTCTTGACAAATTTTCTGACCCTATCTTCCCAAACTCACCTCATTAACAACAGCCCATATCTCAACGGTACCCCGTTTGTCATATTCTCCCACCAACCTCAATTGGGAGCATAAGCTACCATTGGGATCACCCAGGATTTCTGCTGCCAATGTTATCTTTAAAGCACAGCCATGCGTTCGGTCAAGAGATGGCAGCCCACAGCTGCCTTGCACAGTTTGTTTTATCTGTCCCAACATGTCAGACATAAGGTAGTTGACATACTGCTGTGCTAACAGAAACTGAAGATCATGTGGATGGTGTGTGCATATGGTCGTTGCCCAAGGAGTGTGCCTCATGATGCTGGTTACAGATGCAGTGCTGAAGGAATAAGCGGTGAGCTAGAGACTCTAGGTTACTACAGACTTTCATGTTGCAAATTGTCTCAATATGTGAGATGACATAATAATGAGGACACTAATGTATGCTGTAGTATCAAAACAGGCATTTCACTGCTAACTAGAGAGAATTTTGTCTTACCACTCAACACTTGGTTTGAAATTGGGATATTTTGCTCGATGACAGGAAGCTCCTGACTGCCAATGTTATGCAGTTGTCCCGACTTTCTTGCCAGTGCCCAGGTTATTCAAGAGTTAGGAAGATTTCGCCTTGAGTCTTTGAATATTTTCAGGCAGAATTAAATAGATTCTTGATGAGCGAGGGAGTGAAAGATTATCGAAAGGAGGAAGGAATGTGGTGGAGTTAGTTCAAGGGGCCAGATCGTGTGCTTATTCATAACCTTTGTTGTGCCTTAAATGTCATTTAGAAGGCATTGGGGAAAAAAAAACTTCCGCTGAAAGAGCATCATTTTCGTAAAGTGTTTGTTTTTCTTTTGGTGGAATGAGGGGTCTGGTGATGATAGGCAAGTGTCAAACATGCCCCACTTTATTTTCATCTTGAAAATATTAACAGCAGATGTGTAGGACACACCAGGAGTGTGTCAATATTTTCAGGTGTAATTAGGTACGACTCTGGGAGAACTTGGGAATGTACCAATACTTACAGAGCCTTCCTTGATGTGCAAAATGCTCATGATGCTCATGACTGCATCAATATTTGTCAGAGGCTCCTGGTATTGTGTTAGAAGTTTGCTTTTTGCCATGCCTTTGAGTGTTACTTCTCTTTCAATTAAAAAGAGAAGGAGAAAAGGCAATTATCACTTGGTGAGGACTTTTTTGAGATCTGTGGCAACTGCCTCTCAGGTCTGTGGATCAACTGTACTTAACTGTGGATCAACCAATCCAAACTTTGTCATTAAGTAGTTTCTTTTTTTTTCCAAGACACCTGGTATTCAACAATAGCAAAACCAGTTTCAGCAAAAGATTACGACACAATTTCACTGGCCTTTGAGGTATTAAAAAAAGCAACCAATAATGCAAACTTCCTTTTTAGTTTTTTTTTTAAAAATTCATTAACAGGATCAGGGTTAGGCAGCATTTATTGCACATCCCTAATTGCCCAAAGGGCAGTTCAGAATCAACCACATTGTTGTGGGTCTGGAGTCACATGTAGGCCAGACCAGGTAAGGATGGTAGTTTCCATTAGTGAACATTAGTTGGGATTTTTCCCCCAACAACCAGCAATGGATTGATGATCATCATTAGATTCTTAATTCCAGATTATTTTATTGAATTCAAATTCCACCATCTGTTACCCGATTCGAACTCGGGTCCCCAGAACATTATCTGGGTCCCTGGATTAATAGTCCAACGATGATACCACTAGGCCATTGCTATAATTCTAACTAAAATATCTGGAGTCCTCACATCATTGACAATGGGCAATATGCATAATATCCATTCAAGACTTAATTAGTTTCATCAGCCTTACAAACCAGAAATCCTATACGCTATGAGCATTCCTACTGGGATAAAATTGTATGGACAGATTCCTGACTATCTATTGGTATTTATAAGGGCTTCACAGTACCTTCTGATGAAACCTTGAACTTAAAAAAAAAGACTTGATGAGATTAATTTAATTTTAATTGACAATTAATTCAATCATAACTAGCAAAATGCAAAGAATTGTGCCTCTCTTTAATTTTACAATGTGTTGCTTTAAAGTTGGTTCATGTTGCAACAATAGAAACATAGCATAACATTCAATGCAGAGAACAATAAATTTAAAACTAGATCATCTGGCCTCCAATGAGACACAATTAAATGACCCAGTGCTAGAGAGTCATCCTTAATTAATCAGACCCTTTTTTCAGACTAGATCAGAGTTCAGTTAGAAAGTTATGTATACATACTGGGAATTCCTGCTTCCCTTGAAACTAGAAGCTTCTTTATGTATGTCATTGTCAAACCTCTACAAGTACATGCAATCCTGTTGCTTTGCTTAATGATATTTGAGCTATTAGCCTAATTAAACAGCAACATCTTTTGTTTTTATGGTTGTGTCATGTTGTACAAGCTGGATATGAATGCAACATCTGCAAAAAAAATGTTGGATTAACTTTAATATTTATTTTTAATAATAGATTAATTCAGGAACTTACCCTTATATTAAAATGTACTAACCAGGTCATGGTTTAGATACAGGCTAATTGACTTGTCAATCAAGTCATACTTCCACGAAGTCATAATTTACATTCCAATTCAACAGAAAGGAACATCCAATAATTTCCTCTTCTATTTAAATATTCTTCCATCTTCATGAGCCAATCTGTTAGTTCAATCCTCGTGTTTTTTTTAACATAATGGATATATATATATTCCACAGCTAAATAATATTGAAACTCTTTTGCAACTAATACCTATTTCAGAAACACCAAACGATCTATTAAAATGCTTCTTTTTGTAATTGATATGGTCAGCTTGTTGACAATGTCTTGTAGAGAAAATCAACAGACAAAAGTAGTTATTTGAAGTAGGTGTTGGTGATGTGTTTACTACAATTAATAGAGCTGATGTGAACATAATCTCCAAAGTAAAAATGCTGATTGTAACATGCATCCATTATCAGCAAACATCACTCACACAGACATTAAAAAAGCACACATTTAATAAGGGGGGGTTTATGTTTTCAACAACATTTTCCAGGGAAGGGAAAAGTCAGTGGGAAATTCAGAAACCAAAAGCAAAGTCTATTAAAACTGGAATCTAATAAACAAAAATAATGCCAAGACATTGGAACTCTACCCTTTGATAGAATTATATTTGGGAACAGGGAGACCTTAAAAGGTTTGGTTGGGAACCTGATTCATAGCCAACAAGTCTTGAGCTTGAGTTATAAGACATCATATTACTTTGGCTCACTTTCTCTCAATGGACGTGTTTCACCAGATCTTAATTTCATTACCTCATTCCTCACCCATACATTTTTTTTTATTAGAGACAAAATCAGGTATGTTCTGGATGTCTAATAGGATCATACCTGAAGTTTGTGATAAAGCATCAGCGACAACAGCTGTGGTGAGAGTGATCTTGCCTCTGAATAATTCCCAATATAAACAATACAGGCAAAACAAACTGTCATTTGGTCGCACAGAACTTGAGCACTGCTGGAAAAGGGTAGCTTTTTTTTTTAAACAGACTTTCCTCTTGCTATCATGAGGACAATTTTGTTTAGATAGAACAGATGCAAGTATGCATACATCTCTGATAGGTGATAGCCGTTCTCTGGTTACTTTCAAAGGACAATGGCACAAGGAATCAGAGTCAACCTTCCCTATTTAAAATGTAAATAAAGTTTGGCAATTATTTGTCAAATCATCACTAACTAGCACAACATCCATGGCATTGCTTCTACCAACCAACCAATCAGCACCCACCTCTCATACAATAGAAATGGTGTTTTCCCTTCAACTTGGTATTCCTTGCAAAATGCTCGATGAATGAAAAACAAAAAGCTTAGACAAAATGTACACTTTTTCAGCAATATTCAAATATAGGCAATGTTGGAAAGCCTAAAAATGGAGAAGGATAAACAAAGTGGTGCACTGTCTCGCTATCATGGAAGTCACTAAATGCAGGCCAGATATTTTGCTATAAATAGGAGGATGCAGAACAGACAGCAACATTGCCAGAGATCTTAAAGTAGAGTTCTGTCTCAAATGATAAATAAAACATACGTAAGAAGAAGCCTCTCCCATCTGTGCTTTTCAGACGAAATAACATCTTATTTGTGTATTTTTAAACTCTGAGTTTACCATCTCTTGATTCTGTCCCATGATATGTTTCATTCACTGGTGTCATTTCAAAACTTCCCATGATTTTGCGCAATAGGTTCAATCAGACCGTCTTCTAAACCCCTTTGATTATGTAGGCAAACAAAACATTTAGATTGCACTTTGTTCTTTTCACTGAAGAACTCCGTTTATTCATTATACTTCATTCTTTCCTTTCCCCAATGTTTTCCTTTATTCCATTTTCTAGCCTTTATGTTTTATTTTCCTTTGTATTTGCCAAATTGTTCTTTTAAATTATTTTTCTCATATTATGTTTCAGATTTTATCAACAACTTACTTGAAACAATTTTTCTTTTCAGTATCTACGTAAAATACTAGGTAGTTGTATCTCACATTGTTTTTGATACCAACTGTAAAACAATACAAACCAATGACATTTAATATACAACCTTGGAACTCAGAGCACTGCCTTTTTTGCGCTGACTTCACAGGAACAAAAGGAAGAGAACTTGTATTCATTTGGTGCCTTTTTCATATCCTTAGGACTTGCCAAAGTGCTTTCTCCCTTCTCAAAAAAGAAGTAGCACTGTTTATTCCAAGCCAAATAAACAACCGCCAGTGTGTTAATCTCTTCGGCCCTGAAACTGCTCGACCACGTCCTGAAGCAAACCCGGTACTACAGCCACATCACCTTTCTTAGTACCTGCCTATGGAACCAGATCATCCCCAATGGACTACAGTCCACGTTCAGGCCTCCCCAACCGTGACAATGTCTACATTCAAAACACTGAGACCTTTCAGAAGCGTTTCTCGCTGCGACTCCTGAAACACACACTCGCAGCAATGCGCCGGCATCTCCTGGCAATACAATCAAGCCTAACCCAGCTCAGACCCTCCCTCTCCCCAGACCTGCAAAGGACCTCTCCTGTTTTTTATTCTTCGTAGGATCCACAACCTGAACTCACAATTCTACTCAGCTTTATTGGACACAAAAAACCATAAGTACAGTAAACTTACTGGTGCCCACCAACCAAAACGGGCTTCCTCCACCTCCCAAAACCCCAACCCGACCCAGGACCTTCCCCACAATGTGCCCGCCGCCACTGGCCATGTGGACACTGTCGGAGCAACCACGGATGACATCACATCCTCCGCCGCTGGGTACACCACTTCTGGGACAGCAAACGCCACCGCCTCCATTTCCGAGGCCAACACCATAGACACTGAAGACGTATCGACCATCACCTCTGCTGCCGCCTCCTACCCCGCTCCACCCACCACCGACGCCGATGCAACTCCGCCCACCACCGCCACAGCCAGCAGCTCCAGAGGAGACAGCAGCACCCAGCCCTGCTGAGTCTTCACCATCCCCCCAGACCTCCCCCTTACTGAGGACAAACGGTCAGTCCTCAGGAAAGGGCTCACCTTTGTCCCCCTCCACCCACACATCAACGAATACCGGTCACGTTTGGACAGTGAGCAGTTTTTCTGCCGCCTCCGCCTCCGTGCTTGCTTCTTCAGTCGTGAGCCTAACCCTCCCTCTACTGACCCCTTCTCCCGCCTCCAACACACCCCCTCCTCCTGGACACCACCCCAAGGCCTCCTACCCTCCCTCGACCTCTTCATCTCCAACTGCCGTCGAGACATCAATCGCCTCAACCTCTCCACCCCTCTCACCCACTCC